>NC_041383.1:49012962-49094014 GCF_002162155.2 Triticum dicoccoides
AAGGCTGCTGTGCCGGCCATGGAGCGCAGAGAGGAGGAGGTCGGCGCGACCAAGCGCGAGGATGGATCTGGGGAGTCGAGGGGAGAGGGTGGGTGAGTGGGGGTGGCGGCGGGTGGGAATCTGGGGAATCGAGGGGAGGGTGGGTGGGTGGGTTAGGGTTTTTGATCTCAGGAGAAGCTCCACCATTGGATAGGTGCATGATCGATGGCTCAGATTGCGTCGAATTTGGTGATCCGCGTGAAGGCGGTTCCTCCCGTCTTATTGGTCGGTTGTCTTGCACTTGAATCTCAAATTTTTAGACCCAAAACTCTAATTTTGTTAAACATAATAATGGCATAGTTTGTCAAAATGATCTCGTTTTTTGCATAAGTGTGCATCTTGGAATGGAAAACAACAGCATTGTTCGACAGCTTTCATTTTCTTTGCACAAAAAAAAATATTTTCCATTTTTCGAGTGCATAAAAAGGTTTTTTTGTGAACAAGCTACCAAATATTTGTTCTAAAATAGCACAACTCCATTTTTCCAAAATATTATACCATATTTTATGTAAAATTGACCAAATAGTTAAATGTCAAAAGTTTTTGATCCACCTCTTATAAAAAAAACAAAGTTCACCCATTGAGTAGGAAGCGGGGCAAATTTGAGCAACACCTACCTCATAGTTTGTTCAAATGATCATATATTGTGCACAAGGGTGCATCTTGGAATTCCAAACAATGTTGCTCAATGGAGTTTTGATTTTCTTTGCACGGAAATTTCATTTTCCATTTTCTGAGTGCCCGAAATGAGTTATTTTGTGAAGGACCTACCATATATTTGTTGCAAAATTGGACCGAATCAATTTTGTAAAATACTAGGCCATATTTAATGCACAATTGACCAAATGGTTGGGTGTCAAAAACCTTGATCCACCTCTGGTGAAAAAGAACAATTTCTGCCGATTCAGTAGGAAGCGGGTCAAATTTGAACTGCAGCGGCCTCATAGTTTGCTCTTTATTTTTTACAAAAATTGTTTATAGGTAAATAAGTATCTATTTAATAAGAGAAACATCAAAAGTTTTCCAAGATTTGACCAATAGCTTGGAACAGTCAACCTCGCCGTTTTAACAACATTTTGAAACATCGTTTGGAATTTTCCACAATAAAACATAGTTTATTCAAATTCATTTTCCATTTTTTGAGTGCCTGAAAAGACGTTTTTTTGTGAAGGGCCTACCATATATTTGTTGCAAAATGACCTAATCAATTTTCTAAAATACTAGGACATATTTAACGCACAATTGACCAAGTGGTTGGGTGTAAAAAGTTTTGATACACCTCTCATGAAAAAGACAAATTTCCGCCGATTCAGGAGGAAGCGGGTCAAATTTGAACTGTAGCTGCCTTGTAGTTTGCTCTTTATTTTTTCCAAAAATCTTTTATAGGTACATAAGTATCTATTTAATCAGAGAAACACCAAAAAAATTCCAAGATTCAACCACTAGCGATGAACGGTCATTCCTGTCATTTTCACCGCATTTTGAAACGGGCATAAAAAATTCAAAAAAAATCAAAAAATTGGAAAACCTTCGCATTGTTTCATTATATGTGGACAAGTTCCCATAAAAAATAACAAACTTTTTATACGGTAATTATTTTAAAAAAGTGTTCTCAGAAACGAGCTATCATGCGTGAAGATTCATGGCTTTGAAGCCAAATGATCAATCTTATGGCCACATTCATGGAATACTTTATTCAAATGATCTCATATTATGCACAGTGGTGCATCTTGGAATTCCAAACAATGTTTGCTAAGGGAGTTTTCATTTTCTTTGCACGGAAAATTCATTTTCCATTTTTCGAGTGCCCGAAAAGAGGTTTTTTTGTGAAGGACCTACCATACATTTGTTGCAAAATTGGACCTAATCAATTTTATAAAATACTCGGACATATTTAATGCACAATTGACCAAGTGGTTGGGTGTAAAAAGTTTTGATCCACCTCTCGTGAAAAAGACAAATTTCCGCCGATTTAGAAGGAAGCGGGTCAAATTTGAACTGTAGCTGCCTTGTAGTTTGCTCTTTTTTTTCTTCCAAAAATCAGTTGTAGGTACATAAGTATCTATTTAATCAGAGAAACACCAAAAATATTCCAAGATTCAACCACTAGCTAGGAATGGTCATTCCAGTCGTTTTCACCGCATTTTGAAATGGGCATAAAAAATTCAAAAAACCAAAAAATTGGAAAACCTTCGCATTGTTTCATTATATGTGGACAAGTTCCCATGAAAAATAACAAACTTTTTATACGGTAATTATTTTAAAAAAGTGTTCTCAGAAACGAGCTA
Organism: Triticum dicoccoides; assembly: GCF_002162155.2. NCBI lineage: Eukaryota > Viridiplantae > Streptophyta > Magnoliopsida > Poales > Poaceae > Triticum > Triticum dicoccoides. The sequence continues at coordinate 49,015,290 of NC_041383.1, forward strand.
TCATGCGTGAAGATTCATGGCTTTCAAGCCAAATGATCAATCTTATGGCCACATTCATGGCATAGTTTATTCAAATGATCTCATATTGTGCACAATGGAGCATCTTGGAATTCCAAACAATGTTTCCTAAGGGAGTTTTCATTTTCTTTGCACGTAAAATTCATTTTCCATTTTTCGAGTGCCCGAAAAGAGGTTTTTTGTGAAGGGCCTACCATATATTTGTTGCAAATTGGACCTAATCAATTTTCTAAAATACTCGGACATATTTAATGCACAATTGACCTAGTGGTTGGGTGTAAAAAGTTTTGATCCACCTCTCGTGAAAAAGACAAATTTCCGCCGATTCAAGAGGAAGCGTGTCAAATTTGAACTGTAGCTGCCTTGTAGTTTGCTCTTTATTTTTTAAAAAAATCAGTTGTAGGTACATAAGTATCTATTTAATCAGAGAAACACCAAAAAAATCCCAAGATTCAACCACTAGCTAGGAACGGTCATTCCCGTCGTTTTCACCGCATTTTGAAACGGGTGTAAGAAATTCAAAAAAATCAAAAAATTGGAAAACCTTTGCATTGTTTCATTATATGTGGAAAAGTTCCCATGAAAAATAACAAACTTGTAATACGACAATTATTTTAAAAAAGTGTTCTCAGAAACGAGCTATCATGCGTGAAGATTCATGGCTTTGAAGCCAAATGATCAATCTTATGGCCACATTCATGGCATAGTTTATTCAAATGATCTCATATTGTGCACAGTGGTGCATCTTGGAATTCCAAACAATGTTTCCTAAGGGGGTTTTCATTTTTTTGCACGGAAAATTCATTTGCCATTTTTCGAGTGCCCGAAAAGTGGTTTTTTTGTGAAGGACCTACCATACATTTGTTGCAAAATTGGACCAATTCAATTTTATAAAATACTAGGACATATTTAATGCACAATTGACCAAGTGGTTGGGTGTAAAAAGTTTTGATCCACCTCTCATGAAAAAGACAAATTTCCGCCGATTCAGAAGGAAGCGGGTCAAATTTGAACTGTAGCTGCCTTGTAGTTTGCTCTTTTTTTTCCAAAAATAATTTATAGGTACATAAGTATCTATTTAATCAAAGAAACACCAAAAATATTCCAAGATTCAACCACTAGCTAGGAATGGTCATTCCCGTCGTTTTCACCACATTTTGAAACGGGCATAAAAAATTCAAAAAACCAAAAAATTGAAAAACCTTCACATTGTTTCATTACATGTGGACAAGTTCCCATGAAAAATAACAAACTTTTTATACAGTAATTATTTTAAAAAAGTGTTCTCAAAAACGAGCTATCATGCGTGAAGATTCATGGCTTTCAAGCCAAATGATCAATCTTATGGCCACATTCATGGCATAGTTTATTCAAATGATCTCATATTGCGCACAATGGTGCATCTTGGAATTACAAACAATGTTTCCTAAGGGAGTTTTCATTTTCTTTGCACGGAAAGTTCATTTTCCATTTTTCGAGTGCCCAAAAAGAGGTTTTTTGTAAAGGGCCTACCATACATTTGTTGCAAAATTGGACCTAATCAATTTTCTAAAATACTCGGACATATTTAATGCACAATTGACCTAGTGGTTGGGTGTAAAAGTTTTGATCCACCTCTCGTGAAAAAGACAAAATTCCGCCGATTCTGGAGGAAGCGGGTCAAATTTGAACTGTAGTTGCCTTGTAGTTTGCTCTTTATTTTTTACAAAAATCAGTTGTAGGTACATAAGTATCTATTTAATCAGAGAAACACCAAAAAAATCCCAAGATTCAACCACTAGCTAGGAACGGTCATTCCCGTCGTTTTCACCGCATTTTGAAACGGGTGTAGAAAATTCAAAAAAATCAAAAAATTGGAAAACCTTTGCATTGTTTCATTATATGTGGACAAGTTCCCATGAAAAAAAAACAAACTTGTAATACGACAATTATTTTAAAAAAGTGTTCTCAGAAACGAGCTATCATGCGTGAAGATTCATGGCTTTGAAGCCAAATGACCAATCTTATGGCACATTCATGGCATAGTTTATTCAAATGATCTCATATTGTGCACAGTGGTGCATCTTGGAATTCCAAACAATGTTTCCTAAGGGAGTTTTCATTTTCTTTGCACGGAAAATTCATTTTCCATTTTTCGAGTGCCCGAAAAGAGGTTTTTTTATGAAGGACCTACCATACATTTGTTGCAAAATTGGACCTAATAAATTTTATAAAATACTAGAACATATTTAATGCACAATTGACCAAGTGGTTGGGTGTAAAAAGTTTTGATCCACCTCTCGTGAAAAAAGACAAATTTCCGCCGATTCAGAAGGAAGCGGGTCAAATTTGAACTGTAGCTGCCTTGAAGTTTGATCTTTATTTTTTTCCAAAAATCATTTATAGGTACATAAGTATCTATTTCATCAGAGAAACACCAAAAATATTCCAAGATTCAACCACTAGCTAGGAATGGTCATTCCCGTCGTTTTCACCGCATTTTGAAACGGGCATAAAAAAATTCGAAAAACCAAAAAATTGGAAAACCTTCGCATTGTTTCATTATATGTGGACAAGTTCCCATGAAAAATAACAAACTTTTTATACGGTAATTATTTTAAAAAAGTGTTCTCAGAACCGAGCTATCATGCGTGAAGATTCATGGCTTTCAAGCCAAATGATAAATCTTATGGCCACATTCATGGCATAGTTTATTCAAATGATCTCATATTGTGCACAATCGAGCATCTTGGAATTCCAAACAATGTTTCCTAAGGGAGTTTTCATTTTCTTTGCACGTAAAATTCATTTTCCATTTTTCGAGTGCCCGAAAAGAGGTTTTTTGTGAAGGGCCTACCATATATTTGTTGAAAAATTGGACCTAATCAATTTTCTAAAATACTCGGACATATTTAATGCACAATTGACCTAGTGGTTGGTGTAAAAAGTTTTGATCCACCTCTCGTGAAAAAGACAAATTTCCGCCGATTCAGGAGGAAGCGGGTCAAATTTGAACTGTAGCTGCCTTGTAGTTTGCTCTTTATTTTTTACAAAAATTAGTTGTAGGTACATAAGTATCTATTTAATCATAGAAACACCAAAAAAATCCCAAGATTCAACCACTAGCTAGGAACGGTCATTCTTGTCGTTTTCACCGCATTTTGAAACGGGTGTAAAAAATTCAAAAAAATCAAAAAATTGGAAAACCTTTGCATTGTTTCATTATATGTGGACAAGTTCCCATGAAAAATAACAAACTTGTAATACGACAATTATTTTAAAAAAGTGTTCTCAGAAACGAGCTATCATGCGTGAAGATTCATGGCTTTGAAGCCAAATGATCAATCTTATGGCCACATTCATGGCATAGTTTATTCAAATGATCTCATATTGTGCACAGTGGTGCATCTTGGAATTCCAAACAATGTTTCCTAAGGGGGTTTTCATTTTTTTGCACGGAAAATTCATTTTCCATTTTTCGAGTGCCCGAAAAGTGGTTTTTTTGTGAAGGACCTACCATACATTTGTTGCAAAATTGGACCAATTCAATTTTATAAAATACTAGGACATATTTAATGCACAATTGACCAAGTGGTTGGGTGTAAAAATTTTTGATCCACCTCTCGTGAAAAAGACAAAGTTCCGCCGATTCAGAAGGAAGCGGGTCAAATTTGAACTGTAGCTGCCTTGTAGTTTGCTCTTTTTTTTCCAAAAATCATTTATAGGTACATAAGTATCTATTTAATCAGAGAAACACCAAAAATATTCCAAGATTCAACCACTATCTAGGAATGGTCATTCCCGTCGTTTTCACCGCATTTTGAAATGGGCATAAAAAATTCAAAAAACCAAAAAATTGGAAAACCTTCGCATTGTTTCATTATATGTGGACAAGTTCGCATGAAAAATAACAAACTTTTTATACGGTAATTATTTTAAAAAAGTGTTCTCAGAAACGAGCTATCATGCGTGAAGATTCATGGCTTTCAAGCCAAATGATCAATCTTATGGCCACATTCATGACATAGTTTATTCAAATGATCTCATATTGTGCACAATGGTGCATCTTGGAATTCCAAACAATATTTCCTAAGGGAGTTTTCATTTTCTTTGCACGGAAAATTCATTTTCCATTTTTCGAGTGCCCGAAAAGAGGTTTTTTGTGAAAGGCCTACCATATATTTGTTGCAAAATTGGACCTAATCAATTTTCTAAAATACTCGGACATATTTAAAGCACAATTGACCTAGTGGTTGGGTGTAAAAAGTTTTGATCCACCTCTCGTGAAAAAGACAAATTTCCGCCGATTCAGGAGGAAGCGGGTCAAATTTGAACTGTAGCTGCCTTGTAGTTTGCTCTTTATTTTTTACAAAAATCAGTTGTAGGTACATAAGTATCTATTTAATTAGAGAAACACCAAAAAAATCCCAAGATTCAACCACTAGCTAGGAACGGTCATTCCCGTCGTTTTCACCGCATTTTGAAACGGGTATAAAAAATTCAAAAAAATCCAAAAATTGGAAAACCTTTGCATTGTTTCATTATATGTGGACAAGTTCCCATGAAAAATAATAAACTTGTAATACGACAATTATTTTAAAAAAGTGTTCTCAGAAACGAGCTATCATGCGTGAAGATTCATGGCTTTGAAGCCAAATGATCAATCTTATGGCCACATTCATGGCATAGTTTATTCAAATGATCTCATATTGTGCACAGTGGTGCATCTTGGAATTCCAAACAATGTTTCCTAAGGGAGTTTTCATTTTCTTTGCACGGAAAATTCATTTTCCATTTTTCGAGTGCCCGAAAAGAGGTTTTTTTGTGAAGGACCTACCATACATTTGTTGCAAAATTGGACCTAATCAATTTTATAAAATACTAGGACATATTTAATGCACAATTGACCAAGTGGTTGGGTGTAAAAAGTTTTGATCCACCTCTCGTGAAAAAGACAAATTTCCGCCGATTCAGAAGGAAGCGGGTCAAATTTGAACTGTAGCTGCCTTGTAGTTTGCTCTTTATTTTGTCCAAAAATCATTTATAGGTACATAAGTATCTATTTAATCAGAGAAACACCAAAAATATTCCAAGATTCAACCACTAGCTAGGAATGGTCATTCCCGTCATTTTCACCGCATTTTGAAACGGGCATAAAAAATTCGAAAAACCAAAAAATTGGAAAACCTTCGCATTGTTTCATTATATGTGGACAAGTTCCCATGAAAAATAACAAACTTGTAATATGACAATTATTTTAAAAAAGTGTTCTCAGAAACGAGCTATCATGTGTGAAGATTCATGGCTTTGAAGCCAAATGATCAATCTTATGGCCACATTCATGGCATAGTTTATTCAAATGATCTCATATTGTGCACAACGGCGCATCTTGGAATTCCAAACAATGTTTCCTAAGGGAGTTTTCATTTCCTTTGCACGGAAAATTCATTTTCCATTTGTCGAGTGCCCGAAAAGAGGTTTTTTTGTGAAGGACCTACCATATATTTGTTGCAAAACTGGACCTAATCAATTTTCTAAAATACTAGGACATTATTAATGCACAATTGACCAAGTGGTTGGGTGTAAAAAGTTTTGATCCACCTCTCGTGAAAAAGACAAATTTCCGCCGATTCAGGAGGAAGGAGGTCAAATTTGAACTGTAGCTGCCTTGTAGTTTGCTCTTTATTTTTTCCAAAAATCTTTTATAGGTACATAAGTATCTATTTAATAAGAGAAACACCAAAAAAATCCCAAGATTCAACAACTAGCTAGGAACGGTCATTCCCGTCGTTTTCACCGCATTTTGAAACGGGTATAAAAAATTCAAAATATAAAAAAATTGGAAAACCTTTGCATTGTTTCATTATATGTGGACAAGTTCCCATGAAAAATAAAAAACTTGTAATACGGCAATTATTTTAAAAAAGTGTTCTCAGAAACGAGCTATCATGCGTGAAGATTCATGGCTTTCAAGCCAAATGATCAATCTTATGGCCACGTTCATGGCATAGTTTATTCAAATGATCTCATATTGTGCACAATGGTGCATCTTGGAATTCCAAACAATGTTTCCTAAGGGAGTTTTCATCTTCTTTGCACAGAAAATTCATTTTCCATTTTTTGAGTGCCCGAAAAGAGGTTTTTTTGTGAAGGACCTACCACATATTTGTTGCAAAATTGGACCTAATCAATTTTCTAAAATACTAGGACATATTTAATGCACAATTGTCCAAGTGGTTGGGTGTAGAAAGTTTTGATCCACCTCTCATGAAAAAGACAAATTTCCGCCGATTCAGGAGGAAGCGGGTCAAATTTGAACTGTAGCTGCCTTGTAGTTTGCTCTTTATTTTTTCCAAAAATCTTTTATAGGTACATAAGTATCTATTTAATCAGAGAAACAGCAAAAAAATTCCAAGATTCAACCACTAGCTATGAACGGTCATTCCTGTCGTTTTCACCGCATTTTGAAACGGGCATAAAAAATTCAAAAAAAATCAAAAATTGGAAAACCTTCGCATTGTTTCATTATATGTGGACAAGTTCCCATGAAAAATAACAAACTTTTTATACGGTAATTATTTTAAAAAAGTGTTCTCAGAAACGAGCTATCATGCGTGAAGATTCATGGCTTTCAAGCCAAATGATCAATCTTATGGCCACATTCATGGCATAGTTTATTCAAATGATCTCATATTATGCACAATGGTGCATCTTGGAATTCCAAACAATGTTTCCTAAGGGAGTTTTCATTTTCTTTGCACGGAAAATTCATTTTCCATTTTTCGAGTGCCCGAAAAGAGGTTTTTTTGTGAAGGGCCTACCATATATTTGTTGCAAAATTGGACCTAATCAATTTTCTAAAATACTCGAACATATTTAATGCACAATTGACCAAGTGGTTGGGTGTAAAAAGTTTTGATCCACCTCTCGTGAAAAAGACAAATTTCCGCCGATTCAGGAGGAAGCGGGTCAAATTTGAACTATAGCTGCCTTGTAGTTTGCTCTTTATTTTTTACAAAAATCAGTTGTAGGTACATAAGTATCTATTTAATCAGAGAAACACCAAAAACATCCCAAGATTCAACCACTAGCTAGGAACGGTCATTCCCGTCGTTTTCACCTCATTTTGAAACGGGTATAAAAAATTCAAAAAACTCAAAAAATTGGAAAACCTTTACATTGTTTCATTATATGTGGACAAGTTCCCATGAAAAATAACAAACTTGTAATACGACAATTATTTTAAAAAAGTGTTCTCAGAAACGAGCTATCATGCGTGAAGATTCATGGCTTTGAAGCCAAATGATCAATCTTATGGCCACATTCATGGCATTGTTTATTCAAATGATCTCATATTGTGCACAACGGTGCATCTTGGAATTCCAAACAATTTTTCCTAAGGGAGTTTTCATTTTCTTTGCACGGAAAATTCATTTTCCATTTTTCGAGTGCCCGAAAAGAGGTTTTTTTGTGAAGGCCCTACCATACATTTGTTGCAAAATTGGACCTAATCAACTTTATAAAATACTAGGACATATTTAATGCACAATTGACCAAGTGGTTGGGTGTAAAAAGTTTTGATCCACCTCTCGTGAAAAAGACAAATTTCCGCCGATTCAGGAGGAAGCGGGTCACATTTGAACTCTAGCTGCCTTGTAGTTTGCTCTTTATTTTTTCCAAAAATCATTTATAGGTACATAAGTATCTATTTAATCATAGAAACACCAAAAATATTCCAAGATTCAACCACTAGCTAGGAATGGTCATTCCCGTCGTTTTCACCGCATTTTGAAACGGGCATAAAAAATTCAAAAAACCAAAAATTTGGAAAACCTTCACATTGTTTTATTATATGTGGACAAGTTCCCATGAAAAATAAAAAACTTGCAATACGGGAATTATTTTAAAAAAGTGTTCTCAGAAACGAGCTATCATGCGTGAAGATTCATGGCTTTCAAGCCAAATGATCAATCTTATGGCCACGTTCATGGCATAGTTTATTCAAATGATCTCATTTTGTGCACAATGGTGCATCTTGGAATTCCAAACAATGTTTCCTAAGGGAGTTCTCATTTTCTTTGCACGGAAAATTCATTTTCCATTTTTCGAGTGCCCGAAAAGAGGTTTTTTTGTGAAGGGCCTACCATACATTTGTTGCAAAATTGGACCTAATCAATTTTATAAAATACTAGTACATATTTAATGCACAATTGACCAAGTGGTTGGGTGTAAAAAGTTTTGATCCACCTCTCGTGAAAAAGACAAATTTCCGCCGATTCAGAAGGAAGCGGGTCAAATTTGAACTGTAGCTGCCTTGTAGTTTGCTCTTTATTTTTTCCAAAAATCATTTATAGGTACATAAGTATCTATTTAATCAGAGAAACACCAAAAATATTCCAATATTCAACCACTAGCTAGGAATGGTCATTCCTGTCATTTTCACCGCATTTTGAGACGGGCATAAAAAATTCAAAAAACCAAAAAATTGGAAAACCTTCGCATTGTTTCATTATATGTGGACAAGTTCCCATGAAAAATAACAAACTTGTAATATGGCAATTATTTTAAAAAAGTGTTCTCAGAAACGAGCTATCATGCGTGAAGATTCATGGCTTTGAAGCCAAATGATCAATCTTATGGCCACATTCATGGCATAGTTTATTCAAATGATCTCATATTGTGCACAATGGCGCATCTTGGAATTCCAAACCATGTTTCCTAAGGGAGTTTTCATTTTCTTTGCACGGAAAATTCATTTTCCATTTTTCGAGTGCCCGAAAAGAGGTTTTTTTGTGAAGGACCTACCATATATTTGTTGCAAAATTGGACCTAATCAATTTTCTAAAATACTAGGACATATTTAATGCACAATTAACCAAGTGGTTGGGTGTAAAAAGTTTTGATCCACCTCTCGTGAAAAAGACAAATTTCCACTGATTCAGGAGGAAGCAGGTCAAATTTGAACTGTAGCTGCCTTGTAGTTTGCTCTTTATTTTTTCCAAAAATCATTTATAGGTACATAAGTATCTATTTAATCAGAGAAACACCAGAAAAATCCCAAGATTCAACCACTAGCTAGGAACGGTCATTCCCGTCGTTTTCACCACATTTTGAAACGGGTATAAAGAATTCAAAAAAATCAAAAAATTGGAAAACATTTGTATTGTTTCATTATATGTGGACAAGTTCCCATGAAAAATAAAAAACTTGTAATACGGCAATTATTTTAAAAAAGTGTTCTCAGAAACGAGCTATCATGCGTGAAGATTCATGGCTTTCAAGCCAAATGATCAATCTTATGGCCACGTTCATGGCATAGTTTATTCAAATGATCTCATATTGTGCACAATGGTGCATCTTGGAATTCCAAACAATGTTTCCTAAGGGAGTTTTCATTTTCTTTGCACGGAAAATTCATTTTCCATTTTTCGAGTGCCCGAAAAGAGGTTTTTTTGTGAAGGACCTACCATATATTTGTTGCAAAATTGGACCTAATCAATTTTATAAAATACTAGGACATATTTAATGCCCAATTGTCCAAGTGGTTGGGTGTAAAAAGTTTTGATCCACCTCTCATGAAAAAGACAAATTTCGGCTGATTCAGGAGGAAGCGGGTCAAATTTGAACTGTAGCTGCCTTGTAGTTTGCTCTTTATTTTTCAAAAAATCTTTTATAGGTACATAAGTATCTATTTAATCAGAGAAACACCAAAAAAATCCAAGATTCAACCACTAGCTATAAACAGTCATTCCTGTCGTTTTCACCGCATTTTGAAATGGGCATAAAAAATTCAAAAAAAATCAAAAAATTGGAAAACCTTCGCATTGTTTCATTACATGTGGACAAGTTCCCATGAAAAATAACAAACTTTTTATACGGTAATTATTTTAAAAAAGTCTTCTTAGAAACGAGCTATCATGCGTGAAGATTCATGGCTTTCAAGCCAAATGATCAATCTTATAGCCACATTCATGGCATAGTTTATTCAAATGATCTCATATTGTGCACAATGGTGCATCTTGGAATTCCAAACAATGTTTCCTAAGGGAGTTTTCATTTTCTTTGCACGGAAAATTCATTTTCCATTTTTCGAGTTCCCGAAAAGAGGTTTTTTTGTGAAGGGCCTACCATATATTTGTTGCAAAATTGGACCTAATCAATTTTCTAAAATACTAGGACATATTTAATGCACAATTGACCAAGTGGTTGGGTGTAAAAGTTTTGACCCACCTCTCGTGAAAAAGACAAATTTCCGCCGATTCAGGAGGAAGCGGGTCAAATTTGAACTATAGCTGCCTTGTAGTTTGCTCTTTATTTTTTACAAAAATCAGTTGTAGGTACATAAGTATCTATTTAATCAGAGAAACACCAAAAAAATACCAAGATTCAACCACTAGCTAGGAATGGTCATTCCCGTCGTTTTCACCTCATTTTGAAACGGGTATAACAAATTCAAAAAACTCAAAAAATTGGAAAACCTTTGCATTGTTTCATTATATGTGGACAAGTTCCCATGAAAAATAACAAACTTGTAATACGACAATTATTTTAAAAAAGTGTTCTCAGAAATGAGCTATCATGCATGAAGATTCATGGCTTTGAAGCCAAATGATCAATCTTATGGCCACATTCATGGCATAGTTTATTCAAATAATCTCATATTGTGCACAACGGTGCATCTTGGAATTCCAAACAATTTTTCCTAAGGGAGTTTTCATTTTCTTTGCACGGAAAATTCATTTTCCATTTTTCGAGTGCCCGAAAAGAGGTTTTTTTTGTGAAGGACCTACCATACATTTGTTGCAAAATTGGACCTAATCAACTTTATAAAATACTAGGACATATTTAATGCACAATTGACCAAGTGGTTGGGTGTAAAAAGTTTTGATCCACCTCTCGTGAAAAAGACAAATTTCCGCCGATTCAGGAGGAAGCGGGTCAAATTTGAACTGTAGCTGCCTTGTAGTTTGCTCTTTATTTTTTCCAAAAATCATATATAGGTACATAAGTATCTATTTAATCAGAGAAACACCAAAAATATTCCAAGATTCAACCACTAGCTAGGAATGGTCATTCCCGTCGTTTTCACCGCATTTTGAAACGGGCATAAAAAATTCAAAAAACCAAAAAATTGGAAAACCTTCGCATTGTTTCATTATATGTGGACAAGTTCCCATGAAAAATAACAAACTTGTAATACGGCAATTATTTTAAAAAATGTGTTCTCAGAAACGAGCTAACATGCATGAAAATTCATGGCTTTGAAGCCAAATGATCAATCTTATGGCCACATTCATGGCATAGTTTATTCAAATGATCTCATATTGTGCACAACGGTGCATCTTGGAATTCCAAACAATGTATCCTAAGGGAGTTTTCATTTTCTTTGCACGGAAAATTCATTTTCCATTTTTCGAGTGCCCGAAAAGAGGTTTTTTTGTGAAGGACCTGCCATATATTTGTTGCAAAATTGGACCTAATCAATTTTCTAAAATACTAGGACATATTTAATGCACAATCGACCAAGTGGTTTTGTGTAAAAAGTTTTGATCCACCTCTCGTGAAAAAGACAAATTTCCGCTGATTCAGGAGGAAGCAGGTCAAATTTGAACTGTAGCTGCCTTGTAGTTTGCTCTTTATTTTTTCCAAAAATCATTTATAGGTACATAAGTATCTATTTAATCAGAGAAACACCAAAAAAATCCCAAGATTCAACCACTAGCTAGGAATGGTCATTCCCGTCGTTTTCACCGCATTTTGAAACGGGCATAAAAAATTCAAAAAAATCAAAAAATTGGAAAACATTTGTATTGTTTCATTATATGTGGACAAGTTCCCATGAAAAATAAAAAACTTGTAATACGGCAATTATTTTAAAAAAGTGTTCTCAGAAACGAGCTATCATGCGTGAAGATTCATGGCTTTCAAGCCAAATGATCAATCTTATGGCCACGTTCATGGCATAGTTTATTCAAATGATCTCATATTGTGCACAATGGTGCATCTTGGAATTGCAAACAATGTTTCCTAAGGGAGTTCTCATTTTCTTTGCACGGAAAATTCATTTTCCATTTTTCGAGTGCCCGAAAAGAGGTTTTTTTGTGAAGGGCCTACCATACATTTGTTGCAAAATTGGACCTAATCAATTTTATAAAATACTAGGACATATTTAATGCACAATTGACCAAGTGGTTGGGTGTAAAAAGTTTTGATCCACCTCTCGTGAAAAAGACAAATTTCCGCCGATTCAGAAGGAAGCGGGTCAAATTTGAACTGTAGCTGCCTTGTAGTTTGCTCTTTACTTTTTTCCAAAAATCATTTATAGGTACATAAGTATCTATTTAATCAGAGAAACACCAAAAATATTCCAAGATTCAACCACTAGCTAGGAATGGTCATTCCTGTCATTTTCACCGCATTTTGAAACGGGCATAAAAAATTCAAAAAACCAAAAAATTGGAAAACCTTCGCATTGTTTCATTATATGTGGACAAGTTCCCATGAAAAATAACAAACTTGTAATATGGTAATTATTTTAAAAAAGTGTTCTCAGAAACGAGCTATCATGCGTGAAGATTCATGGCTTTAAAGCCAAATGATCAATCTTATGGCCACATTCATGGCATAGTTTATTCAAATGATCTCATATTGTGCACAATGGCGCATCTTGGAATTCCAAACAATGTTTCCTAAGGGGGTTTTCATTTTCTTTGCACGGAAAATTCATTTTCCATTTTTCGAGTGCCCGAAAAGAGGTTTTTTGTGAAGGACCTACCATATATTTGTTGCAAAATTGGACCTAATCAATTTTCTAAAATACTAGGACATATTTAATGCACAATTGACCAAGTGGTTGGGTGTAAAAAGTTTTGATCCACCTCTCGTGAAAAAGACAAATTTCCGCTAATTCAGGAGGAAGCAGGTCAAATTTGAACTGTAGCTGCCTTGTAGTTTGCTCTTTATTTTTTCCAAAAATCATTTATAGGTACATAAGTATCTATTTAATCAGAGAAACACCAAAAAAATCCCAAGATTCAACCACTAGCTAGGAACGGTCATTCCCGTCGTTTTCACCACATTTTGAAACGGGTATAAAGAATTCAAAAAAATCAAAAAATTGGAAAACATTTGTATTGTTTCATTATATGTGGACAAGTTCCCATGAAAAATAAAAAACTTGTAATACGGCAATTATTTTAAAAAAGTGTTCTCAGAAACGAGCTATCATGCGTGAAGATTCATGGCTTTCAAGCCAAATGATCAATCTTATGGCCACGTTCATGGCATAGTTTATTCAAATGATCTCATATTGTGCACAATGGTGCATCTTGGAATTCCAAACAATGTTTCCTAAGGGAGTTTTCATTTTCTTTGCACGGAAAATTCATTTTCCATTTTTCGAGTGCCCGAAAAGAGGTTTTTTTGTGAAGGACCTACCATATATTTGTTGCAAAATTGGACCTAATCAATTTTATAAAATACTAGGACATATTTAATGCCCAATTGTCCAAGTGGTTGGGTGTAAAAAGTTTTGATCCACCTCTCATGAAAAAGACAAATTTCGGCTGATTCAGGAGGAAGCGGGTCAAATTTGAACTGTAGCTGCCTTGTAGTTTGCTCTTTATTTTTCAAAAAATCTTTTATAGGTACATAAGTATCTATTTAATCAGAGAAACAGCAAAAAAATTCCAAGATTCAACCACTAGCTATGAACGGTCATTCCTGTCGTTTTCACCGCATTTTGAAACGGGCATAAAAAATTCAAAAAAAATCAAAAATTGGAAAACCTTCGCATTGTTTCATTATATGTGGACAAGTTCCCATGAAAAATAACAAACTTTTTATACGGTAATTATTTTAAAAAAGTGTTCTCAGAAACGAGCTATCATGCGTGAAGATTCATGGCTTTCAAGCCAAATGATCAATCTTATGGCCACATTCATGGCATAGTTTATTCAAATGATCTCATATTATGCACAATGGTGCATCTTGGAATTCCAAACAATGTTTCCTAAGGGAGTTTTCATTTTCTTTGCACGGAAAATTCATTTTCCATTTTTCGAGTGCCCGAAAAGAGGTTTTTTTGTGAAGGGCCTACCATATATTTGTTGCAAAATTGGACCTAATCAATTTTCTAAAATACTCGAACATATTTAATGCACAATTGACCAAGTGGTTGGGTGTAAAAAGTTTTGATCCACCTCTCGTGAAAAAGACAAATTTCCGCCGATTCAGGAGGAAGCGGGTCAAATTTGAACTATAGCTGCCTTGTAGTTTGCTCTTTATTTTTTACAAAAATCAGTTGTAGGTACATAAGTATCTATTTAATCAGAGAAACACCAAAAACATCCCAAGATTCAACCACTAGCTAGGAACGGTCATTCCCGTCGTTTTCACCTCATTTTGAAACGGGTATAAAAAATTCAAAAAACTCAAAAAATTGGAAAACCTTTACATTGTTTCATTATATGTGGACAAGTTCCCATGAAAAATAACAAACTTGTAATACGACAATTATTTTAAAAAAGTGTTATCAGAAACGAGCTATCATGCGTGAAGATTCATGGCTTTGAAGCCAAATGATCAATCTTATGGCCACATTCATGGCATTGTTTATTCAAATGATCTCATATTGTGCACAACGGTGCATCTTGGAATTCCAAACAATTTTTCCTAAGGGAGTTTTCATTTTCTTTGCACGGAAAATTCATTTTCCATTTTTCGAGTGCCCGAAAAGAGGTTTTTTTGTGAAGGCCCTACCATACATTTGTTGCAAAATTGGACCTAATCAACTTTATAAAATACTAGGACATATTTAATGCACAATTGACCAAGTGGTTGGGTGTAAAAAGTTTTGATCCACCTCTCGTGAAAAAGACAAATTTCCGCCGATTCAGGAGGAAGCGGGTCACATTTGAACTCTAGCTGCCTTGTAGTTTGCTCTTTATTTTTTCCAAAAATCATTTATAGGTACATAAGTATCTATTTAATCATAGAAACACCAAAAATATTCCAAGATTCAACCACTAGCTAGGAATGGTCATTCCCGTCGTTTTCACCGCATTTTGAAACGGGCATAAAAAATTCAAAAAACCAAAAATTTGGAAAACCTTCACATTGTTTTATTATATGTGGACAAGTTCCCATGAAAAATAAAAAACTTGCAATACGGGAATTATTTTAAAAAAGTGTTCTCAGAAACGAGCTATCATGCGTGAAGATTCATGGCTTTCAAGCCAAATGATCAATCTTATGGCCACGTTCATGGCATAGTTTATTCAAATGATCTCATTTTGTGCACAATGGTGCATCTTGGAATTCCAAACAATGTTTCCTAAGGGAGTTCTCATTTTCTTTGCACGGAAAATTCATTTTCCATTTTTCGAGTGCCCGAAAAGAGGTTTTTTTGTGAAGGGCCTACCATACATTTGTTGCAAAATTGGACCTAATCAATTTTATAAAATACTAGTACATATTTAATGCACAATTGACCAAGTGGTTGGGTGTAAAAAGTTTTGATCCACCTCTCGTGAAAAAGACAAATTTCCGCCGATTCAGAAGGAAGCGGGTCAAATTTGAACTGTAGCTGCCTTGTAGTTTGCTCTTTATTTTTTCCAAAAATCATTTATAGGTACATAAGTATCTATTTAATCAGAGAAACACCAAAAATATTCCAATATTCAACCACTAGCTAGGAATGGTCATTCCTGTCATTTTCACCGCATTTTGAGACGGGCATAAAAAATTCAAAAAACCAAAAAATTGGAAAACCTTCGCATTGTTTCATTATATGTGGACAAGTTCCCATGAAAAATAACAAACTTGTAATATGGCAATTATTTTAAAAAAGTGTTCTCAGAAACGAGCTATCATGCGTGAAGATTCATGGCTTTGAAGCCAAATGATCAATCTTATGGCCACATTCATGGCATAGTTTATTCAAATGATCTCATATTGTGCACAATGGCGCATCTTGGAATTCCAAACAATGTTTCCTAAGGGAGTTTTCATTTTCTTTGCACGGAAAATTCATTTTCCATTTTTCGAGTGCCCGAAAAGAGGTTTTTTTGTGAAGGACCTACCATATATTTGTTGCAAAATTGGACCTAATCAATTTTCTAAAATACTAGGACATATTTAATGCACAATTAACCAAGTGGTTGGGTGTAAAAAGTTTTGATCCACCTCTCGTGAAAAAGACAAATTTCCGCTGATTCAGGAGGAAGCAGGTCAAATTTGAACTGTAGCTGCCTTGTAGTTTGCTCTTTATTTTTTCCAAAAATCATTTATAGGTACATAAGTATCTATTTAATCAGAGAAACACCAGAAAAATCCCAAGATTCAACCACTAGCTAGGAACGGTCATTCCCGTCGTTTTCACCACATTTTGAAACGGGTATAAAGAATTCAAAAAAATCAAAAAATTGGAAAACATTTGTATTGTTTCATTATATGTGGACAAGTTCCCATGAAAAATAAAAAACTTGTAATACGGCAATTATTTTAAAAAAGTGTTCTCAGAAACGAGCTATCATGCGTGAAGATTCATGGCTTTCAAGCCAAATGATCAATCTTATGGCCACGTTCATGGCATAGTTTATTCAAATGATCTCATATTGTGCACAATGGTGCATCTTGGAATTCCAAACAATGTTTCCTAAGGGAGTTTTCATTTTCTTTGCACGGAAAATTCATTTTCCATTTTTTGAGTGCCCGAAAAGAGGTTTTTTTGTGAAGGACCTACCATATATTTGTTGCAAAATTGGACCTAATCAATTTTATAAAATACTAGGACATATTTAATGCCCAATTGTCCAAGTGGTTGGGTGTAAAAAGTTTTGATCCACCTCTCATGAAAAAGACAAATTTCGGCTGATTCAGGAGGAAGCGGGTCAAATTTGAACTGTAGCTGCCTTGTAGTTTGCTCTTTATTTTTCAAAAAATCTTTTATAGGTACATAAGTATCTATTTAATCAGAGAAACACCAAAAAAATCCAAGATTCAACCACTAGCTATAAACAGTCATTCCTGTCGTTTTCACCGCATTTTGAAATGGGCATAAAAAATTCAAAAAAAATCAAAAAATTGGAAAACCTTCGCATTGTTTCATTACATGTGGACAAGTTCCCATGAAAAATAACAAACTTTTTATACGGTAATTATTTTAAAAAAGTCTTCTTAGAAACGAGCTATCATGCGTGAAGATTCATGGCTTTCAAGCCAAATGATCAATCTTATAGCCACATTCATGGCATAGTTTATTCAAATGATCTCATATTGTGCACAATGGTGCATCTTGGAATTCCAAACAATGTTTCCTAAGGGAGTTTTCATTTTCTTTGCACGGAAAATTCATTTTCCATTTTTCGAGTTCCCGAAAAGAGGTTTTTTTGTGAAGGGCCTACCATATATTTGTTGCAAAATTGGACCTAATCAATTTTCTAAAATACTAGGACATATTTAATGCACAATTGACCAAGTGGTTGGGTGTAAAAGTTTTGACCCACCTCTCGTGAAAAAGACAAATTTCCGCCGATTCAGGAGGAAGCGGGTCAAATTTGAACTATAGCTGCCTTGTAGTTTGCTCTTTATTTTTTACAAAAATCAGTTGTAGGTACATAAGTATCTATTTAATCAGAGAAACACCAAAAAAATACCAAGATTCAACCACTAGCTAGGAATGGTCATTCCCGTCGTTTTCACCTCATTTTGAAACGGGTATAACAAATTCAAAAAACTCAAAAAATTGGAAAACCTTTGCATTGTTTCATTATATGTGGACAAGTTCCCATGAAAAATAACAAACTTGTAATACGACAATTATTTTAAAAAAGTGTTCTCAGAAATGAGCTATCATGCATGAAGATTCATGGCTTTGAAGCCAAATGATCAATCTTATGGCCACATTCATGGCATAGTTTATTCAAATAATCTCATATTGTGCACAATGGTGCATCTTGGAATTCCAAACAATTTTTCCTAAGGGAGTTTTCATTTTCTTTGCACGGAAAATTCATTTTCCATTTTTCGAGTGCCCGAAAAGAGGTTTTTTTTGTGAAGGACCTACCATACATTTGTTGCAAAATTGGACCTAATCAACTTTATAAAATACTAG
Organism: Triticum dicoccoides; assembly: GCF_002162155.2. Classification (NCBI taxonomy): domain Eukaryota; kingdom Viridiplantae; phylum Streptophyta; class Magnoliopsida; order Poales; family Poaceae; genus Triticum; species Triticum dicoccoides. The sequence goes on from NC_041383.1 coordinate 49,033,402, forward strand.
GACATATTTAATGCACAATTGACCAAGTGGTTGGGTGTAAAAAGTTTTGATCCACCTCTCGTGAAAAAGACAAATTTCCGCCGATTCAGGAGGAAGCGGGTCAAATTTGAACTGTAGCTGCCTTGTAGTTTGCTCTTTATTTTTTCCAAAAATCATATATAGGTACATAAGTATCTATTTAATCAGAGAAACACCAAAAATATTCCAAGATTCAACCACTAGCTAGGAATGGTCATTCCCGTCGTTTTCACCGCATTTTGAAACGGGCATAAAAAATTCAAAAAACCAAAAAATTGGAAAACCTTCGCATTGTTTCATTATATGTGGACAAGTTCCCATGAAAAATAACAAACTTGTAATACGGCAATTATTTTAAAAAATGTGTTCTCCGAAACGAGCTAACATGCATGAAAATTCATGGCTTTGAAGCCAAATGATCAATCTTATGGCCACATTCATGGCATAGTTTATTCAAATGATCTCATATTGTGCACAACGGTGCATCTTGGAATTCCAAACAATGTATCCTAAGGGAGTTTTCATTTTCTTTGCACGGAAAATTCATTTTCCATTTTTCGAGTGCCCGAAAAGAGGTTTTTTTGTGAAGGACCTGCCATATATTTGTTGCAAAATTGGACCTAATCAATTTTCTAAAATACTAGGACATATTTAATGCACAATCGACCAAGTGGTTGGGTGTAAAAAGTTTTGATCCACCTCTCGTGAAAAAGACAAATTTCCGCTGATTCAGGAGGAAGCAGGTCAAATTTGAACTGTAGCTGCCTTGTAGTTTGCTCTTTATTTTTTCCAAAAATCATTTATAGGTACATAAGTATCTATTTAATCAGAGAAACACCAAAAAAATCCCAAGATTCAACCACTAGCTAGGAATGGTCATTCCCGTCGTTTTCACCGCATTTTGAAACGGGCATAAAAAATTCAAAAAAATCAAAAAATTGGAAAACATTTGTATTGTTTCATTATATGTGGACAAGTTCCCATGAAAAATAAAAAACTTGTAATACGGCAATTATTTTAAAAAAGTGTTCTCAGAAACGAGCTATCATGCGTGAAGATTCATGGCTTTCAAGCCAAATGATCAATCTTATGGCCACGTTCATGGCATAGTTTATTCAAATGATCTCATTTTGTGCACAATGGTGCATCTTGGAATTCCAAACAATGTTTCCTAAGGGAGTTCTCATTTTCTTTGCACGGAAAATTCATTTTCCATTTTTCGAGTGCCCGAAAAGAGGTTTTTTTGTGAAGGGCCTACCATACATTTGTTGCAAAATTGGACCTAATCAATTTTATAAAATACTAGGACATATTTAATGCACAATTGACCAAGTGGTTGGGTGTAAAAAGTTTTGATCCACCTCTCGTGAAAAAGACAAATTTCCGCCGATTCAGAAGGAAGCGGGTCAAATTTGAACTGTAGCTGCCTTGTAGTTTGCTCTTTATTTTTTCCAAAAATCATTTATAGGTACATAAGTATCTATTTAATCAGAGAAACACCAAAAATATTCCAAGATTCAACCACTAGCTAGGAATGGTCATTCCTGTCATTTTCACCGCATTTTGAAACGGGCATAAAAATTTCAAAAAACCAAAAAATTGGAAAACCTTCGCATTGTTTCATTATATGTGGACAAGTTCCCATGAAAAATAACAAACTTGTAATATGGTAATTATTTTAAAAAAGTGTTCTCAGAAACGAGCTATCATGCGTGAAGATTCATGGCTTTAAAGCCAAATGATCAATCTTATGGCCACATTCATGGCATAGTTTATTCAAATGATCTCATATTGTGCACAATGGCGCATCTTGGAATTCCAAACAATGTTTCCTAAGGGGGTTTTCATTTTCTTTGCACGGAAAATTCATTTTCCATTTTTCGAGTGCCCGAAAAGAGGTTTTTTGTGAAGGACCTACCATATATTTGTTGCAAAATTGGACCTAATCAATTTTCTAAAATACTAGGACATATTTAATGCACAATTGACCAAGTGGTTGGGTGTAAAAAGTTTTGATCCACCTCTCGTGAAAAAGACAAATTTCCGCTGATTCAGGAGGAAGCAGGTCAAATTTGAACTGTAGCTGCCTTGTAGTTTGCTCTTTATTTTTTCCAAAAATCATTTATAGGTACATAAGTATCTATTTAATCAGAGAAACACCAAAAAAATCCCAAGATTCAACCACTAGCTAGGAACGGTCATTCCCGTCGTTTTCACCACATTTTGAAACGGGTATAAAGAATTCAAAAAAATCAAAAAATTGGAAAACATTTGTATTGTTTCATTATATGTGGACAAGTTCCCATGAAAAATAAAAAACTTGTAATACGGCAATTATTTTAAAAAAGTGTTCTCAGAAACGAGCTATCATGCGTGAAGATTCATGGCTTTCAAGCCAAATGATCAATCTTATGGCCACGTTCATGGCATAGTTTATTCAAATGATCTCATATTGTGCACAATGGTGCATCTTGGAATTCCAAACAATGTTTCCTAAGGGCGTTTTCATTTTCTTTGCACGGAAAATTCATTTTCCATTTTTCGAGTGCCCGAAAAGAGGTTTTTTTGTGAAGGACCTACCATATATTTGTTGCAAAATTGGACCTAATCAATTTTATAAAATACTAGGACATATTTAATGCCCAATTGTCCAAGTGGTTGGGTGTAAAAAGTTTTGATCCACCTCTCATGAAAAAGACAAATTTCCGCTGATTCAGGAGGAAGCGGGTCAAATTTGAACTGTAGCTGCCTTGTAGTTTGCTCTTTATTTTTCAAAAAATCTTTTATAGGTACATAAGTATCTATTTAATCAGAGAAACACCAAAAAAATTCCAAGATTCAACCACTAGCTATAAACAGTCATTCCTGTCGTTTTCACCGCATTTTGAAACGGGCATAAAAAATTCAAAAAAATCAAAAAATTGGAAAACCTTCGCATTGTTTTATTACATGTGGACAAGTTCCCATGAAAAATAACAAACTTTTTATACGGTAATTATTTTAAAAAAGTCTTCTTAGAAACGAGCTATCATGCGTGAAGATTCATAGCTTTAAAGCCAAATGATCAATCTTATAGCCACATTCATGGCATAGTTTATTCAAATGATCTCATATTGTGCACAATGGTGCATCTTGGAATTCCAAACAATGTTTCCTAAGGGAGTTTTCATTTTCTTTGCACAGAAAATTCATTTTCCATTTTTCGAGTTCCCGAAAAGAGGTTTTTTTGTGAAGGGCTACCATATATTTGTTGCAAAATTGGACCTAATCAATTTTCTAAAATACTCGGACATATTTAATGCACAATTGACCAAGTGGTTGGGTGTAAAAGTTTTGACCCACCTCTCGTGAAAAAGACAAATTTCCGCCGATTCAGGAGGAAGCGGGTCAAATTTGAACTATAGCTGCCTTGTAGTTTGCTCTTTATTTTTTACAAAAATCAGTTGTAGGTACATAAGTATCTATTTAATCAGAGAAACACCAAAAAAATCCCAAGATTCAACCACTAGCTAGGAATGGTCATTCCCGTCGTTTTCACCGCATTTTGAAACGGGCATAAAAAATTCAAAAAACCAAAAAATTGGAAAACCTTCGCATTGTTTCATTATATGTGGACAAGTTCCCATGAAAAATAACAAACTTGTAATACGGCAATTATTTTAAAAAAAGTGTTCTCAGAAACGAGCTAACATGCATGAAAATTCATGGCTTTGAAGCCAAATGATCAATCTTATGGCCACATTCATGGCATAGTTTATTCAAATGATCTCATATTGTGCACAACGGTGCATCTTGGAATTCCAAACAATGTATCCTAAGGGAGTTTTCATTTTCTTTGCACGGAAAATTCATTCTCCATTTTTCGAGTGCCCGAAAAGAGGTTTTTTTGTGCAGGACCTGCCATATATTTGTTGCAAAATTGGACCTAATCAATTTTCTAAAATACTAGGACATATTTAATGCACAATTGACCAAGTGGTTGGGTGTAAAAAGTTTTGATCCACCTCTCGTGAAAAAGACAAATTTCCACCGATTCAGGAGGAAGCGGGTCAAATTTGAACTGTAGCTGCCTTGTAGTTTGCTCTTTATTTTTTCCAAAAATCATTTATAGGTACATAAGTATCTATTTAATCAGCCAAAAAAATTCCAAGATTCAACAACTAGCTAGGAACGGTCATTCCTATCGTTTTCACCGCATTTTGAAATGGCATAAAAAATTCAAAAAAAATCAAAAAATTGGAAAACCTTCGCATTGTTTCATTATATGTCGACACGTTCCCATGAAAAATAAAAAACTTGTAATACGGCAATTATTTTAAAAAAGTGTTCTCAGAAACGAGCTATCATGCGTGAAGATTCATGGCTTTCAAGCCAAATGATCAATCTTATGGCCACATTCATGGCATAGTTTATTCAAATAATCTCACATTGTGCACAACGGTGCATCTTGGAATTCCAAACAATTTTTCCTAAGGGAGTTTTCATTTTCTTTGCACGGAAAATTCATTTTCCATTTGTCGAGTGCCCGAAAAGAGGTTTTTTTTGTGAAGGACCTACCATACATTTGTTGCAAAATTGGACCTAATCAACTTTATAAAATACTAGGACATATTTAATGCACAATTGACCAAGTGGTTGGGTGTAAAAAGTTTTGATCCACCTCTCGTGAAAAAGACAAATTTCCGCCGATTCAGGAGGAAGCGGGTCAAATTTGAACTGTAGCTGCCTTGTAGTTTGCTCTTTATTTTTTCCAAAAATCATATATAGGTACATAAGTATCTATTTAATCAGAGAAACACCAAAAATATTCCAAGATTCAACCACTAGCTAGGAATGGTCATTCCCGTCGTTTTCACCGCATTTTGAAACGGGCATAAAAATTCAACAAACCAAAAAATTGGAAAACCTTCGCATTGTTTCATTATATGTGGACAAGTTCCCATGAAAAATAACAAACTTGTAATACGGCAATTATTTTAAAAAAAGTGTTCTCAGAAACGAGCTAACATGCATGAAAATTCATGGCTTTGAAGCCAAATGATCAATCTTATGGCCACATTCATGGCATAGTTTATTCAAATGATCTCATATTGTGCACAACGGTGCATCTTGGAATTCCAAACAATGTATCCTAAGGGAGTTTTCATTTTCTTTGCACGGAAAATTCATTTTCCATTTTTCGAGTGCCCGAAAAGAGGTTTTTTTGTGAAGGACCTGCCATATATTTGTTGCAAAATTGGACCTAATCAATTTTCTAAAATACTAGGACATATTTAATGCACAATCGACCAAGTGGTTGGGTGTAAAAAGTTTTGATCCACCTCTCGTGAAAAAGACAAATTTCCGCTGATTCAGGAGGAAGCAGGTCAAATTTGAACTGTAGCTGCCTTGTAGTTTGCTCTTTATTTTTTCCAAAAATCATTTATAGGTACATAAGTATCTATTTAATCAGAGAAACACCAAAAAAATCCCAAGATTCAACCATTAGCTAGGAATGGTCATTCCCGTCGTTTTCACCGCATTTTGAAACGGGCATAAAAAATTCAAAAAAATCAAAAAATTGGAAAACATTTGTATTGTTTCATTATATGTGGACAAGTTCCCATGAAAAATAAAAAACTTGTAATACGGCAATTATTTTAAAAACGTGTTCTCAGAAACGAGCTATCATGCGTGAAGATTCATGGCTTTCAAGCCAAATGATCAATCTTATGGCCACGTTCATGGCATAGTTTATTCAAATGATCTCATTTTGTGCACAATGGTGCATCTTGGAATTCCAAACAATGTTTCCTAAGGGAGTTCTCATTTTCTTTGCACGGAAAATTCATTTTCCATTTTTCGAGTGCCCGAAAAGAGGTTTTTTGTGAAGGGCCTACCATACATTTGTTGCAAAATTGGACCTAATCAATTTTATAAAATACTAGGACATATTTAATGCACAATTGACCAAGTGGTTGGGTGAAAAAAGTTTTGATCCACCTCTCGTGAAAAAGACAAATTTCCGCCGATTCAGAAGGAAGCGGGTCAAATTTGAACTGTAGCTGCCTTGTAGTTTGCTCTTTATTTTTTCCAAAAATCATTTATAGGTACATAAGTATCTATTTAATCAGAGAAACACCAAAAATATTCCAAGATTCAACCACTAGCTAGGAATGGTCATTCCTGTCATTTTCACCGCATTTTGAAACGGGCATAAAAAATTCAAAAAACCAAAAAATTGGAAAACCTTCGCATTGTTTCATTATATGTGGACAAGTTCCCATGAAAAATAACAAACTTGTAATATGGCAATTATTTTAAAAAAGTGTTCTCAGAAACGAGCTATCATGCGTGAAGATTCATGGCTTTGAAGCCAAATGATCAATCTTATGGCCACATTCATGGCATAGTTTATTCAAATGATCTCATATTGTGCACAATGGCGCATCTTGGAATTCCAAACAATGTTTCCTAAGGGGGTTTTCATTTTCTTTGCACGGAAAATTCATTTTCCATTTTTCGAGTGCCCGAAAAGAGGTTTTTTGTGAAGGACCTACCATATATTTGTTGCAAAATTGGACCTAATCAATTTTCTAAAATACTAGGACATATTTAATGCACAATTGACCAAGTGGTTGGGTGTAAAAAGTTTTGATCCACCTCTCGTGAAAAAGACAAATTTCCGCTGATTCAGGAGGAAGCAGGTCAAATTTGAACTGTAGCTGCCTTGTAGTTTGCTCTTTATTTTTTCCAAAAATCATTTATAGGTACATAAGTATCTATTTAATCAGAGAAACACCAAAAAAATCCCAAGATTCAACCACTAGCTAGGAACGGTCATTCCCGTCGTTTTCACCACATTTTGAAACGGGTATAAAGAATTCAAAAAAATCAAAAAATTGGAAAACATTTGTATTGTTTCATTATATGTGGACAAGTTCCCATGAAAAATAAAAAACTTGTAATACGGCAATTATTTTAAAAAAGTGTTCTCAGAAACGAGCTATCATGCGTGAAGATTCATGGCTTTCAAGCCAAATGATCAATCTTATGGCCACGTTCATGGCATAGTTTATTCAAATGATCTCATATTGTGCACAATGGTGCATCTTGGAATTCCAAACAATGTTTCCTAAGGGCGTTTTCATTTTCTTTGCACGGAAAATTCATTTTCCATTTTTCGAGTGCCCGAAAAGAGGTTTTTTTGTGAAGGACCTACCATATATTTGTTGCAAAATTGGACCTAATCAATTTTATAAAATACTAGGACATATTTAATGCCCAATTGTCCAAGTGGTTGGGTGTAAAAAGTTTTGATCCACCTCTCATGAAAAAGACAAATTTCCGCTGATTCATTAGGAAGCGGGTCAAATTTGAACTGTAGCTGCCTTGTAGTTTGCTCTTTATTTTTCAAAAAATCTTTTATAGGTACATAAGTATCTATTTAATCAGAGAAACACCAAAAAAATTCCAAGATTCAACCACTAGCTATAAACAGTCATTCCTGTCGTTTTCACCGCATTTAGAAACGGGCATAAAAAATTCAAAAAAATCAAAAAATTGGAAAACCTTCGCATTGTTTCATTACATGTGTACAAGTTCCCATGAAAAATAACAAACTTTTTATACGGTAATTATTTTAAAAAAGTCTTCTTAGAAACGAGCTATCATGCGTGAAGATTCATAGCTTTAAAGCCAAATGATCAATCTTATAGCCACATTCATGGCATAGTTTATTCAAATGATCTCATATTGTGCACAATGGTGCATCTTGGAATTCCAAACAATGTTTCCTAAGGGAGTTTTCATTTTCTTTGCACGGAAAATTCATTTTCCATTTTTCGAGTTCCCGAAAAGAGGTTTTTTTGTGAAGGGCCTACCATATATTTGTTGCAAAATTGGACCTAATCAATTTTCTAAAATACTCGGACATATTTAATGCACAATTGACCAAGTGGTTGGGTGTAAAAGTTTTGACCCACCTCTCGTGAAAAAGACAAATTTCCGCCGATTCAGGAGGAAGCGGGTCAAATTTGAACTATAGCTGCCTTGTAGTTTGCTCTTTATTTTTTACAAAAATCAGTTGTAGGTACATAAGTATCTATTTAATCAGAGAAACACCAAAAAAATCCCAAGATTCAACCACTAGCTAGGAATGGTCATTCCCGTCGTTTTCACCTCATTTTGAAACGGGTATAAAAAATTCAAAAAACTCAAAAATTGGAAAACCTTTGCATTGTTTCATTATATGTGGACAAGTTCCCATGAAAAATAACAAACTTGTAATACGACAATTATTTTAAAAAAGTGTTCTCAGAAATGAGCTATCATGCATGAAGATTCATGGCTTTGAAGCCAAATGATCAATCTTATGGCCACATTCATGGCATAGTTTATTCAAATAATCTCATATTGTGCACAATGGTGCATCTTGGAATTCCAAACAATTTTTCCTAAGGGAGTTTTCATTTTCTTTGCACGGAAAGTTCATTTTCCCTTTTTCGAGTGCCCGAAAAGAGGTTTTTTTTGTGAAGGACCTACCATACATTTGTTGCAAAATTGGACCTAATCAACTTTATAAAATACTAGGACATATTTAATGCACAATTGACCAAGTGGTTGGGTGTAAAAAGTTTTGATCCACCTCTCGTGAAAAAGACAAATTTCCGCCGATTCAGGAGGAAGCGGGTCAAATTTGAACTGTAGCTGCCTTGTAGTTTGCTCTTTATTTTTTCCAAAAATCATATATAGGTACATAAGTATCTATTTAATCAGAGAAACACCAAAAATATTCCAAGATTCAACCACTAGCTAGGAATGGTCATTCCCGTCGTTTTCACCGCATTTTGAAACGGGCATAAAAAATTCAAAAACCCAAAAAATTGGAAAACCTTCGCATTGTTTCATTATATGTGGACAAGTTCCCATGAAAAATAACAAACTTGTAATACGGCAATTATTTTAAAAAAAGTGTTCTCAGAAACGAGCTAACATGCATGAAAATTCATGGCTTTGAAGCCAAATGATCAATCTTATGGCCACATTCATGGCATAGTTTATTCAAATGATCTCATATTGTGCACAACGGTGCATCTTGGAATTCCAAACAATGTATCCTAAGGGACTTTTCATTTTCTTTGCACGGAAAATTCATTTTTCCATTTTTCGAGTGCCCGAAAAGAGGTTTTTTTGTGAAGGACCTGCCATATATTTGTTGCAAAATTGGACCTAATCAATTTTCTAAAATACTAGGACATATTTAATGCACAATTGACCAAGTGGTTGGGTGTAAAAAGTTTTGATCCACCTCTCGTGAAAAAGACAAATTTCCACCGATTCAGGAGGAAGCGGGTCAAATTTGAACTGTAGCTGCCTTGTAGTTTGCTCTTTATTTTTTCCAAAAATCATTTATAGGTACATAAGTATCTATTTAATCAGCCAAAAAAATTCCAAGATTCAACAACTAGCTAGGAACGGTCATTCCTATCGTTTTCATCGCATTTTGAAATGGCATAAAAAATTCAAAAAAAATCAAAAAATTGGAAAACCTTCGCATTGTTTCATTATATGTCGACACGTTCCCATGAAAAATAAAAAACTTGTAATACGGCAATTATTTTAAAAAAGTGTTCTCAGAAACGAGCTATCATGCGTGAAGATTCATGGCTTTCAAGCCAAATGATCAATCTTATGGCCACATTTATGGCATAGTTTATTCAAATGATCTCATATTGTGCACAATGGTGCATCTTGGAATTCCAAACAATGTTTCCTAAGGGAGTTTTCATTTTCTTTGCACGGAAAATTCATTTTCCATTTTTTGAGTGCCCGAACAGAGGTTTTTTTGTGAAGGACCTACCATATATTTGTTGCAAAATTGGACCTAATCAATTTTCTAAAATACTAGGACATATTTAATGCACAATTGACCAAGTGGTTGGGTGTAAAAAGTTTTGATCCACCTCTCATGAAAAAGACAACTTTCCACCGATTTAGGAGGAAGCGGGTCAAATTTGAACTGTAGCTGCCTTGTGGTTTGCTCTTTATTTTTTCTAAAAATCTTTTATAGGTACATAAGTATCTATTTAATCAGAGAAACACCAAAAAAATTCCAAGATTCAACCACTAGCTATGAACGGTCATTCCTGTCGTTTTCACCGCATTTTGAAACGGGCATAAAAAATTCAAAATAAATCAAAAAATTGGAAAGCCTTCGCATTGTTTCATTATATGTGGACAAGTTCCCATGAAAAATAACAAACTTTTTATACGGTAATTATTTTAAAAAAGTGTTCTCAGAAACGAGCTATCATGCGTGAAGATTCATGGCTTTCAAGCCAAATGATCAATCTTATGGCCACATTCATGGCATAGTTTATTCAAATGATCTCATATTGTGCATAATGGTGCATCTTGGAATTCCATACAATGTTTCCTAAGGGAGTTTTCATTTTCTTTGCACGGAAAATTCATTTTCCATTTTTTGAGTGCCCGAAAAGAGGTTTTTTTGTGAAGGGCCTACCATATATTTGTTGCAAAATTGGACCTAATCAATTTTATAAAATACTAGGACATATTTAATGCACAATTGACCAAGTGGTTGGGTGTAAAAAGTTTTGATCCACCTCTCGTGAAAAAGACAAATTTCCGCCGATTCAGGAGGAAGCGGGTCAAATTTGAACTGTAGCTGCCTTGTAGTTTGCTCTTTATTATTTACAAAAATCATTTATAGGTACATAAGTATCTATTTAATCAGAGAAACACCAAAAAAATCCCAAGATTCAACCACTAGCTAGGAATGGTCATTCCCGTCGTTTTCACCGCATTTTTAAACGGGCATAAAAAAATTCAAAAAACCAAAAAATTGGAAAACCTTCGCATTGTTTCATTATATGTGGACAAGTTCCCATGAAAAATAACAAACTTGTAATACGGTAATTATTTTAAAAAAAGTGTTCTCAGAAACGAGCTATCATGCGTCAAGATTCATGGCTTTGAAGCCAAATGATCAATCTTATGGCCACATTCATGGCATAGTTTATTCAAATGATCTCATATTGTGCACAACGGTGCATCTTGGAATTCCAAACAATGTTTCCTAAGGGAGTTTTCATTTTCTTTACACGGAAAATTCGTTTTCCCCTTTTATAGTGCCCGAAAAGAGGTTTTTTTGTCAAGGACCTACCATACATTTGTTGCAAAATTGGACCTAATCAATTTTATAAAATACTAGGACATATTTAATGCACAATTGACCAAGTGGTTGGGTGTAAAAAGTTTTGATCCACCTCTCATGAAAAAGACAAATTTCCGCCGATTCAGGAGGAAGCGGGTCAAATTTGAACTGTAGCTGCCTTGTAGTTTGCTCTTTATTTTTTACAAAAATGAATTGTAGGTACATAAGTATCTATTTAATCAGAGAAACACCAAAAAAATCCCAAGATTCAACCACTAGCTAGGAACGGTCATTCCCGTCGTTTTCACCCACTACAAGGATTCCGGTCTATTGCAACAAAATTTATTGCTATGACTACCTTTTGTTGCAATAAAACACAATATTACCCAAAATTCGCCGGTTGTGGTAATAGGCCGCACATATTGCCATAACTTAATTTGGTCGCAATAAATTCTAACTTTGTTGCAATAGAGGCCTCATATTGCAACAAACTGTATCGGCATTGCAATATGGTAGAGGTATTGCGAGAAACAAATTCCGTTGCACGAGGGTAGTCATGTTGTTGTAATAAAGACTAGGTATGTCAATAACATAAGTATTCGTGGCAATATTCATAAAGATATTGCAACATCGGCGTGACCTTGCATTAGTTACAAATATTGTTGCAAAAAGTGGCTAACTATTGCAACAAACTGCATCGACATTGCAATATTGTAGCAATATTGCGACAAACAAATTCCGTTGCGTGAGGTAGCTATTTTATTGTAATAAAGACTAGGTATTTCAACATAATAACTATTCGTGGTAATATTTCGAAAATATATTGCAACATCGGTGTGACGTTGCATTAGTTACAAGTAGAACAGTGGAAAAATATATAATTCGAATTTATAGATATTAAGTTATGATTTTTTGCAAACTTTAAGGAGTAATTAAAATATATTTTAATTGCACCAATTACAATTAACAAAAACAATGGAAAAGGTTTATAAATGGATAGAACACACTTTCTTGATAGGAATACTTATTTAATTTGTTAAATTTGGACTGGAAATGGCCAAGTTGTTGCCATTTTAAAACTAGGGTGTTTTCTGCCAAAACAGGGACTTGTCAGATGGAAATCAAAAGTAGAGGGTCCCTGGTATGGAAATTGCCAGGTCCAGATCTGGAGCTGAATCTGACGAAGGACTTCTATAGCCGCTGACCTGTGGGCCCGGGGCCTCGCTGGGGCTGACTGGCGCGGGTGGCATCCACGATGACCTCCAGGGACGATGACAAGTGGGGCCGGCCGCCGTGTAGTAACCCAAAAAAATGTGGAGGCTTTCGCCTGGGCAGGGATTGATCGCTTGTCCTCAGTGTTGAGGATCAGGGTTCAGACCAATGAGATGTGCAAATGTTGGTGATAGTGGAGGGGTCTCGGAGTAAATATCTGGTACCCGCGAGGTTATGTGGGACGACAAGCCTAAAAATCGCCAGTGCCCGAATATATAGTGGAAACGCCATCGAGTATTTTTCGCGTTAAGCGATTCCACATGATGCTCTAGCTGAAGGTTTTTCATCTCCCCACTTCGTATTGGGCCAACACATTTGTGCGTGCAGAAAGTAAGAAAAAGAGCGAGTCCGGGGCCTCGCTGGGGCTGACTGGCGCGGGTGGCATCCACGGTGACCTCCAGGGGTGATGACAAATGGGGCCGTCCACCGTGCATTAACCCAAAAGTATGTGGACGCTTATCGCCAGCGCCCGAATATTTGGGCCAACCCATTTGTGCATGTCGAAAGTAAAAAAAGAGCTAGTTTGGGAGAATCAGGGTTTGATCCCTGGTCTCCAACAGAGACTGCGGGTTCTGTTACCAGTCAGGAAACCTCATATTACTGAAATTTTGCAGGTGCGCTCTCTACTAGAGGATTCGAGCCGGCTTTCTTTGAGTTTTTTTTCGTTTTCTTTCCTTTCTTCTTATACATTTTTTCATTTTTGTTTGCACTTTGTTTCTTCGTTCTTTTCATTTCGGTTTTCTTTTATTTATTTTATTTTTCGTTTTCTTTGTTTCAACAATATTTTTCTAATACTTATTTAATATTTTTAATTACTTGTTCAATATTTTCCAAATTCTTGTTTAATATCTTATTCAACAATTTTCAAATACTTGTTTCATATTTTTTTAATGTGTTTTCGAAGATTGTGTTTTTAATATATATATTTAAAATATTTTAAGTATAAAAAACTTTAAAAAGAAAAAACGTGAATAGAAACGAAACAGAAAATAGACAGGTGCTTCCCGCGCGCGTGGGCTAGCCCATATGCTGGCTCGCTTCAGCGAGTCGGGGAGGCTCGACTCGCCGAAGTGAGACCGCAATTCCTAAACGGCCCGTTTACAGTCATTTTGATATCGGGCGCATACCTCCCAGCGACTTGGGCTCGGCCCATCTACCACTTTTTCGCTGCTTTTTATCCCGCCAAAAATATGTGCATGCGGGGGGATCTGAAACCGCGACTTCTTCGCTCGTTCTAAGCGGAAGTAACCAACTGACCACTCACTACTGACGTGATTATTTACTTCTTCTTCCTTCTTTTCTCCTTTCCTCATTCTTCATTCTTTTTATTTTTTATTCTTTTTTTCCTGTTCCTTTTTATCCTCTTTTTTGGAACGGTTATGTTTTTCCCCTTTTTTTCTTTTTCTTTTGCTAAATGCCTGATTTTTTTCAATTTCGTGAACTTTGTCTTAAAAAACGATCAACTTTTTTTCAAAATGGACAAGCTCTTTTAAAATCGATGAACTCTTTTAAAAGTCATGAACTCTTTTTAAAATAGATTGTTCTTAAATCGATGAGTATTTTCCAAATTGATGATTTTTTTCAAATCGATGAACTCTTTTGAAAAATGATGAACTCTATTGAACATCGATGAACTATTTTTGATGAACTTTTTTTTTTCAAAATTGAAGAATTTTTTTCCAAATGGACAACCTTTTCAACTTGATGAACTCTATTTAAAATAGATGAACTTTTTTCCGAATCGTTGAACTCTTTTCATAAATGAAGAACTCTTTTCAAAATCGATCAACTTTTTTCAAAATCAATGAGCTTTTTCCCCAATCAATGAACTTTTTTTTCAAAATCAATGACCTTTTTAAATCAAAGAATTTTTTTTTGAAAAATGATGAACTTTTTCCAAATATATGAACTTTTTTTAAAAATTGCGGTCTCGGGAGGTCCTATAGGGCGCTGCAAGCGCCAGTTCGCTCTCATGGCGCTCGCTGCCGCACCTGGTGGGCCTGCCCAGGAACTGGAAGCGAAAAAACTTAAAAAATATATTACCGTGAGAATTCGATCTTAGACTGCTCCCATAGGGCGCACGTTGCCTGACCACTCAAACTAATAGCACCTGTTGATAAATTACAAGGCGAGACCTTTAAGTACTTTTGTAGCCGCGCTATTTACTACAAATTCATTTTAGGAAAAAACATCATTTTTTTGGAAAAAATATGAAGAAAATTTCAAAGTTCACAGATATTAGAAAATCAGGAATTATAAAAAACTTCAAGTATTCAAAAAAAGGTCACGTATTAGAAAAAAGTTCATCGGTTTTCAAAACAGATCATTGAATATGAAGAAAAAGTTTATCAATTTTCAAAAAAAGCTCACCCATTTAAAAAAATCACAAATTAAAAAATGACGCTAATTTGAAATTGTTTTCACAAAGTTTGTAAAATATCATACAAAGTTCATCGAATTTGGAAAAAGTTCATGAAATTACAATAAGTTCAATTTGGAAAAAAGTTCTTTTTTCCCTAAATGCGCGGATTCCTTTCAAATTCATGAATTTTTTTCCAAAACCGACGAACCTTTTTTTTAAATCCATGAACTTTTACTCAATTCGTGAACCTTTTTTCAGAATTGACATTCTTTTTTCTAAATTGTTAATTTTTAAAAAAAATCAATGAACTTTTTTGCAAGTTCGATGAACTTTTTTCAAAATGAATGAAAGTTTTCAAATTGATTCGCTTTTTTTCAAATTGGAATAACTATTTTCAAATTTGATGATTTTTTTAAAATTAAACTACAACAGTAGCATCAATTATACCAGTATAACTGGATATAGCAACTAAACCATGATATTCCAACAAGGACGGCGGCGGCATGGCTCCTTGGCCCCCTCGCGCGTAGATATGATGCGGGACGTGTCTGGCGGGCAAGGGGCGGCGCGATGCGGAGGGTCGCAGTAGCGCTATCCGGCTTCCTAGCGGCTACGTTGGGAGGCGGGTGACGCGGATGTGGCCTCCGATGGTGGGGTGTGCTGGGTCTTGGTGGCGGCGGCGATTTCACCAGATCCGTGGTCCCAAGCACCAAGTGACGCGACCTGCAGACGATGACGGGAGGGATCCCTATACGCCTCCCAGCGCCCTGCCGCTCGCTCCTCCACTCCCCTGTCGCTGCTACAGGGCGTGACCAGGTGAAGCCTGGCCAGCGGCGGCGGCGGCAGGGCTCCTTCGCCCCCTCATATGTGGATCCGATGTAGAACGGATCTGACGGGCAAGGGCACAAATAGCTGACATATATCCCAAGTTTGATTTTTTATGGCAACTAGGGAGTAGACAAAGATACACAATTGTAGATCCATGATGAAACAACACGTTTCTAACACAAAAGATCTCAAAACGAAATTGGTTTGGTTGTTAATTTACATAGTTGAATTTTTATGGTTTTCGTTAAAACAAAAATGACATGATTATGTTGGACCTACTCTAGCGTGGAGGAACCTGCACCGACTATCCGGTAAGATGAAAGATGTTGAGATCACCCCATCTCAAGATCAAAATGTGATATCGAGACTGACATAGATCGACCGTCTCATCAACCCATCCCATTTGTACTTGTGTGTCAAGGCAAGAGTAATAACCTAGTAGTTTTAAAGTGAGGGTCACATGAGGTTTCTGTGAGTTGTAGTTCAAAACTGGCCAAGTTTTTGCTGCTTTTCTGAAATGATTTTTGAAATTGTAGTGGAAACCTTGTTGTACCTACGACCGGGTCGTCCGGCGACAATGCACTAGCATCGGTCGCAACCCGTACTGCCGCGCGACGACCACCCCTACCAGGATACAGCTCGTGCCATCCTGACTTGAAAACACCAAATGACAACAACAATGCAAAATATGGTATCCTCTAAACATATGATGCCATGGATTGGTCACGTTGAACTACTTATGCCACCATAATAACGACATGCATCTGTTGGTATACATGTACAATGCCGACACTCCTTTTGTCCCAATCTGTACCGAGACACGGATTATCACTGCTAAGCACCGACCTAATTTCTGTCGGCAGTTACAACCTTCGCTGATAGACTGTGTGTCGTTGATTCATAGGGGCAAAAAAAGTGTCGTCAATTGTTTGGTTGGGCCCACGCAAATATTATGGCGCCGAAAGGGAGCGGTGGGTGGAGGGGAACTTTTGGTCTATGGGGACATACACATCCTATATGGATTTTTTTAGTAATTCAACAAAAAGTCAAATTTTTTTTTGATAATATTATCGAAATAAACTTGACCTTATATTGTACTTGTGAGAAAATTTTCACAAAAGGAAAATCCCTCTTTGACTTATGTTAAAAAAGACAAAATTTTGGCCAATATAATGTGAGTAGTGACCTATAATAGCTAATAAATTATCTTTTTCTCTATGAAGTCAATGTTGGTTATTTTTTCTGGGAAAATTATATACTAGTGCAAAAGTAAGTCAAGTTTATTCTAAAAAAACTTATGAACTACTCCCTCCGCCCGAAAATCCTTTTTGAAGAAATTGATAAAATGAATATATCTAGAAATAAAGTACGTCTAGATATATTCATTTCTTCGACAAGTATTTTTGAACGGAGGGAGTATTTTAACCTTTTGTTTTATTATTAAAAAAATAAATTCATATAATGTGTATATACAACTTTCCCGCGGTGGGCCTATCGATCTCACCTCTCCCCCCCTCTCTCTCTCACGCCGCCCACACACAACACACATGTAAACCTAACCCTGCTCTGTACGGCCACCCGACCTGTGCGCCGCCACCCCCGACCCGCGCACCACCGGCACAACCCGCCCGCCGGTCCCCTCGCACCACCACCGACCCCCGGTCTCCCTTTGCTTAGCCCGCAGTAGCAGAAGCGCCGTCCTCGACGGAGGAGCATCGTCTGCCACCGAGGAGCAGCAGCGCCATCCACCGCCAAGGATGCCCCGCGCTGGGAAGCAGCAGGACCGTCCGCCCGAGGATCCGCGGCCCCGACTGCTGCTGAGGAGCCACCCATCATTATTCTTCCAAGATAGGCGACGCATGTCCCGGTTGACTCCAGTTACCTAGCCCCTCCTCTAGATCTTAACTGGTAGGATGCAAAAATTTCCATGTGTTGGCTACATATCCAGTTATATTTGTTCATGCCTGTGATTTTTCTTCACGAGATTTTCATATTTAGAACTTCATATACCAAAGATGCAAATTTGCAGAAACTATAATGTAGATACAGTAGTCCTGGAGAAAGACTGAACTCCATAATATATAGGTTATTCTGTAAATTTCCTAGTTTCAGTGATCTATCTAAATCTCTTAAATGCGTTTCAGTGAGCCTGTGAGAGTTGAATCACATAATGTTTCATAGTACAATGTTCAATGTATTTGTGGGCATCAAGCTGTGAGTAATATATTTGATCATGATTCAACTCTGTATGTGCAATAAGACTAGCTAAGAGAGAAAATTACATTTCCTGCTAAATGATCATCACTTATACATGACTTTTTGAAGCTGCGGTGTATGGAATCAAATGGTAGACGAACTCATTCTGCAAATTGACTATTATTCAGAATGGTTGCGTGATTTGATTTTGTCGTATCCTAGTCCAACTTATCTAGCATTGCAGCAGCTGCCTACATGATGGGGCCCCTGAACATACCTGCACCATTTATCTGTAAAATCTGGTTCAACTTTTGCTGTTGTATTTAGCTGCACTACCAGAATCGCGACTAAGTCTGTGAGCCAACTTATATTCCTGTCAGCCCCACGTAAGCTCACAGGAAAGTATCGTTTTACTGTAGGCCGGGCTATAGCCGACATGTTTTTACACTATATTCCTGTAGGCTTTGAGTAAACGCACAGGAAGAATATATCCCTGTGGGTCGCGGCCCACAGAAATAGCATTCGACCCTTCGCGCCCTCGGGCTCTCGCTTCGCGCCACCGGATTTCATTGCGCGCGCATTTTTAGCCGAGGCCCATCCATTTTGTCTATTTTCCTGTGTGTTTGGGCTCACAGAATTAGGCCCAGTACAAAATGAGAGGGCAAACAGAACCCTCTCGATCCCTAGTTCAGTCTCCAGAACCCTCGATCCCCAATTCAGTCTCCTGCCACTCCACCGCCGCCGCCACCATCGCCCTGTCCAACGCCACCATCGTCCGGTCCACCGTCGCCGCCTCCATCGTCCGGTCCACCGCCGCAGCCGCCGCCACACCATCCTCCGGTCCACCGCGGCCGCTGCCTCCCCTTCCCGCGGAAGGCCGTTCTTCCGCCCGCATCTGCCTCACCACCGGCGTAGCGCCGGTCTCCACCTCGCCACCCGCCGGAGCACCAGCACCCGCCTCCCCACCGAGCTCCCGTACTAGTCCCCCCATTCAACTTTACGCGTCTTCACCTCTGGCTGTCCGTACTCCTCTGCTCGCTGCATCACAAGCCCTCTGTCTTCATATCTCTGGTAATATATCACCTCCTTTTCCTGGATCTAAGATTAGCTTGCTCTATTTCTTGTGTAGCGTTTAAGCTTAGTTGAAACTATTTTAGGCACGTCTGATTAGTATACGGTTGATTTGAACAGATTAGTTTTGGTTGTTCTTAGATGTATGTTGTAGCGTCTGTAGCAACCTCACTGAACAGCTAACATGTTGTAGCTTCTGTACATGACCATCTAACTGTTTATTTTTTCTAGGTTGTAGCTTCTATGACATCTGCTACCTGCTATCTATTTTATTCTAGTAAAGTTAATTTAACACGTATAATTTTCCAGAAACATCAGCAAACAGCTAGGGGAGTTGGCTGCCACCCTTTTCGACGCCGTAATTTCCCAGCTTGAACAAGTATATTGGTAAGTTATAGCTTTGAGCTCTTAAATTTATGTCTGAAACAATTGTATTTTTGTGAATTGTTATTTGTGCAGCTGCCCTTTAGTATGCTATTATTTTTCTGAAATATCCCCATTTCTGTGAATTTTATTTCAGTATGAATTCTTGGTTAAATAATGGAGAACCGTGATTGGATGTATAGTGGATGGGTGTTTGGTCAAGTCCCTTCTAATATATGGCTTGAAGAAACTGCACGATTTATAGACCGTGCCTTCTCTTCCATAGCTGAAGGTGGTAAAATTAAGTGTCCGTGCGCCAAATGTCGGAATTATTTTCCGCAAGAAAGGCACATTGTAGAGAAACACTTGTATAAACATAGGTATAAGCCAAATTACAGAACCTGGACAGAACATGGTGAGAGTTTTGTAGCTGCTGGTGATGGATCTGTCCCTTTAGTACATCATCAAGAGGGCTGTAATGAAACTGATCGAATGGACAATATGTTGGTTGACTTAGGTGGTAGCCATCCTCCACCGGTTACTGAGGAGCCAACCTCCTCTGCCAAGGCTTTTTATAGGATGGTCAGTAGTGCCGATGAATTGGTACATGAGAACACAAAACACACACGTCTTTCTGCTGTAGCTCGCTTGCTGGCTATGAAATCACAATACAACATGTCCATTGCACATTTTGATGATACCTTAAAAATAATCCATGATAGCCGAAGATCGTGTGAAGGAAGAGTTTTGGGTAAGTAGAATTTTTTTTGGAGCAATTGCAATTATTATTATACATATCTTTGTATTGCTGTAAAAATCTGATCTGTAAATTCCTGAACATGTAGAACTTGTTTGAGCTGCATGTTGATGACGAGGAAGATGACAGTGCCCGAATCCAAATTGAGCAAGAGGCTAACCGGATTATTGACACATATGCAAGGAAAAAGGTGAAAGACATGTTGTACCAACTTCGTGTGGATGCTGTGAAGCTTTACTATGAGAATCAAGGAGAGAAGCTTGATGACTCGATGGCTTGTGCAAGAGAACTCGAATATGAGCAATACCTCCAGAGTAGGATACCATGGTGCAAGGAAGTTGCATGGCCTGGATGATGTCGTTATTGGACATCAAAGGAATACAAGACCAACAGGGGGAGGGGACGAGAAGCTCGCTTGAAATCTGAGGATATTGCTCAAAACCGAGGAGGCTCACGACCTTTTGCGGAGGCACAACAGTATTTGGTATGTCGTGATTATTGTATGATTTGCTTCACACTTAGTTTTTCTATTACATGATGATGCCATGACTTTGCTTCAATTTATGTGGTCTTATAGGAAGAGACGCTTCGACCTGAGAAGGCGACCACGCTGAATACATATACTGCAATGAAATGTGGAATGAAGAATGTGAGTAGCAGTGGCAACAATGGCGCAATCATTAGCAATGGTGCAATCATGAGCCAGAAAGCACAAAAACGCTTTGTATGTCATCGTTTCTACTGCCATATTGCCTATAGGTTTTTCAGACGTTAATTTACTAGCATGTTATGAACAAACTATAATTTTTGATTGTCAGGATGACTATACTGCATTGGCTAAAGAGAAGTATCCAGATAGTTGGGAGGGAAGAGAGCTGGACGGTGAGCTGCTGTATGAAGCATCAGGTGGCATTCCTCATGGTCGCGTGTCAATAGGCGATGGGGCTATTAAGAAAGCTGATATTAAATCAGCAGCTAGAAAAAGAAATGCCAGTGCATCAATTTCGCTCACACTTCGAGAGAAGGAACAACTCAGGCGTGTTAATGAAGAAAATGCAGAACTCAGGCGTGCTAAGGAGATGCTACATCAGAAAGTAGATATGCATGGGCAGCTCATAACTGTATGTACAAATTCATGCACACATTCTAAAGCAATGGATCTCAACTTCTCAAGTATCAACTCTAGTAACATTTCTTCTTTGTTTGCAGGCACTTTTCAAGGAGATAGGAAAAGAGTTGCCAGCTCATATACTACATATACTAAGCCATGGAGCTGTTTCGCAACCAGAAGTAAGTGTATGAGAAACTTGCAGTTGTATATATCATATGGATGAATGTGTGATGTCCACTACTCAACTTAGTTTTGTGCATTCCTTCT
Organism: Triticum dicoccoides; assembly: GCF_002162155.2. Classification (NCBI taxonomy): domain Eukaryota; kingdom Viridiplantae; phylum Streptophyta; class Magnoliopsida; order Poales; family Poaceae; genus Triticum; species Triticum dicoccoides. Next base: position 49,054,805 of record NC_041383.1, read on the forward strand.
GACCTGTCTACGCTGATGTGGCTGCAATATCAACACTGTGTTGCATATGAGATTGTTTATCATGTTTTGTATTAATTTGTTTGGATGTTTGCATCTGTGAGCTCGTCTATTCTCACAAGATTCTTTAGCTGTTGTGCCCAATTTCTGTATAAATAATGCTTGCCATGCTTAAGGTCCATCTGATTGGAACTTGAAAGTAGCCTAGACAAAATCAGTTCTTGGTGCCAAGCATTAATCAATAAATGGATATTATTTGGTTCATTTGGTTATGTTGTCTCCACTTGTTATCTAACAAAGTATTGTGTTTTTATTGTTCTAAATTGGATTAAATAACAATTTGGTTACTTCTTGATTCAGGGGAGAAATAACTCATCTCAAGCCGGCTCGCAAGCGGTTGATGGCAACAATGATGTCATGGAGTCAAGCGAGGAGGATGAAGCCACTGGGAATGTCGGCGATCAGACCGTTGACGTAGCCAACCATGGCCGAAACTGATTGCTCAATCAACATGATAACATCAGACTATAGGTGGTCGTAATATGCTCTTTTGTGGACTTGTGTATCTGGTATGGCTTAGGAATGAGAACTGAGATCTGCTGGTAGGTGCAAGCCGGCGTATTTTGCTAGTATTGTTGTAGTTGGCAGATCCTTTTGTGGATGGTACCTTTGTAGCCTTGTAGTGTAATTTGTTGATATATGTATGTATGGAACTGATGTTGATACATCTGGTGGTAGTTGCAAGCCGGTGTATTTTGCTAGTATTATTGTAGTTAGCAGATCCTTTTGTGGATGGTACTTTGTAGCCTTGTAGTGTAATTATATACGTATGGAACTGATGATGCTATATGAAGTCATATGTTGTTATATAAATATATTCTCATATGGTTTCTGTGAAATAATGCAACATTTGTAGAACCTGGGTTAAGCACATTGCTTTTGTGGTAGGAATATGAAATAAAAAATCAACATCATGATGTGACAGTGACGGCCAATGGCTCACAGGAATGAACACGTGCTGCAGCAACGTAGTATAATTTTCCTGTCGGCTGAACCTACAGGTATAAGTCCTTCCTGACAGTCTTTCCTGACAGGTGGACGACAGGAATATGTATTTTCCGGGAAGCATAAATCTGACGCAACATTTCTTTCCTGTGCACCAACCGTCAGGGATAACCGACAGCATTAATATTCCTGTGGGCCGTCCGTCAGGCATATTCATTCATTCCTGGCAGGCTATGGCTGTGGGTTGTTCCTGTCGGTTGGCCGACAGGAATTATATTCCTGACGGCCATATTTCTTTTCCTGACGGCTACTGGCCCACACACTTAGTCACGTTTCTGGTAGTTGCTTGTCTCACAAGCATGCTTCTTGAGTTCGAGTGACAAAGTAAAACTGATTTGATTTTATTGGAGGTTCCCAACATTTTTTTCCTTTTTTTCGTAATTTGTTGCTAAACTGATTTGTTTTTTTGCCTGCTTTACGCATTATGTTTCTTCTTAAATTGACTCAGATTCTGATATTGCCTACACCAGGGCACAATGATGAATTCTACGAAGGATGCTCATGGTACACAACATCCTTACTTCATAATCACCCATCTGAATGCTGCACAACATCAATGCTTTGTTAATGCTAAGTCCCTTGATTGTTTTTGGGTTCAGGAAGGAAAGGCTATGTTGTCTTAACAAGGATGGAAAGTATAACAACATACATAAACCAACGTGGACCACCCAGATTTGGTATTTTTTTTATGGCATTTAAGTTGTCTCTAGCATTTGCTATAATGCATAAAATCCTGGTATATGTTAAATTGCTAAACCTTCAAGACTTCTCATTGGAGTGAGGACATGGTCGGACATTCACTCTACCATCCATAGACTCATTGTTGCTCATATCATAGTGCATACAACCTTTTTCACTTGTGTTATCTTTTTTTACCATGGATAATGCATTGCTTATGTATATTCATTTGTTGTCTGCTTTACAGGACAGATGAGACCTGGAAGATACACTAGAAACAGAAGAAAATGTTCTCAAAATTGTGAAGGAGCTTATTGAGGCTGGTGATCAACTCTAAACTCCACTTACAAGTCATACAAAATAGATGCAACTAGATTTGCTAATCTACCGGAAGATTTACAACCAGAAGAGTGGGAATGGATGATTGAGTACTTTGTCACTGATTCATAATTTCAGGTAATCTCTAAGATCACTCTTTGTCTACTATGTGTTAAGGTGAAATTGCTCTTCTGACTGGTTATATTTGGTTTCTATGAATTGGTAGGAACGCAGCTGAAAGAACACTGGTAATCGTAAGAAATAGAAGAAAAAACACAGAATTGGATCAAACCTTACTCAGCACTAAGTTTTGAGAAGGTATGAGTGTAACTAAATATGTATGCCTCGCTTCTAACTATGGTTTAATGTTTCAAGCATATCATTGCTATATTACTTGCAGAGAAACTTGGAAACTGGAGAAGAACCAAATTGGATTGCTCTGTAGGAACTCACCGACACAAAGAATGGAACATGGTCTAACAGAGTCCCGGGATGTCTATCTAAGTACACCGACTTTTGGTTATTCTATAGTTATTTAATGATGTGCATTCGGCATGCTTCTACATCAGCTGGGATTATTAATGCGTAGGATCGTGTTATTCTTGTTTCATCTTTTATAGTGTCAATATTGATGCCGCACCTATAATTGTTCTTTCCGTTTTTAGGACAAAGCATGTCAAGAGGATGAAAATAAAGAAACTAAAACTCGGTCCACTTTCAAGTGAGCATGTCATTGGCCTTCATAATTAGCTAGCTGCTTCTTCTCTTTCACCATGCGTTGTTGCTGCATCGAGTCACAACTTAAAAAAATGAGTATGTGCTAGCTAGGGACATGAACTTAACTGAAACTATAGATCGAGTCACAACTTAAATCAACAGGGAAAGCTTTTAGCACATGTACCTGTGCATATGCTTTAGACATTTACACTTGTCAAGCTGTTCGGATCCTTCAGTTACATGCTTGTTGACACAGTATTACTCTAGTTAGTCTAGTCTAGCGACAATTCTTTTTAACAATGGGGCTGGAATAATTGTATCGCGTATGTTACGTTGGACTCATTAATTAGAACTTTTTTTTTGATTTCTTGATTGCAGGATCCAAAGAACTAGCTCGACTGGACTCTAGATCACAGACAATTTAGTCTCGGACTTAATTAGGATGGCTAAATTATATTTAAGTTCCATTTAATGGATATTGGCTATGAGAATTATGAATTTTACGAATCTACATAATATATGTATGGTTTTGAATATTGTAATTGAATGCCTCTATTTTTTTACATTGCAATAGGCTATTGCCACAACCCACTTTTGGTTGCCACATGTAAGCACCACGAAAATTTAAATTGTCGCAATAGTTTCTCGCTACAAACATTTCACCCGCTGTGATACCTATTTATCACCACCAAAACTAGTATGCTGCAATTTCTTGTTACGGCGACTAGAATATTTGTTGCGATAAGTTAATGCCACAAGTGTAGCTGGTCGTGGCAAAATGCCTAATGCCATGAAAATAAGGATTGTTGTCATAGTTTATTACCACAATTGACTATTGCCATGGAAGAGTATGCACCACGAAACAAGCGCCGTTGGCATAGGTTATTACCACAAATGTCTATCGCCACGAGCTATCAGTCGCAATGATTTGTTACATGTTGCATTAAAGCTATCTCCACAAAGCAAATTGTGGCATCAGGTGAGTGTTGCCACGGGAAAACATGTGGCGACTTCCCACATGGTTGTTGCAATAGCACACTTTATTGCCACAATTTCTTTTTTGTGGCAATAACCTATTACCATGTGTCCAGTCGCAATGATTGCCAACGAATGTTGTTTCGTGGCAATAAGTACTTATCACCATGAATTGGCATGTATTGCGACGAACGATTTTGTTGCAATAGACCCGGATCCTTGTAGTGACCGCATTTTGAAACGGGTATAAAAAATTCAAAAAAATCAAAAAATTGGAAAACCTTTGCATTGTTTCATTATATGTGGACAAGTTCCCATGAAAAATAACAAAGTTGTAATACGACAATTATTTTAAAAAAGTGTTCTCAGAAACGAGCTATCATGCGTGAAGATTCATGGCTTTGAAGCCAAATGATCAATCTTATGGCCACATTCATGGCATAGTTTATTCAAATGATCTCATATTGTGCACAACGGTGCAACTTGGAATTCCAAACAATGTTTCCTAAGGGAGTTTTCATTTTCTTTGCACGGAAAATTCATTTTCCATTTTTCGAGTGCCCGAAAAGAGGTTTTTTTGTGAAGGACCTACCATACATTTGTTGCAAAATTGGACCTAATCAATTTTATAAAATACTAGGACATATTTAATGCACAATTGACCAAGTGGTTGGGTGTAAAAAGTTTTGATCCACCTCTCGTGAAAAAAGACAAATTTCCGCCGATTCAGGAGGAAGCGGGTCAAATTTGAACTGTAGCTGCCTTGTAGTTTGCTCTTTATTTTTTCCAAAAATCATTTATAGGTACATAAGTATCTATTTAATCAGAGAAACACCAAAAATATTCCAAGATTCAACCACTAGCTAGGAATGGTCATTCCCGTGGTTTTCACCGCATTTTGAAACGGGCATAAAAAATTCAAAAAAATAAAAAATTGGAAAACCTTCACATTGTTTCATTATATGTGGACAAGTTCCCACGAAAAATAACAAACTTGTAATACGGAAATTACTTTAAAAAAGTGTTCTCAGAAACGAGCTATCATGCGTGAAGATTCATGGCTTTGAAGCCAAATGATCAATCTTATGGCCACATTCATGGCATAGTTTATTCAAATGATCTCATATTGTGCACAACGGTGCATCTTGGAATTCCAAACAATGTTTCCTAAGGGAGTTTTCATTTTCTTTGAACGGAAAATTCATTTTCCATTTTTCGAGTGCCCGAAAAGAGGTTTTTTTGTGAAGGACCTACCATATATTTGTTGCAAAATTGGACCTAATCAATTTTCTAAAATACTAGGACATATTTAATGCACAATTGACCAAGTGGTTGGGTGTAAAAAGTTTTGATCCACCTCTCGTGAAAAAGACAAATTTCCGCCGATTCAGGAGGAAGCGGGTCAAATTTGAACTATACCTGCCTTGTAGTTTGCTCTTTATTTTTTCCAAAAATCATTTATAGGTACATAAGTATCTATTTAATCAAAGAAACACCAAAAAAATTCCAAGTTCAACCACTAGCTAGGAACGGTCATTCCTGTCGTTTTCACCGCATTTTGAAACGGGCATAAAAAATTCAAAAAAAATCAAAAAATTGGAAAACCTTCGCATTGTTTCATTATATGTGGACAAGTTCCCATGAAAAATAACAAACTTGTAATATGGCAATTATTTTAAAAAAGTGTTCTCATAAACGAGCTATCATGCGTGAAGATTCATGGCTTTCAAGCCAAATGATCAATCTTATGGCCACATTCATGGCATAGTTTATTCAAATGATCTCATATTGTGCACAATGGCGCATCTTGGAATTCCAAACAATGTTTCCTAAGGGAGTTTTCATTTTCTTTTCAAGGAGAATTCATTTTCCATTTTTCGAGTGCCCGAAAAGAGGTTTTTTTGTGAAGGACCTACCATACATTTGTTGCAAAATTGGACCTAATCAATTTTATAAAATACTAGGACATATTTTATGCACAATTGACCAAGTGGTTTGGTGTAAAAAGTTTTGATCCACCTCTCGTGAAAAAGACAAATTTCCGCTGATTCAGGAGGAAGCGGGTCAAATTTGAACTGTAGCTGCCTTGTAGTTTGCTCTTTATTTTTTCCAAAAATCATTTATAGGTACATAAGTATCTATTTAATTAGACAAACACCAAAAAAAATCCAAGATTCAACCACTAGCTAGGAACGGTCATTCCCGTCGTTTTCACCGCATTTTGAAACGGGCATAAAAAATTCAAAAAAATCAAAAAATTGGAAAACCTTCGCATTGTTTTATTACATGTGGACAAGTTCCCATGAAAAATAACAAACTTGTAATACGGCAATTATTTTTAAAAAGTGTTCTCAGAAACGAGCTATCATGCGTGAAGATTCATGGCTTTCAAGCCAAATGATCAATCTTATGGCCACATTCATGGCATAGTTTATTCAAATGATCTCATATTGTGCACAATGGTGCATCTTGGGCACCCCCCACGTACGTGCTAGGAAGAAAATCACAACATAAGATTCTCATGAGCAGACCGATCGATGCTCAAACATGAATAAGCAGCCAAGTGTTTGATTAGCGGTACGAGAAATGCACATGGCTAATGGGCATGAGTTTTGGCTGAGGATGATTAGTTACTAAGAAGACCATCTTCAAAAAAATTCAGCTTAAATGGAGCCTAGGTTGTACTTGCTTTGTAAAGTACCACACTGGACATAAATACAAATGTTGAAGCTGGGCTGAAAATAATGAATGGATTGAGCTGGCATTTGGTGGAGGATGGTTATTTGGGCATAGGAAAGCATTGTAGAAAATGGATACCATTTGGACATGCCAAAGTGGTACTTCCTTCACAAAGTGTTTTTCTGAACAGAATAGGAAAATGAATATTTTTGAATTATTTTTGAACTAGGCAAGGAAGGTTTTTTACATATTTGATGAAGATATGACCCAAAGAATTTATGAGATTTTTTTGGGAATTTTGGGAATGACAGAAATATAGGTTGCTTCACAACCTAGGGCAAAAACTGCCACATGGACATGACACATAGGCAAAACTGATGAGGTGGCGCCTAGTCATAGCAACCCACCAAAATTTACAAGGTTATGACCATCTATATTGGTCATGATCAGCTAGAAATAAGGCAGCGGACCTGTACTATCTGCTTTATGACCATTTCGTGTAAGGAATGACCTTTCTGACCAAAATGGTCGTTATAGTTTAGGTTTGGAGCCCCCCGAATAGCTTTTGTCCAATTGGTCTGAAATGGTCATAGATCTATGACCAATTCTTCCAGGGTCACTGACATAAGGTCATTAGTTGACATATTTCTTGTAGTGAAACCTTCGGGAGCGTGATTTTTGGAACGAACGTGATCCGGAGGACTTGGAGTGCAAGTCAAGAAGCAGCCGAGGCGGCCACGAGAGGGTAGGGCGCGCCCACCCCTACAGGGGGCGCCCCCTGTCTCGTGGGCCCCTCGGGCGGCCACCGATGTACTTCTTCCTCCTATATAAGCCTACGTACCCCGAAAACATCCGGAGAGCAACCGAAACACAATTTCTACCGCCGTAACCTTTTGTATCTGTGAGATCCTGATACGTCTCCAACGTATCAATAATTTTCAATTGTTCCATGCTATTATATTACCTCTTTTGGATGTTTATGGGCTTTACTTTACACATTTATATCATTTTTGGGACTAACCTACTAACCGGAGGCCCAGCCCATATTGCTGTTTTTTTGCCTATTTCAGTATTTCGAAGAAAAGGAATATCAAACGGAGTCCAAACGGAATGAAACCTTCAGGAGCGTGACTTTTGGAATGAACGTGATCCGGAGAGCTTGGAGTGCAAGTCAAGAAGCTCCCGAGGACCCCACGAGATAGGGGGCACCCCCCTGTAGGGCGCGCCCCCTATCTCATGGGCCCCTCGGGCGGCCACCGATGTACTTCTTCCTCCTATATATACCTACGTACCCCAAAAACATCCAGGAGCACCACGAAACACAATTTCCAGCGCCGTAACCTTCTGTATCCGTGAGATCCCATCTTGGAGCCTTCGTTGGCACTCTGCCGGAGGGGAATCGACCATGGAGGGCTTCTACATCAACATCCTTGCCCCTCCTATGAGTTGTGAGTAGTTTACCACAGACCTACGGGTCCATAGTTATTAGCTAGATGGCTTCTTCTCTCTTTTTGGATCTCAATACAATGTTCTCCCCCTCTCTTGTGGAGATCTATTCGATGTAATCTCTTTTTGCGGTGTGTTTGTCGAGATCCGATAAATTGTGGGTTTATGATCAGATTTATCTATGAATAATATTTGAATCTTCTCTGAATTCTTTTATGTATGATTGAGTTATCTTTGCAAGTCTCTTCGAATTATCAGTTTGGTTTGGCCTACTAGATTGGTCTTTCTTGCCATGGGAGAAGTGCTTAGCTTTGGGTTCAATCTTGCGGTGTTCTTACCCAGTGACAGAAAGGGTTGCAAGACACGTATTGTATTGTTGCTATCGAGGATAACAAGATGGGGTTTACATCATATTGCATGAGTTTATCCCTCTACATCATGTCATCTTGCTTAATGCATTACTCTATTCTTATGAACTTAATACTCTAGATGCAGGCAGGAGTCGGTCGATGTGTGGAGTAATAGTAGTAGATGCAGGCAGGAGTCGGTCTACTTGTTATGGACGTGATGCCTATATACATGATCATGACTAGATAATCTCATAACTATGCGCTTTTCTATCAATTGCTCGACAGTAATTTGTTCACCCACCGTAATACTTATGCTATCTTGAGAGAAGCCTCTAGTGAAACCTATGGCCCCCGGGTCTATCTCTTATCATATTTGCTTTCAATCTACTTTACTTGCATCTTTACTTTTTGCATCTATATTATAAAATACCAAAAATATATTTATCTTATCATACTATCTCTATCAGATCTGACTTTCGCAAGTGGCCGTGAAGGGATTGACATCCCCTTTATTGCGTTGGTTGTGAGTTCTCAGTTTGTTTGTGTAGGTGCGTGGGACTTTCGAGGAGCCTCCTACTGGATTGATACCTTGGTTCTCAAAACTGAGGGTGTCGGTGTCAAAATCGGCGGATCTCGGGTAGGGGGTCCCGAACTGTGCGTCTAGGCGGATGGTAACAGGAGACAAGGGACACGATGTTTTTACCCAAGTTCGGGCCCTCTCGGTGGAGGTAAAACCCTACTCCCGCTTGATTAATATTGATGATATGGGTAGTACAAGAGTGGATCTACCATGAGATCAGAGAGGCTCAACCCTAGAAGCTAGCCTATGGTATGATTGTTGTTCGTCCTACAGACTAAAACTCTCCGGTTTATATAGACACCGGAGAGGGCTAGGGTTACACAGAGTCGGTTACAATGGGAGGAGATCTTCATATCGTATCGCCAAGCTTGCCTTCCACACCAAGGAAAGTCCCATCCGGACACGGGGCGGAGTCTTCAATCTTGCATCTTCATAGTCTGGGAGTCCGGCCAAAGGTCATAGTCTGGGATTGCTACCTATAGCGGCGGAGAGCAGGCGGAGAGCGTCCCCAATCCCTCTCAAGGAGAGCGGGTATGCCTAGTCCCTTATTTGATAAGAGGACTCGGATTTCCAATTCATCCATTTCTCCGAGGGTTGCTGGAGTTCTACGGCATCCAGCTACACAACCTCACGCCTGCCTCCATCCTGCACATTGCGGGCTTCGTGGCCCTCTGTGAGCTGTTCTTGGGCGTTGAGGCCCATTTCGCATTGTGGAAGAGGTTGTTTTGCCTCATGCCCCGTTTTCAGGAGGGGTCTATTTATCAAGTGGGCGGAGCCGAACTATGGCGCATCGCCAGGACCGGATATCTATGTGGTACCCCAAAGAGGACGTCCGAGGACTGGCCCTCAGAGTGGTTCTATATAGATGACGTCCCCCTGCCGGACCCTGTACGGATCGGCCTCCCTGAGTTCAATAATGCTCCGTTGAAGAAGCGCCTGAGCTGGCGCCCGCGGAACCCTCAGAGGGAAACTGACAGGGACATCCTTTACTTGATGAGCCGGATAAGGTTGTTGGCTCATTCCGGACTGACCATGATCAAGGTCATGGCCATATGCATTACGCAGGGGTGCAGCCGCTTCAATACAGAGGCCACCCCATGTGGGATTTCAACGGGGAGGATGACGCCACCCGGTGCGGTCGTAAGGGGCCAGATTCGGCCGCCACTTCAACGAGAATCTTATCCGCTTTGTACAAGGGAGAAGAGGAGGAATTCCTCCGTGCCAACCCGGAGGGCGGATTCTCCATGTACAATCCTCCAAGTTGGGTGAGCGAACACTTTCACTTGCCTACTCGCTTTCGAAATTCCCATAGTTGAGTACTTAGTCTAGCAATGTTAACGCAGGAGTTGCTCTAGACTGTGAAGGAGATAAACAACCCTCCTCCACAACCCGAGGACCCAGAACGGTCCCTCGATCCGGACTCCCAAGAGGACCCGGACTTATGTGTGGAGTTAATTGATGGGGTGTTTCATCAATTGAGTGAGGATAACACCTTAGTGGCCATTATGGCCGACTATCCCGGACTACTTCCAGCCTCAAAGGTAACCGAGACCAAAGTCCCAGTATTTTCAAGGAGATCCATCCATGCTTTATGTTGAATGCCGTGAACTAATAGTGTTTCATTTCGCAGGGTAAATCCTTGAGGCGGAAGGCCGAACCCGCGGTGGGCAGCCAACAAGGGCCGCTGAAGCCAGGCGGGCCAAAAAGAAGTGCGGACCAGATCGAGATTCCGGCGCAACGGTACGGCGTGTGAATTTAACGCCTAGGGTTTATGCCCTCAGGTCATACTAACACTCATGCTTTTCTTAGAAAGAAGAGAGCCCACCGGACTATATCCATCGGCCAGGGTTCAAGGCCGGGTCCGGAAGCGGAGACGGACACGGGGTGCACCTCGGGCGTTCCTCCGACAGAGGACACAGACTGGCTATCTGCCACCAATTCAGAGGTGGAGAGTGCCATGAACCACAGGCGTCGCCGGACTATTCTTAGTGACGCATGTTTTTCCCCAAAGGCGTTGGACGCCTTTAATACAGGAGATGCGTATCTCCGTGCCGCTCAAAATGGTCTAGCCAAAGCCACAGAGCAGTATGTAAAAGACATACAGGTGAGCAAAATTGAAGGTTATATATGTCATTAGCCCTCGAGACTTGAAACAATGAAGATAACTGTTTTAAGGATCATGTGCTATGCAGTGTCTTACCAAGAAGAACACGCAATTGTCCTAGGAGCTTGAAGAGTGCAAGGCCCAACTTGAGGCCGCACTGGCCACTTCAGATAATGCCAAGGGGACGCCCTCAGGTAATATATGCTTCGAAAGATAATTCCGTTGTGAAGTGCGGCATGTGTGCAACTCTGACGATAATAGTGCAGATGGGGCCGGAGTAAATCCGGACAAGCAACAACTCCTACGCCAACTAAAGGCTGGCGAGAGCGTGCCGACAAGGGTGAGGCAAGAGAAGAACAAACTTCAAGATGCCAATACCCAGCTGGGCGAGGAACTAAAGGATGTTCGTATTCAGCTGTCCGCTTCCGTAAAGGAGAATCGGCGACTTCGACGGGGCATTTTTAGTAAGTGCTTGAACGAATCTTCGAAAAAAAGAATTCGGCGAGGAAGTCGATTGACAGAGCTATGTCTGTAGGTCTGCTGATAGGTCGTCCTGCGGAGGAAATGCCCGGTTCAATAGGAGACCTTCTTCCCGAGCTGTTGCAACTGCACGAACGAGTTCGGCAGGCAATGCAGAGCGTCGTCCAGGCTATGTGACCATCCCTATCCATGCCCGAAGGCCTTGGGGATCTTGCAAAGAAGCTGGATGGAGTGCGGCTGCGCTTCCGGTTGTGGAAGATATCGGCCTGCCGTCAAGGTGCCAGGGAGGCCTGGGCCATGGTGAAGACTCGGTACACGAAGGCTGACCCGAACCACATGGCCGAGGTCGGCCCTATGGGTCCTGACGAAAAGGAGATCCCTGTCAGCTTAGTATATGGCCAGGTAGAGCTGGCTGCAAAGTATTCCCAACAGGACTGTAAATTAGACCGCCTGGGCCATGTTGAAGAAGAATATACCGAGTCAGATTGACTCTGTAATTTAAAATGACATGAAAAATGCCTTCTAGCCGGATTGTAGATCGTTTGTCATTGCGGACCTTTTCGCTTCGACCTCTGGACCCTATAGTCCGGAGTGTGTCCAAATACACTCTCGATTATGTAAGAACCGGGGCATGCATGGAGACAAGGCGTAGGGGTCATAATTGCTTTAGCAGACAAGTGCCCAACTAGTTATGTTATATTACATGGTTAGTAAGAAACATCTTCCAGGGAGAATAGTTCTGTTAGGGGTTCCTTTCCCTGGGAGGCATGCCCTAAAGTGCATGTCTGAACTGCTAAAAATAGCAGAAAAGCATCTGGGGGCAGATAAATAAACAAGAAAAATCATCTTTGAGTTCACTGACCGAATATTCCCTTAAGAACTCTAGCTTTCGGCTTCACCCAGTCTGAGGTACACATCCGGCTGACCCGGCAGTAACAATCGCAGAGGTGCTCCCTTTACCACCTAGCCGAACGAACGGGAACGTAGGGGTAAGTACAGGAGCCAGGCAACCCAGCTTCGCCAAAACTTAAGTCATATCGATGCATATAATGGTGTATAAAAGGTTCATGCGGAAGTGTCACACATGTTTTGGGCATGAGGCCCGTTTATAGAAACTTCTAATAAAGAAGCCCCCAGGTATGATGAGCGCGGGTGGCGCGTCAAGTATGTGCGAACAATGCACATGCAAGCCCCTAAGGGCTTGGGAGAAAAAAGGTAGGGAGAAGGAGAGAAATGCCAGACAGCTAATGGGAAAAATAAAAATAAAAAAGGGACAGAGGAAGGAGACGAACACGGAGTCCGACGCTAGGCGTAGAATCTTCGTAGGCGTGCTGCGTTCCATGGGTTCGGCTCGAGTCGGTTGTACGATGCGTTTCGCAGACGGTACGCTCCCTAGTACTTGGTCGATTATGAAGGGACCCTCCCATTTGGGCTTTAATTTGTCCTTTTTCTTGTCCGACAGGCGTAGAACTAGTTCGCCAATGTTATAAGTTTTGGCCCGTACTTCTCTGCTCTGATATCTTCGAGCCTGCTGTTGATAGAATGCGGAACGAGCTTTTGCCACATCGCGCTCCTCCTCCAATGCGTCCAAGATGTCCTGCCAATCGAGCTCGGCTTCTCTTTCTTCGTACATGCGCACTTGAGGTGAGTCATGAATTATGTCACATGGCAGTACTGCCTCTGCGCTGTATAACATAAACAATGGTGTGAATCCGGTAGTGCGATTCGGCGTGGTCCGCAACCCCCAGAGTACGGAGTCAAGCTCCTCTACCAGTGCGTGTTAGATTCCTTGAGGGATCGCACTAGTCTGGGTTTGATGTCGCTCATAATGAGACCGTTGGCTCGCTCGACTTGACCGTTGGTTTGAGGGTGATAGACTGAAGCGTAGTCGAGCTTAATGCCCAAGTTTTTGCACTAGAGTTTAACTTCATCGGCCGTGAAGTTTGTGCCGTTGTCAGTTATGATGCTGTGGGGGACTCCATAACGGTGTACGACCCCGGATATGAAGTCTATCACCGGTCCGGATTCGGCCGTCTTTATAGGCTTGGCCTCTATCCATTTGGTGAATTTGTCGACCATGACCATTAGATATTTTTGCTTGTGGGTTCCTCCTTTAAGGGGTCCGACCATGTCAAGCCCCCAGACCGCAAAGGGCCAGGTAATGGGTATAGTTTGTAGGGCGGTAGGTGGCATGTGGCTTTGGTTGGCGAATAATTGGCAACCGACGCATCGCTGCACTAAGTCCTGAGCGTCTGCTCGGGCCGTTGGCCAATAAAATCCGGTACGGAAGGCCTTGCTTACAAGGGCCCGGGCTGCGGCGTGGTGCCCGCCGAGTCCGGCATGAATTTCAGCCAGAAGGTTTCTCCCTTCCTCTTCGGAGATACACCTTTGAAGGACTCCGGTTGTGCTTTTCTTATAAAGCTCTCCCTCGTGGACTTTGTAGGCTTTAGATCGCCGCACTATGCAGCGGGCGTCGTTTTGGTCCTCGGGAAGTTCCTGCCTATTTAGGTAGGCTAGGAATGGTTTTGTCCACGGGGCAATGACTGCCATTATTGTGTGGGCTAACTGTGTTGTTTCGGTGGCGGAGCCACCAACTGTGTCAGAATATTCGGTGAGGGGCAGTGTGGTTGTGTCTGGGCTATTGTTTCCGGACTCTTACTCCGATGATACGGATGGCTTGAACAGCCTTTCTAGGAAGATGTTGGGAGGGATGGCATCACGCTTTTCACCAATGCGTGCCAACACGTCTGCTGCCTGGTTATTCTCCTGGGCTATGTGGTGAAATTCGAGCCCCTCGAACCGGGCTGACATCTTTAAGACGGCGTTGCGATAAGCTACCATTTTTGGACCTTTGGCATCAAAGTCTCCATTTATTTGGGATATCGCGAGGTTTGAGTCCCCGCGGACCTTTAGGCGCTGAATGCCCATGGAGACTGCCATCCTGAGACCGTGTAGAAGGGCCTCGTATTCAGCCGTGTTGTTGGAGTCCGTGTACGTTATCTGAAGTACGTATTTGACTGTATCTCCGGTTGGGGACGTCAGAACGACGCCAGCCCCCAGGCCAGCCAACATTTTGGAGCCGTCGAAGTGCATGATCTAGTTGGAATATGCGTCGTACTCTTTAGGGAGCTCGGTGTCAAAACCGGCGGATCTCGGGTAGGGGGTCCCGAACTGTGCGTCTAGGCGGATGGTAACAGGAGACAAGGGACACGATGTTTTTACCTAGGTTCGGGCCCTCTCGATGGAGGTAAAACCCTACTCCTGCTTGATTAATATTGATGATATGGGTAGTACAAGAGTGGATCTACCATGAGATCAGAGAGGCTAAACCCTAGAAGCTAGCCTATGGTATGATTGTTGTTCGTCCTACGGACTAAAACTCTCCGGTTTATATAGACACCGGAGAGGGCTAGGGTTACACAGAGTCGGTTACAATGGGAGGAGATCTTCATATCGTATCACCAAGCTTGCCTTCCACACCAAGGTAAATCCCATCCGGACACGGGGCGGAGTCTTCAATCTTGCATCTTCATAGTCTGGGAGTCCGGCCAAAGGTCATAGTCCGGCCATCCGGACACCCCCTAATCCAGGACTCCCTTAGAGGGAAATACTTATGCTACACTTGCTACATCACCCTCTCCTCTTCGGGAAAACCAACGCTAGCTCAAGACGTAGCAAGAAGGATTTCTGGCGCCGTTGCCGGGGAGGTCTTCGCTCGTCAAGGCATACCAAGTACCCATCACAAACCCATCTCCCTCGCATTTACATTATTTCCCATTTGCCTCTCGTTTTCCTCTCCCCCACTTCACCCTTGCCATTTTATTCGCCCTCTCTTTCCCAATCTCCTCCTCCTTTTTCTTGCTTGCCATTTTTCTGTTTGCTTGTGTGTTGGATTACTTGTTGCCATGGCGCAAGATAATACCAAATTGTGTGATTTCTTGCATACCAATAATAATGATTTCCTTAGTACTCCGATTGCTCCTCTTAATGATGTTGAGTCTTGTGAAATCAATGCTACTTTGCTGAATCTTGTTATGAAAGATCAATTCGTGGCCGTCCTAGTGAAGATGCCGCTACTCATCTAAACAATTTTGTTGATTTGTGTGATATGCAAAAGAAGAAAGATACGGATAACAATATTGTCAAATTGAAGTTATTTCCGTTTTCACTTAGAGATCGTGCTAAAATCTGGTTTTCGTCTTTGCCTAAAAATAGTATTGATTCTTGGAACAAGTGCAAAGATGCTTTTATCTCTAAGTATTTTCCTCCCGCTAAGATCATCACTCTTAGGAACGATATCATGAATTTTAAACAACTTTATCATGAGCATGTTGCCCAATCTTGGTAAATAATGAAATTGATGCTTCGCAATTGCCCTACTCATGGTTTGAATTTATGAATGATCATACAAAATTTTTATGCCGGTTTGAACTATGCTTCTAGAAATATCTTAGATATGCCCGCGGGAGGCACGTTTATGGAAATCATGTTAGGAGATGCTACAAAACTTCTTGATAATATTATGGCTAATTATTCTCAATGGCACACCGAAAGATCTTCTAGTAAAAAAGTGCATGCTATAGAAGAAATCAATGTTTTGAGTGGAAAGATGGATGAAATTATGAAGATGTTTGCTACTAAAAATACTCCTCTTGATCCTAATGATATGCCTTTGTCTTCCTTGATTGAGAATAACAATGAATCTATGGATGTGAATTTTGTTGGTAGGAATAGTTTCGGAAACAATGCTTATAGAGTAAATTTTAATGCTAGACCATTCCCTAGTAATTCCTCTAATAATTATGGAAATTCCTACAATAATTCTTATGGTAATTTTAATAAGATGCCCTCTGATTTTGAGAATAGTGTGAAAGAATTTATGATTTCTCAAAAGAATTTTAATGCTTTGCTTGAAGAAAAATTGCTCAAAGTTGATGATTTGGCTAGGAACGTTGATAGACTTTCGCTTGATGTTGATTCTCTTAAACTTAGACCTTACCGTCCTAAGCATGATATCAATGAGTCTCTCAAAGTAATGATAATTTCCATTGACGAGTGCAACAAAAGAACCGCTAGATTGCGTGCTAAGAAAGATAGCTTTATAAAAGCGTGTTCTTCTAGTTATTAATACGTCTCTGATTAGATCTATGTTTTGTAATATGAATTTTGATGATTATGGGACTGATAATGAATCAACTTTGGCTAAAAGGCGTCCCAGGAATTCGGAGTCTTTAGATCTTCATGCTAAATTTGGTAAGAGTGAGATTGGAGAATCCTCAACTTCTAATAATGTTGAACCCACTATCTCGGATTTCAAGGAATTTGATTATGATAATTGCTATTTAAAAGGTTGTATTTCCTTGTCGCAATCCGTTATTAATTCTCCTCATGCTTATAGTCAAAACAAAGCTTTTACCAAACATATTGTTGATGCCTTGATGCAATCTTATGATGAAAAACTTAATTTGGAAGTTTCTATACCTAGAAAACTTAATGATGAGTGGGAACCTACTATAAAGATTAGAATTAAAGATTATGAGTGTTTTTCTTTGTGTGATTTGGGTGTTAGTGTTTCCACAATTCCGAAAACTTTATGTGATATTCTAGGTTTCCATGATCTTGAAGATTGCTCTTTAAATTTACACCTTGCAGATTCCACAATTAAAAAGCCTATGGGAAGGATCAATGATGTTCTTATTGTTGCAAATGGAAATTTGGTGCCCATAGATTTTATGGTTCTTGATATAGATTGCAATCTTTCTTGCCCTATTATTCTTGGTAGACCTTTCCTTAGAACGATTGATGCGATTATTGATATGAAGGAAGGGAACATTAGATTCCAATTTCCCTTAAAGAAAGGCATGGAGCACTTTCCAAGAAAGAAAGTCAAATTACCTTATGAATCTATCATGCATGCTACTTATGAATTTAGTGCCAAAGATGGCACTCGTTAGATCTATCTTCGCTTTTCTGCCTAGCTAGGGGCGTTAAACGATAACGCTCGTTGGGAGGCAACCCAATTTTTCTTTATGTTTTTTGTTTTTGCTCCTGTTTAGTAATAAATCATGCATCTACTCTCTGGTTAGATGTGTTTTTATCTTTTATTTAGTGTTTGTTCCAAGTAGAACCTATAGGATAAACTATGATGATAGTTAATTTGATTCTACTGAAAAAAGAAACTTTGCGCTCACGAGAAAAAAATCAATAAATCACAGAAATGTGCTTTTGCATCGATTCATGTTGATGCTGATCGATAAAATAATTGTCCAGTATGTCCTATTTTGGTAGGATTTTTAAAGTTCCATAAGTTTGTGTTAGTTATAGATTGCTTCAGACTGTTCTGTTTTTGACAGATTCTGTTTTTCGTTTGTTGCTTGCTTATTTCAATGCATCTATAGCTAGTAAATTAGTTTATAAACCATAAGGAAGTTGGATTACAGTAGGTTTAACACCAAAATAAATAAATAATGAGTTCATTGCAGTACCTTATGTGGTGGTTTTGTTTTCTTTCACTAACGGAGCTTATAAGATTTCCTGTTGAGTTTTGTGTTGTGAAGTTTTCACGTTTTGGGTAAAGCTTTTATGGACTATGGAATAAGGAGTGGCAAAAGCCTAAGCTTGGGATGCCAAAGGCACCCCAAGATATTCAAGAATAGCCAAAAGCCTAAGCTTGGGGATGCCCCGGGAAGGCATCCCCTCTTTCGTCTTCGTTCATTGGTAACTTTACTTGGAGCTATATTTTTATTCGCCACATGATATGTGTTTTGCTTGGAGCGTCGTGTATTATATTAGTCCTTGATTTTTAGTTTACCACAATCATCCTTGCTGTACACACCTTTTGGGAGAACCCTATTTTATTAGAATTTGCTAGAATACTCTATGTGCTTCACTTATATCTTTTGAGCTTGATAGTTTTTGCTCTAGTACTTCACTTATATCTTTTAGAGCACGGTGGTGCCTTGATTTTATAGAAATTGCTAGTCTCTCATGCTTCACTTATATTATTTTGAGAGTCTTTTAGAACAGCATGACATTTGCTTTGGTTACAAATTTTGTCCTAGAATGATGAGCATCCAAGTTGGGTATAATAAAAACTATCATAGAAAAAGAATTGGATGCTATGATCAACTTGATGCTTGATAATTGTTTTGAGATATAAAGATAGTAATGTTAGGGTCATGCTAGTGGGTAATTATGAAATTGAGAAATACTTTTGTTGAAGTTGGCAAGTCCCGTAGCATGCACGTATGGTAAAAGTTGTGTGATAAATTTGTTGCATGAGGTGCTCTTTTGAGTGTCTTCCTTATGAGTGGCAGTCGGGGACGAGCGATGGAATTTTTTCCTACCAATCTATCCCTCTTGGGGCATGCGTAGTAGTACTTTGCTTTGAGGGTGAAGTAGACTTTTGGAATAAGTATATGAGTTCTTTTTTGACTAATGCGAGTCCATGGACATATGCACACCTATCTTTTTTACTTTGCTAGCCTTTATTATTACCGTGCAACTCTCGCCGGTATTGAACCCTTTATTTACCTTCCTCAAAACAGGCACCATACCTACCTATTATGGCATTTGCATAGCCATTCCGAGATATATTGCCATGCAACTTTCCACCGTTCCGTTTATTATGACACGTTTCATCATTGTCATATTGCTCTTTGCATGATCATGTAGCTGACATCGTATTTGTGGCAAAGCCACCTTCATAATCTTCATACATGTCGCTCTTGATTCATTGCATATCCCGGTACACCGCCGGAGGCATTCACATAGATTCATATCTTGTTCTAGATTTGAGTTGTAGTTTTTGAGTTGTAAGTCCATAAAAGTGTGATGATCTTCATTATTAGAGCATTGTCCTAGTGAGGAAAGGATGATGAAGACTATGATTCCCCCACAAGTCGGGATGAGGCTTCAGACTTTATAAAAATAAAAGGGGCCAAAGATGCCCACCAAAAAGAAAAGAAGAAAAAAAGGGGAAAAAGAAAGAAAAAAATAGAAGAAGAAAAAAAATAGAAGAAGAAAAAAAAAGAAGAAAAAAAAAGAGAGAAAAAGAGAGAAGGGACAATTGCTACTATCTGTTTTTCCACACTTGTGCTAAAAAATAGCACCATGATCTTCATGATAGAGAGTCTCATATGTTGTCACTTTCATATACTAGTGGGAATTTTTCATTATAGAACTTGGCTTGTATATTCCAATGATGGGCTTCCTCAAAATGCCCTAGGTCTTCGTGAGCAAGCAAGTTGGATGCACACCCACTTAGTTTCTTTTGTTGAGCTTTCATATATTTATAGCTCTAGTGCATCCGTTGCATGGCAATCCCTACTCATTCACATTGATATCTATTAATGGGCATCTCCATACAGCCCGTTAATACACCTAGTTGATGTGAGACTATCTTCTCCCTTTTTGTCCTCACAACCACTATATACCACCATAGTGCTATGTCTATGGCTTGCACTCATGTATTGCGTAAGAGTTGAAAAAGCTGAAGCGCGCTAAAAAGTATGAACCAATTGCTCGGCTCGTCATCGGGGTTGTACATGATGGGAGTATTTTGTGTAATGGAAATGAAGCATGGCCTAACTATATGATTTTGTAGGGATAAGCTTTTTTGGCTATGTTATTTTGATAGGACATGATTATTTGTTAGTATGCTTTGAAGCATTATTATTTTTATGTTTTATAAGCTTTTATCTTGAATCATTTGGATCTGAACATTCATGCCAGAATAAAGAAAATTACATTGAGAATTATGCTAGGTAGCATTCCACATCAAAAATTCTCTTTTTATCATTTACCTACTAGAGGACGAGTAGGAATTAAGCTTGGGGATGCTTGATACGTCTCCAATGTATCTATAATTTTTGATTGTTCCATGCTATTATATTACCTCTTATGGATGTTTATGGGCTTTACTTTACACATTTATACCATTTTTGGGACTAACCTACTAACCGGAGGCCCAGCCCATATTGTTGTTTTTTTGCCTATTTTAGTATTTCGAAGAAAAGGGGAGTCCGAACGGAATGAAACCTTCGGGAGCGTGATTTTTGGAACGAACGTGACCCGGAGAGCTTTGAGTGCAAGTCAAGAAGCTCCCGAGGACCCCACGAGATAGGGGGCCGCGCCCCCCCCTGTAGGACGCGCCCCCTGTCTCGTGGGCCCCTCGGGCGTCCACGAACATACTTCTTCCTCCTATATATACCTACATACCCCGAAAACGTCCAGGAGCACCACAAAACACAATTTCCACCGCCGTAACCTTCTGTATCCGCGAGATCCCATCTTGGAGCCTTCGCCGACACTCTGCCAGAGGGGGAATCGACCATGGAGGGCTTCTACATCAACATCCTTGCCCCTCCTATGAGTTGTGAGTAGTTTACCACAGACCTACGGGTCCATAGTTATTAGCTAGATGGCTTCTTCTTTCTTTTTGGATCTCAATACAATGTTCTCCCCCTCTCTTGTGGAGATCTATTTGATGTAATCTCTTTTTGCGGTGTGTTTGTCGAGATCCGATGAATTGTGGGTTTATGATCAGATTTATCTATGAATAATATTTGAATCTTCTCTGGATTCTTTTATGTATGATTGAGTTATCTTTGCAAGTCTCTTTGAATTATCAGTTTGGTTTGGCCTACTAGATTGGTCTTTCTTGCCATGGGAGAAGTGCTTAGCTTTGGGTTCAATCTTGCGGTGTTCTTACCCAGTGACAGAAAGGGTTGCAAGACACGTATTGTATTGTTGCCATCGAGGATAACAAGATGGGGTTTACATCATATTGCATGAGTTTATCTCTCTACATCATGTTATCTTGCTTAATGAGTTACTCTGTTCTTATGAACTTAATACTCTAGATGCAGGCAGGAGTCGGACGATGTGTGGAGTAGTAGTAGTAGATGCAGGCAGGAGTCGGTCTACTTGTTATGGACGTGATGCCTATGTACATGATCATGCCTAGATAATCTCATAACTATGCGCTTTTTTATCAATTGCTCGACAGTAATTTGTTCACCACCGTAATACTTATGCTATCTTGAGAGAAGCCTCTAGTGAAACCTATGGCCCCCGGGTCTATCTCTTATCATATTTGCTTTCAATCTACTTTACTTGCATCTTTACTTTTTGCATCTATATTATAAAATACCAAAAATATATTTATCTTATCATAGTATCTCTATCAGATCTCACTTTCGCAAGTGGCTGTGAAGGGATTGACAACCCCCTTATTGCGTTGGTTGCGAGTTCTCAGTTTGTTTGTGTAGGTGCGTGGAACTTTTGAGGGGCATCCTACTGGATTGATACCTTGGTTCTCAAAACTGAAGGAAATACTTACGCTACACTTGCTGCATCACCCTCTGCTCTTCGGGGAAAACAAACGCTAGCTCAAGACGTAGCAGATCCCATCTTGGAGCCTTCGCCGGTGCTCTGCCGGGGGAGGAATCGACCATGGAGGGCTTCTACATCAACACCATAGCCCTTCCGATGAGTTGTGAGTAGTTTACCACAGACCTTCGGGTCCATAGTTATTAGCTAGATGGCTTCTTCTCTCTTTTTGGATCTCAATACAATGTTCTCCCCCTCTCTTGTGGATATCTATTCGATGTAATCTCTTTTTGCGGGGTGTTTGTCGAGATCCGATGAATTGTGGGTTTATGATCAAGTCTATCAATGAGAAATATTTGAATCTCCTATGAATTCTTTTATGTATGATTGA
Source organism: Triticum dicoccoides (assembly GCF_002162155.2). NCBI lineage: Eukaryota > Viridiplantae > Streptophyta > Magnoliopsida > Poales > Poaceae > Triticum > Triticum dicoccoides. The sequence continues at coordinate 49,076,917 of NC_041383.1, forward strand.
GTTATCTTTGCAAGTCTCTTCGAATTATCAGTTTGGTTTGGCCTACTAGATTGATTTTTCTTGCCATGGGAGAAGTGCTTAGCTTTGGGTTCAATCTTGCGGTGTCCTTAGCCAGTGACAGAAAGGGTTGCAAGGCACGTATTGTATTGTTGCCATCGAGGATAAAAATATGGGGTTTATATCATATTGCATGAGTTTATCCCCCTACATCATGTCATCTTGCTTAATGCGTTACTCTTTTCTTTGTGAACTTAATAATCTAGATGTAGGCTGGAGTCGGTCGATGTGTGGAGTAATAGTAGTAGATGCAGGTAGGAGTCGGTCTACTTGTTGCGGACGTGATGCCTATATACATGATCATGCCTAGATAATCTCATAATTATTCGCTTTTCTATCAATTTCTCGACAGTAATTTGTTCACCCACCGTAATACTTATGCTATCTTGAGAGAAGCCTCTAGTGAAACCTATGGCCCCCAGGTCTATCTCTTATCATATTTGCTTCCTATCTACTTTTATTTGCATCTTTACTTTTTTGCATCTATATTATAAAATACCAAAAATATATTTATCTTATCATACTATCTCTATCAGATCTCACTTTTGCAAGTGGTCCTGAAGGGATTGACAACCCCTTTATTGCATTGGTTGCGAGTTCTTAGTTTGTTTGTGTAGGTGCGCGGGACTTTTGAGGAGCCTCCTACTGGATTGATACCTTGGTTCTCAAAAACTGAGGGAAATACTTACGCTACTATTGCTGCATCACCCTTTCCTCTTCAAGGAAAACCAACGCAAGCTCAAGACGTAGCACGGCGCAGTACTATTCGATTTGTTATAAAAAACAAAGAAGAGTAGTAGAGATAGAGGCTTAGGGAGGAGCACGAGGTTGTGGGAGATAAGGATGAACGAGGCAAGGCCTTATGTGTAAATGTGGAGAGAGGTGCGGGTATCTTTTGTAAAATTGTCATAGATGGCTTTCTATCCGTCAGATATAGATCGGACGGTCTATATTACAAGATGGCAGGCATACCATCATCACCAACTCGGTTTTCTATAAGAGTAGAGATATAGACGGATAGAGACTAGGGAGTACTAGTAAGGACACCATATACTGCTTCGTGTGCTACCCCTGCGCTCCATTCGGAGGCCGCAACGTCCCCTACTGCCACTTCCTCCTGCGCTCCATTCGGCGGGTGCTGTTGAAATTTGGGGAGCGCACTCTTGCGACTGCTGGCAGCCACGACTTCATCGACGATGACTTCTTCTCCAACCTCGGCAACCTCTTCCTCAATGACATGGGCGACGACCTCAACGCCAACGGTGCTGCTGCTGCTCCTGTTGCACCATATGTGTTTCTGTCCTTCCTGTTCGTAATCGTGGTAGAATTCATGTTTCTACTCTGTATCCTACTACTATGCTAGTCCACATGATTAGTTTCATCTCTGTTATAGCCGTCATGATTTATTTTGTGCTTATTCAGATTAAATCTCGTAGTAACTTGCTCAAATATTCAACTGGCGCAACGTCCCCTACAACCACTCCCGTTTCATGGACGGCCTGGTCGATGCCTCCAAGGAGCCCTTCGTCTACTGCTATGAGTGTCCGATGCCGTTTTGGGGCTCGCCGGTGGTCATGGTGCATCACCTCACAGATGCGTGCAGCGGTCACTACTGGCCCTTGGCGGAGAACATCAAATACGAGATGTGCTACCGGTTCACCATGCCGGAGTCGCTGGAGATCACTGCCACCTGCTAGTCTCGGAGTAGGACGACAGCGTCTTCCTCTTGATCGTGGGCACCAGCGAGGCCCGCGCAGGCTGCCGCCCTGTTTCTGTAGTGTGCGTTAGGGGCGACACCGCTGACGCTAACACTGACACGAGGCCGATGTACATGTGCGTGGTCAGTGTTACTACCCCTCCGGGTCACGTGGGCGGCGACACCGGCCTCATCGAACGGACTTGGACTCTGGGGAGCTGGGACTTTCCTGCCGATGTGGACTTGGAAAACCCATGGCATCCTTTACCCGCCGACACGGTGCACGGGGATTCCAAGGAGGTTCACCTGGACATACGCATTATCAAGTTAAATGTTGATCATTAGTCTTCGCTCAATGCAATCCGCTGTCTAAGCATGCGGAGACTTCCATGCATGATCTTTCTCTATTGGAGTATCGTGCATGAATAAAAGTGTATCCGTTTATGGTTTAGTCTAGAATCTTCCATGTATGAACTTTTACTACAGTACTGGTGAAAGACTTACTATGAACCATTTCTTACATCTCCTCTGCCCCTTCCAAGTCATCTTGATTTAATCCCTCAGTCTAGGTGTATAAGGGCATGGTTAATACTTAATAGTATAGCCAACGATTGACTACAAGAAAGTGCCATGTCATCTGTAGCCAACATGTATAACAATCGATACTCAAAAACTAATTCTTAAAGCCAATGGTGCTGCTCCCGTTGCACCGTATGTGTTTATGTCCTTCCTGTTCGAAATCGTGGTAGAATTCATGTTTCTACTATGTATCCTACTACTATGCTAGTCCACATGATTAGTTTCATCTCTGTTATAGCCGTCATGATTTATTTTGTGCTTATTCGGATTAAATCTCGTAGTAACTTGCTCATATATTCAACTGGCGCAACGTACCCTACAGCCACTCCCGTTTCATGGACAGCCTGGTCGATGCCTCCAAGGATCCCTTCGTCTACTGCTATGAGTGCCAGATGCCGTTTTGGGGCTCGCCGGCGGACATGGTGCATCACCTCGCAGATGCGTGCAGCAGTCACTACTGGCCCTTGGCAGAGAACATCAAGTACGAGACGTTCTACCCGTTCACCATGTCGGAGTCGCTGGAGGATCACCACCACCTGCTAGTCTCAGAGGAGGACGGCAGCGTCTTCCTCTTGATCATGGGCATCGGCGAGGCCCGTGCAGGCTGCCGCCCCGTCTGTGTAGTGTGTGTTGGGGGCGACACCGCAGATGCTGACACTGACATGAAGCTGATGTACGGGTGCATGCTCACTGTTACTACCGCTCAGAGGTACATGGGCGGCCACACCGGCTCCATCATGCTGACTAGGACTGTGCAGAGCTGGGACCTTCCCGCCGATGTGGACACGGCAGACGCATGGTATGATTTACCCCGCAACGCAATGGGAAGATCTTCAGGAATGAATCACCTTCTTTCAGGGCATGGAGGAGAAATTTTTTGCATGACATCTCTCTTTTAGCTTATAGAATCAAATGTACATATAGGAATAGATTAATCTCTTGGATAGCTGCCTTACCTGTGACGCCCGGATAATCATGCTACAGTAATCCCACGTTAACGATGCCACGTCACCACGGTTACTGTTGCTAACCTCACATTGATTCGAAACCCCTTCAAATTCTAAATTCAAAATATGTCAAACAACAAAAATTTCAAGAGTTGAAACAGAAATGTTCGGTGAGTGCCGAATATTAAAAGGATAATTATAGTAAAGAAAACATATTTTTAGAAAGTGCCTAAATATTTTAAAATGCATTAAAACAGAAAAGAGTAATAAATAAAAGAAAAAGGATAACACAAAAAACAGAAAACAAAACTAAAAGGAAAAGAGAGGAAGAAAACCCCCCTGGGCCGTGGCCCAACTGGGCCAACCCACCAGGCCCAGCCGGCCACCCACCCCCACACCTTATCCACTCACCACACCCCTCCCACTCCACCGACACCCCAACTTCCCCCACGAAAATATCTCCTCCCCCTCTCCCCCCGATTGGATCGGGATCGAGGAGGAGGCCGCCGCTCGCCGCTCGAGCTCGATGACCGCCCCGTTGCCGTTGCCGGAGCGCTCCCCCGCCGGCCTGCTTCTCCACCGTCACCCAGTCGTCCCCGTCTTCCTCGTCTCCTCCTCGCCGGCGACGCGTCCCCGTCCTCCTCCCCAAAGGCCCCACCGAGCCTCGCCGCCCCTGCTCACCAACGCGGGTGAGAACCCCGTCGCCTCCCGCCCTACTCATGTGCCCGCCGTGGCCTCGCTAATGCCCACTGCCCCGCGGTCGCGCTCACCGCGCCTGGTCTCTGCGCTCGCTGTGACCCGGCCACGCGCCCGCATCGGCCAAGCCCCGCCTGGCCCCCGCGGCCATGCCACCGGCCGGCCTCCCCTACTTCTGCACCCCGTGGCCGCCGCATCACCGTCCAGCGGCTCCCCCGCCCCCTGCCCTGCAGCCGCCTCCACCGCCCCCTCGCGCGACCCTGCTGTCCTCTGCTGCAGTCTGGCACTCGGTCGGCCTCGCCGATGCCGTTCCCGGCCAGCCTCGCCGCGACCCTGGTCGTCGCCCGACGCCGGCGCCCGTCGGCGGCCGCTCGGCCCTCGCCTGGTCGGGCATCGCTAGCGCCCACAGCCCGTAACCGCTAGCGCCCAGCGCCCGCTATGTCCCTGGGCCAATGACCAGTGGGGCATCGCCCTTGAGAACAAAAAAAGGAAAAGGAAAATTATAAAAATAAAAATACTAATTAATTAATTAATTAACTAAGTTAATTGACTTAATTAATCATGTTAGTTAACCTAATTAATCTGTTAATTAAACTAACTAGGTTAATTAGTTAACAGTCAATGACTAATGGACCCCACACGTCAGTTTGACTAAGTCAACGGCCGGTTGACTGCCGACATCACGCTGACATCGTGTTGATGTCATAATTACATTTTCTAGTTAAATTAATTTAGTTAAATCGAAAAAGAATTAAATCTTTAAAAATTAATATAAAATAATCCATAGCTCGGATGAAAATACTTTGTACATGAAAGTTGCTCAGAACGACGAGACGAATCCGGATATGCAGCCTGTTCGTCTGCCACACATCCCTAGCATAGCAAACTCGCAACTTTCCCCCTCCGGTTCATCTGTCCGAAAACGCGAAACACCGGGGATACTTTCCCGGATGTTTCCCCCCTTCACCGGTATCACCTACTACCGCGTTAGGGCACACCGAACACCGCGTATTGCCTTGTTACGCTTTGTGATGCTTTGTTGGCTCTGTTATGTATTGTGTTCCCTCTCCGTTACCTCTTTCCGATAGACCCTGAGACTGCCGGCGGCCCCCAGTTCGACTACGGTGTTGGTGACTCGTCCTTCTTGCCAGAGCAACCATGCAAGCCCCCCCTTGATTACCACATATCGCATATTCTCCTCTATATCGCTTGCATTAGAGTAGTGTAGCATGTTACTGCTTTCCGTTAATACTATTCTGATGCATAGCCTGTCATTGTTGCTATATCTGTTGATACCTTACCTGCAATCCTAAATACTTACTATAGGATCCTAGTCTATCATCTGTGGCCCTACATTCTTGTCAGTTTACCATGCTATACTATCGGGCCGTGATCACTCGGGAGGTGATCACGGGTATATACTATACATACATACTATACAGATGGTGACTAAAGTCGGGTCAGCTCGTTGAGTACCCGCAAGTGATTTGGATAAGGGGGCTGAAAGGACAGGTGGCTCCATCCCGGTAGAGGTGGGCCTGGGTTCCCGACGGCCCCCAACTGTTACTTTGTGGCGGAGCGACAGGGCAGGTTGAGACCACCTAGGCGAGAGGTGGGCCTGGCCCCGGTCGGCGTTCGCGGTTACTTCATAATAACACGCTTAACGAGATCTTGGTATTTGATTTGAGTCTGGCCACTGGCCTATACGCACTAACCAACTATGTGGGAAAGATATGGGCACTCGATGTCGTGGTATCAGCCGAAGCCTTCATGACGTCAGCGACTGAGCGGCGCGCACCAGATTGGACCGCGTAACGTGACTTCCTTTGTAATGGAGGTTGCTAGGTCTGCTTCCGACCGCCCACGCAACATGCAGGTGTGCAATGGGCGACGGGCCCAGACCCCTGCGCGTATAGGATTTAGACCGGCGTGCTGACCTCTCTGTTGTGCCTAGGTGGGGCTACGACGTGTTGATCTTCCGAGGCCGGGCGTGACCTAGGAAAGTGTGTCCGGCCAAATGGGATCGAGCGTGTTGGGTTATGTGGTGCACCCCTGCAGGGAAGTTTATCTATTCGAATAGCCGTGTCCCTCGGTAAAAGGACGACCCAGAGTTGTACCTTGACCTTATGACAACTAGAACCGGACAATTAATAAAACACACCCAGATAAGTTCCACAGACAACCCGGTGATCGCTTTTCCACAGGGCGACGAGGGGAGGATCGCCGGGTAGGATTATGCTATGCGATGCTACTTGGAGGACTTCAATCTACTCATGCATATGTAGTCTTCGATAGGACTAGCTATCCGCCTCTTATTCTGGCATTCTGCAGTTTAGTCCACTGATATGGTCTCCTTACACATACACCCATGCATATGTAGTGTAGCTCCTTGCTTGCGAGTACTTTGGATGAGTACTCACGGTTGCTTTGCTCCCTCTTTTCCCCCGTTTTCCTCTTCTTCTCGGATGCCGCAACCAGTCGTTGGAGCCCAGGAGCCAGACGCCACCGTCGACGATGACTACTACACTAGAGGTGCCTATTACTACGTGCGGGCCGCTGACGATGACCAGGAGTTGTTAGGAGGATCCCAGGCAGGAGGCCTGCACCTCTTTCGATCTGTATCTCAGTTTGTGCTAGCCATCTTATGGCAACTTGTTTAACTTATGTCTGTACTCAGATATTGTTGCTTCCACTGACTTGTTTATGTCGAGCACTTGTATTCGAGCCCTCGAGGCCCCTGGCTTGTAATATGATGCTTATATGACTTGTTTTATTTTTAGAGTTGTGTTGTGATATCTTCCCATGAGTCCCTGATCTTGATCATACACGTTTGCGTGCATGATTAGTGTACGATTCAATCAGGGGCATCACAAGTTGGTATCAGAGCTGACTGCTTGTAGGAATCCCCCTTCCACGCTCCTTGGCCGAAGTCGAGTCTAGTCACTACAAAACTTTTACTAACATGGCTGTTTGTCTTACGGGCCCACGTCGCCATTGGGTGGTATTAGGATCTTTTATTCCTCGATCTTTACTCTGGGTCTCTGATATCTATTTTATTCGGGTTAAATGATTTGCTAACTTTAACTCTAGGTTCTCGTAAATACTTTCTTCCGGAGAGCCCCTCAGTCCGGACGATCGCTTGCTTCACCAGAAGATTCCGAAGACACTCTACGATGTTCTCCCGAGACCTTGTGCCCGTCGCTTTTGCAACTCCCTACCACCGATATATCCCTATGGATAAATACATACACTTGTCGCTCTTATGTTTATTGCCAGATGGTCTTGTTATTACAAGATACACCGAAATTCTCAATATTGTTTCGAGAATACTTTGTGCCTACTGCCTTGCAGTTCTTTGCCACTTGAATACCCCTATGGATAATTACTCGCACTTATCGAGTATCTGCTCATCCCCAGATGATTCATGTATTTCACAATAGTCTAGAAATACTATTCGATCCTCCGAAATTCCTCAGTTGCTTGTTGCTCTGCAATACTTGTCTGCTTGCATTATGGATGCTTTCCATAAGTCTGGCAATATTCGTTAGTATCCTTAGACACCGTGATTTTGATCCTATTGATTCAAAATGAGTGTGAATGCACGCAATCATCAGTTGATCCTTTTAAATTAACTTTCCGACTCAGACATCACTTTAAACATGAGCTTGATCTCGACCAATCAAATTGTTGTTGATTTTACCCCTAAGCTTACTCAACTTATCCATCCTTAATCAGAGCGTTTGCTTCTGATCCTTTGATTTGGTAATCATAATTCCTTTACATGTGAGCTTTGAATTAGTCAGTTGCTTCTATAATCCAATGCCTTCGCATTGTTTCTTCCTCTGGTTGTGTGCCGATACTCACATCAGTTTCACTAAGGACTGTCAGATCCTTTGTTGAAATATCATTAGATAGTGTCCTTCGTATACAAAAACCTCGAGAAGTTCTTTCCCTGATACATAATGCCTTAGGTAAATTTTATCATCTGTTTTTGTCAACCATGCTCTACTATCGAGCTTGTGTTAGTTACTATTGAAGCTTGTGGTATATGTTTGCACGATACCCTGACGGGTTGAACCTATGCCTTCCTTAATATGTGTGAACTCGAAAGTTTTCACGAGTCATACTCATCTGGTATTACACCAGGTAAAACTTTCAACACTAATGCCTTTATCAAAGCAAGAAGTGAATGGGAGGTTATACATTGAAGAAGTGGGAGTCGACCTTGAACCTTGCGTTCATGCCCATGGACACGATGTATAACTTATCATGGAAGCTGCTCGTAAAAATAGTTACCCCCTTGTTATAAGTTCATCCTGTATCCGTGGTTCGATCATTTATGATCGAGGTTTCCGACCATGTTCTTCTTTAAATACCATTTCTCGTGCAAGTTTAAGCACTTGTCTTCTATAGAGTAATACCCAGTCCAACCTCTACTTTGATTTGTCCTCGAGTATTACCCCCATGGTATCTCAAGATTATCACGGAACTGCATAACTTCTTATGAGTTCTTCATCAAGGGCTACATTCTCATTGATTCCAATTTTTCACGGGCTCTGAGTTATTTAACACTCAAAGACACCGATAACTGACCCGAGTCCGCATCGCGATTAAGAAACTCTTGGTAACCTCCATTACTTACGAGTTTGAACTCCATCACGTCATTCCTAGCCTGTTTGGCTATATCCTTGTCGTGCCGATTTTAACTGTGCTACCTGGTCCTCTTCCCAGAGCATAATTTTTGACGATGAGCTAAGCTTACGTTGATCTTTCCTCATCATATCATTTCGCTTTGGACAGCAAGCTTGCTTTGGAGTTTGTGTCCTAACCGTGGTTCCAATAACCTTTCGCTTCATCATTCGTTGATGTCATCGTCGATCAATTACATCTTCGTGTAACCTCTCGACAAATGTGTCGTGATCATCATCAACCTTATGAGCTCTTCCAGGATATCAATCGGATTCATGATGAGAAATACCATCCTTGCCTCGATGATTTGTGTTATCATCAACCACTTTACTGCCTTCCCTCCAACACAAAATTGTTCGTGTTTTGTGTTATACCTTGAGTTCCTTGCTACCCAACATTGTTCTTCTTTACCTTGGAATATTACCACCTTTTATGTCAAGAATGTCGTGGGAATTTCACCACCTCTTAAGAATTCTTGGTATGGTGATACTTCTCACCATCACCATTCTTTCTTGGGTCCTCGTGTTGATTCCAACCAGGGTACCAACAAGTGAGAAGTGTTGTTTGGATTCCGCCCTTCTAGCAACCATATTGCTTTGAAGTTAATGCTCGTCCGTTCATTCTTAGACTATTGATTATTGAATCACCATTCCAATGTTGGCCGTGCAACCCAACCCATATTTTGGGTGCACCTTTCAACCATTGTTAAATTGTGTATGTTTTCCTCAAGCATACATCAATATATCATTTTGATCTAACAAATGTTATCTCCTTGTTCACATAATTGTGGAAATCCATCCTTTGGAAATTTTGATGAATTGTCGCTGAGTTCATCAGCCACCTCCTTGTCCTCTCCTTGGGTTAATGATGAACTCTTGTTAAAGGAAATTACTTCATAGTTCATTTCCTGAGAATCTTACAGTGTCATCCCGTCAATTTGTGTTGCACCTTTGTTCTTAGGCATCTGGAGTCTGAGGTATCCTAACACCAATCAGATCTGAATCTCGGTCAGATATGATGGTTGGAACATGTTTCCAAGAGTTATAACATTGGTCTTTTATGATCCGGTAAGGTGATGTCATTCCTGGCACACCCGGCCGAAGGACCTAGTGTTATAGTTTCCTTTTTGACAAGGTTAACCATTTTTCCATGAGGAAATTGAATGCCTTGTTTAATAAGTTTATGGATCCTTTGTGTATCCAAAGTTCGACCTTTGCTTTAAGACCATGTCAATGCTATCTCGAAGCATGTCTATGGTACTTCGATTTTCAACAAAAACATTTGAATCCCAAAGCTAAATGTTTCTTGCCTAGTTATCCAAACACCGTTGTATGGGTAACATCTTGATTAATCCTTGCCTCTTATCTGAATGGTTGGGTACTTGCTCTCCTACCCTGTATGCCATGTTCTGCTTGTACATGGGAAGGATATACTCCTAATAATTGTGTGTAATCACAATTTTCCTTTCCATTGTTCTGTTTAATCTGATAATCGCGTTTTCCTTTCCATTCTTTTGTCTAACCTTTCCTATAATCTGACTTAACTAAGCGGAGATAATTCCCTGTTTTGGTAGTCACCTTGCTGTACCACTCTGTCTGTAAGATCCTGTTATTATTGTTGATGACATTCCGGTAACCACCGATGGGTGATAACTTTGCCAATTGGTTCGCCTCGTTCAACAAGCAGGAAAATTGCTCTCTTCGTTCCCCGTCCTTGGTACCGACATTGTTGCCGGCATAGCTGGCAAGCTATTCACTGACATGCCTCCCTGTCGTGGCTGTGCAAGATGTCACCATCCTTCCTACTTTCAACCCGCATGGTGGGCCCATAACCCATAGGTCCACTGGATCGAAACCTGACTCTTCTTTACAACTCGGATTTTAATGTATCCTTTGCACCTGGCTTCGTATGTGATTCACGAGCTAAATTCTATACCATTAATCATTCTGGAATCAAACACCATGTTATTCTCGTTGTTCAAACCCCTATTCCAGCTTTTGTCTAGTCATCGAATGATTGCCTACCCGTTTGAAACTTCGGTACCATCGTATATTGGACTCAATGAATTCACCGAAATACAACTCGTGGGGTACCTTGTGTATTTCCCATTGAGTTCACCGTCAGATGCCCAGCTTTGTGGAGATGCGTTCTTCCGGAGTTTTTTCCCTTGGTCGCGTTCGTAGGACGATGGAGACCCCGGGAGAAAGGATGACGACTTCATCATGATGCCTTGAAACAGAGAATGAAGACATCAACATAATGGATTGACCTCTTCGAGAAGAGCAACCAAGACCGAGGACACCCGTTAGAATTGCGTAACCAGAACTTTCCCCCTTACTCCCCTCTTAAATCTCGGGACGAGCTTTCTTGTAGTGGAGGAGAATTGTGACGCCCGGATAATCATGCTACAGTAATCCCATGTTAACGATGCCACTTCACCCCGGTTACTGTTGCTAACCTCACATTGATTTGAAACCCCTTCAAATTCTAAATTCAATATATGTCAAACAACAAAACTTTCAAGAGTTGAAACAGAAATGTTCGGTGAGTGCCGAATATTACAAGGATAATTATAGTAAAGAAAACATATTTTTAGAAAGTGCCTAAATATTTTTAAATGCATTAAAACAGAAAAGAGTAATAAATAAAAGAAAAAGGAAAACACAAAAAACAGAAAACAAAACTAAAAGGAAAAGAGAGGAAGAAAACCCCCCTAGGCCGTGGCCCAACTAGGCCAACCCACCAGGCCCAGCCGGCCAACCACCCCACTCCTTATCCACTCACCGCACCCCTCCCACTCCACCGACACCCCCACTTCCCCCATGAAAATAACTCCTCCCCCTCTCCCCCCGATTGGATCGGGATCGAGGAGGAGGCCGCCGCTCGCCGCTCGAGCTCGACGACCGCCCTGTTGCCGTCGCCGTTGGACACCGTCGCCAGAGCGCTCCCCCGCCGGCCTGCTTCTCCACCGTTGCCCGGTCGTCCCCGTCTTCCTCGTCTCCTCCTCGCCGGCGACGCGTCCCCGTCCTCCTCCCTAAAGGCCCCACCAAGCCTCGCCGCCCCCTGCTCACCAACGCGGGTGAGAACCCCATCGCCTCCCACCCTACTCATGTGCCCGCCGTGGCCTCTCTAATGCCCACTGCCCCGCGGTCGCGCTCACCGTGCCTGGTCTCCGCGCTCGCTATGACCCGGCCACGCGCCCGCATCGGCAAAGCCCCGCCTGGCCCCCGCGGCCATGCCACCGGCCAGCCTCCCCTACTGCTGCACCCCGTGGCCGCCGCATCACCGTCCAGCGGCTCCCCCGCCGCCCTGCCCTGCAGCCGCCTCCACTGCCCCCTCTCGTGACCCCGCCGTCCTCTGCTGCAGTCTGGCACTCGGCCAGCCTCACCGATGCCGTTCCCGGCCAGCCTCGCCGCGACCCTGGTCGTCGCCCGACGCCGGCGCCCGCGGCGGCCGCTCGGCCCTCGCCTGGTCGGGCATCGCTAGCACCCACAGCCCGTAACCGCTAGCGCCCAGCGCTTGCTATGGCCCTGCACTACTAGGGAAAAGCCTATACACAGAATCTTAGCAGCAGCGCGGGTCAAAAAGGAGCGCTGTTGCTAATTAGTAGTAGCGAGTGTGCGGGAAACTCGTTGCTGATAAGTTTTTAGTAGTAGCGCACTCTGTGTAAACCGCGCTGCTACAAATATCCACCGGCGGTGTTCACCGAGCTCCATTTAGCAGTAGCGCCGTTGCCCGAACCGCGCTACTGCTACGGATATAGTAGCAGCACGCTTTTACTGGGATCGCTGCTGCAACATTTCAAATTGGCAATTTTTTGTCACTGTTAGCAGTAGCGTCGTTGCCCAAAGTGCGCTGCTGCTAATTCTTTAGCAGCAGCGCGTTTCTTCTCCAGCGCTACTGCTAACCCGCACCAACCCACCACCTTTCCCCACCCGTGCCTCCCCTCCCCCACCTCTCTTCCCTTCCCCTACCTCCACCACATGCTCCCACTCTCACTCTTCTTCTTCCTCAATACTTCCCCCCCATTACTCTTTCTCTTCTATCCACCTTTCTCGCTCTTCATTACTCCTACCTAACTACACCACCTCCATTAATGCATCTCCTTTCTCTTTTTCCTTTCCCCTCCACTAGTTGAAGTTGTCTCCTCCCAAATTAGCTAGCTAGGTAGATGTAGCATTTAGTTAAGTGACCTATTTGCCCCCTAACTAGATCTATCTTTGTCAACAAGAGCTTTGTGCACTTTTGATCTCCCTACAACATCATCTCCACCGTGTGCTCGATCTCGATCGAGGTGATGAAAATTTCATGCTTTAGCAAAATGAAAATATGTTTATGTGTGTGCGATATGTTTGTCGAAATTGTGTGTGTGGCATGCCAAATTGTGCTTTTGAGTTGCCTATTTTTTGCCGAAATGTCGATTTATTTCCGTTTCGGCGAATTCTGGGCAAACTCTAGATCCATATATGTCCTATTTTTAGGGAAGGTCATGCCAAATTTTTGTATGACTTTGATGCATGCATGCATTTTTATAATCAATTTGTTTATTATTACCATGCAGATTTGACGATGGTCAGTGGAATGATGGTGGACAGGTGGTTGCGGTCAGCGGTGCAGGACATGAAAGAAAATAACCGGACAGAGGTTTTATGTCCGTGTCGAAAATGCAAAGGAATAGTTTCGCTAGACACCCATGACGATGGTCGTGTTGAAGCGTACCTGCTCATGACTGGTTTCATGGACGGCTATACGCGGTGGATAATTGAAGATGAGGATGACGATGTTGAGGATGCCGACGGGGCAGGCAATGATGACACGGGGCAAGACAAAGAGATGATCGATAATGGCGGCGGGGAAGAGGCCGGACATGGCGGCAGAGAAAGGGCCGGACATGGCGGAGGAGAAGGGGCCGGACATGGCGGCAGAGAGAACGACATGGGCTCCACGCAACAGAGTTTGTTGGTACTAAGTTCAATCATGCGGGACCCTCATGTTCAAGCATTGCTTCGCAAGGAGACGAGTACTGAGAGAGCTGCTTCTAGAGAGGAGGCTAAGCTGGAGCAACTGGTGGTAGACTCGAACACTCCATTGTATGATGGTTGCAATCCTGACGTGACCCACTTGATTTTCACGCTCCAACTCCTGAAGACGAAGGCTAAAAACAAATGGACCGACACTAGCCTCGATGAGCATCTCAAGTACCTAAAGGATGTTCTTCCCGCGGGTAATCTATGTCCTACTAGTGTTGATGAGGCCAAGAAGATCGTGTGCCCTCTTGATCTGCCACACGTTAGATACCATGCATGCATCAACGATTACATAATTTATCGAAAGGAGCACGCGGAAAAAACAAGCTGTCCAGTGTGCAATGCTTCTCGATACAAGAAGGCCGGGAAGAAATGTCCCCAGAAAGTTGTATGGTACTTACCGATCACTCCCCGTCTCCAGAGGTATTTTGTAGATCCCAAGGAAGCAAAGCTAATGCGCTGGCACGCGGAGAGGAAGAAGCCCGACGATGGAGATGATCCGAAGCTGAGACACGTGAAAGATGGAAGCCAGTGGAGAGCGTTGAACAACTTCTATCGGTATTTTGAATGTGATGCAAGGAACATCGTGCTCGGCGCGTGTACCGATGGCATGAATCCGTTTGGCAACCAGAACACCAACCATAGCACATGGCCCGTGTTTGTATGGATGTACAACCTCCCCCCTGGTTGTGCATGAAATCGAAGTACATTCACATGAGCATGCTTATTCAAGGGCCGAAACAACCAGGAAATAATATTAATTTGTATCTGGGGCTACTTCAAGAGGAGTTAGACACGTTATGGAAAACACCGGCCAAGACATGGGACGCCAGCAAAGGTGAGTATTTCAACATGAGAGCCGCGCTGATCACGACAGTGCAGGACTATCTCGGTTACGGATATGTGGCAGGCCAGGTGTGCCATGGATATTGCGGATGCACGCGGTGCATGGATGATACGACGTCTCAGCAGCTAACGTCAAGGAAAGATGGCGGGTCTGGGAAAATCGTGTACATGGGGCATCGAAGATGGCTTGAACAGGACGACCCGTGGAGAAACCGTGGAGATCTATTCAATGGTCACGCTGAGCATCGAGGACCTCCACGTAAGCGGAGCGGTGCCGAAATCAATTAGCTGTTGAAAAACTGGAAGGAGTGCCCCGCGCCGGGAAAGACGATGAGAAAGGCGCCGGAGCCGCTGCTGAAGGTATGGAAGACGAGGTCTGTGTTCTGGGACTTGGAGTACTGGCACAAACTCGATACACCTCATTGCCTTGATCAAATGAATATCTGTAAGAATGTCCTTTTGAGAGCTTGCTCGCAACACTGATGAACATTCCGGATAAGACCAAGGATGGGCCGAAGGCAAGAAAAGACTTGCAAGGTTTGAAAATTAGGGAAGATCTGCACATGCCGCCCCGTAAAATGTCAGACGAGACAGAGACGGAGACAGAGGCACGGGAGAAGAAGGGCAAGAAAATAAAGAAAGAGGATTATTGCCCCCCTTCTTGCTTCACCTTAAGTCAGGCTGAGATCAATGCCTTCTTTAAGTGCCTTACCGGAGTCAAAGTTAGTTCAGGTTACTGTGGCAAGATAAGCAGATATCTAGACACGGACAAGAAAAGGTTCAGCGGGATGAAGTCTCATGACTGTCATGTGATGATGACGCAGATACTAGCTGTTGCCCTTAGAGGGATAATGGACAAGCACGTCCGTGACACGCTTATTGGTCTCTGCAACTTTTTCGACGTCATCTCTCGAAAGTCGATCAGTGTGAAGCAGCTCCAAACGCTACAGGAAGAGATTGTTGTGATACTGAATGAGCTTGAGATGTACTTCCCGCCCGCGTTCTTTGACGTGATGGTGCATCTGTGGGTCCATATTGTGGATGACATAATAGACCCGAGGCCGTCATTCCTGCACAATATGATGCCATTTGAGAGGATGAATGGGATCATCAAAGGGTTCGTTCGTAACATGTCCCGTCCGGATGGAAGCATCGTCCAGGGCTATTTGGCACAAGAGTGCATCTCTTTCTGTGAGAATTTTTTATATGGCGCAGACCAGCCGCCTGGTGTTAGTGTTGGTTTGCCCGTTAACAAGCACGATGGGAGGCTCGAAGGAGATGGTCACTGCAACGGTCGCAGGGAACTGCACGTGACATACTCAGATCGATGCAGCGACTTTGACAGAGCAAACTTGGTAGTGCTACAACACCTAGACGAGGTAGATCCTTTTGTGGCACTGCACAAAGAAATTATCGCAAAGAAGTATCGTGACCGGGGGGTATGCAGGACGGACGCCGAAGTGACTAGAGAGCACAACTCCACTTTCCTGCATTGGTTCAAAGAGCATATTATTTCTAATCCTCCGGACGAGGGCTCTAAGGACGGATTGCTCATATACGCCTTAGCACATGGCCCCTCGCCCAACCTCGTAACCTATCAGGCATATGATATCAACAGATACACGTTCTACACGGAGGCCAAAGATCTGGACAGTGATGATCAGAACTCAGGGGTGACGATGGAATGCATGACGGGCAGCGAGAACGGTGCAACTGAAAGATTTTATGGAAGGGTCGAGGATATCTAGGAGCTTGACTACTCTGGACTGCACAACACGATGATGTTCCGTGTCAGATGGGCTAAGAATGTCAAAAGAGAAAGCCGGATTTTCACTACCATGACTATACCCGACGTCGCCAAGAGCGCTACCGTGAACGCTATCGCAAAAAACGAGCCATAGATACACGCTAAGCACGTGACACAATGCTTCTTCATAACTGACCCGCGCAATCCCATCCGTGTTATCCCGAGGAGAGGCAAAAGGAACATCATTGGAATGGATGGAGTCGCCAACGAGGAAGACTATGATCAGTACGACAACCCAATGAGGGAAGATGACCATGATGATGAAGTATACGTCAAAAGAAGAATCAATACTACATTACCTAAGAAAAATCATACTCCATGGAAAAGGCAAAGTCACAATGAGGGGCTCAATTATTCTTCGACGAACAAGAAGGGAAAGAAGCTGACTCAAAAACGAAAACGTCAGCAGTGAGGAAACTTATGTTATTGGTCAAATGATGTAATATATATATATATATGTCCCTATTTTGTATACACACTTAGCCATTATTATGCATGGGTCCAATATGTGTAATATATATGTTCCTATTTTGCATACATATTTAACCATCAAATGATGCAATATATATCGCCCTCCCTTCGTTCACTGCCCTCGGGAAATAAAAAATGGCAGTAGCGAAGCTAGTAGCAGCGCGTTTTTCATAAACCGCTATAGATACTGAAGTTAGTAGAACAGAATTTCGTGTAAAGCGCTACAGCTACTGAAGGTAGTAGCAGCGCGTTTTGTCCAAATGCGCTACTGCTACGTCCACTT
>NC_041383.1:49094783-49170226 GCF_002162155.2 Triticum dicoccoides
CGCGCTCGCCCCCAACCCGTCGGCCCTCGCCTCCCTCCTCTCCCCTCCCGGTCGTCGTCGGGTCTGCCTCCTCGCCCCTGCACCCTCTGTAAACCCCCCCTCTCTCTCTGCTTGGGTTCTTCAGTTAATTTACTTAGGTTTTAGTTAGGGTAATATGTTAATTAGGTTATCTATTTAATTATGAATTTAGCTAGGTTTCAAAATTTGAACTGGACATGTGATATGTGCAAATTTGAACTGGACATGTGATATGTGCATATGTCATGTTTTGGACATGTCATGTTTGGAAAATGATCCGAGTGGCCTATGTTATGCCGGAATGTTGATTCATTTCCGTTACGGTGAATTTCAGGCGCTCGATATGTCCATTTTTTAGCAAAGGTCATGCCGAAATTTCCCGTGAATAAAGGCATGATTTTGTGCTACATAGTTGGCATATCGAGTGCTGGCACATAGATTTCTTTTTATGTCATTTATCATTTATTCATACTTTTAGAAATAAATGAGGACACTTAATCATAGGAAACATGTCGAACAACAAAGAAACTGGGCCTTCTGACCAAGATGCAGACGAGATGGATTATGAGGGTGAACAAGAGTACCTCGACTATTTGACTGCTAAGCAAGGTTTGCAGGTTGGCCTCGATGATGGTACTGACGCCGACATCGACGCCGACAGCGCCGGCACCGATGGCGGTACCAAGACCGGTGGGGAAGGTACCGGCAGGGAAGGTACCGGCGCCGATGCCGCTACCGAAAAGAGGAAGCATAAGAAGCAAAGGATACGAAAACCTAACAAACAAGGGATTGGACGACTTGTGATCACAAAGATGGCACTTGGCAAGTTTGAGCCGTTAGAGCCGGAAGAACCTTGCAAGTGCTATGGGAACCAAGTAGGATGCATCCTACGGGAATGCGCGAGCATCAACGACGATGACTTAAGGAGTAAAGAACATTTGACGCAGTTGCTCCTAACAAAGCTGCACAAGAGATTCAAGTTCCCCGACCGGGATGATAACATAGAACAACCGTGGGATGATCCGAAGATGAAAAAGATTAATAATCACGCCATGGGCATGTTCAGCAATGATTTGGCCTCCTGGAAAACGAGGGTGAAACAAGCTATTGAGGCTGATGAACCCCTGTCCAAGATTCTGGAGGAAAATCCAACACTTACGGAAGAGGAGTTCGAAAAGTTCAAGGACACATGCGCTACCGAGGCAGCCAAGGCTAAGGCTGCGAAATTCAAGAGCCTTCAGCAAAGGAACACGGGGAAGCATCGCCTCGGAAGCCGTGGCTACCTCGGTAAAAGGCCCATATGGGATAAGGAGGACGCGGAGCGTGAAGCCGCGGGTCTCCCAGACCCCTTCGCGTAGTTCACCAACCCCTTGGAGCATGACTTCATCAGGGCCCGCTACAAGTGGGACAGGGAGAAAAAGGTTTTTTACACGGACAAGATCACGAGGAAATTGATTAGACTACTGGAGAAGCAACACCAGCTTGCAGCCGAAAGCCCTACTTCTCCGATGAGGCCCAAGTGGGACACCCCTCTCAACCGGGCCTTGAACGAACTTAAGGGACTCCCTTTGGATCAGCGGCCGCAATATGGTCGTGTGCACGGCGCTGGAGATGGCGCCACATGGAAGGTGTTTTACAATGAAGGCCCGGAGGCCAAGAAGCTGAAAACGAAGTTTAGTCAGGCGGACATCGACGCAAAGGTGAAGCTTGCGGTCGAGAAAAAAGCAGCTGAGGACGCGAAAAAAGCAGCCGAGGACAAATATGAGTTGCTACAGCAGGCAGTCAATGCAGCTGTAACTGCCTGCAGAAATGATTTCGCTACTAACTTGGTTCCAGTTATCATCAACTGGGCGAAGGAAAATCCAGACAAGACGGTACATGATTTCCCGATGCCCAGTTTCATCGGGAGCAACTCCATGAACAACAACACCATCGCACCATCACTTGCTCACGCAACCGGGCCTCCTCTCGCAGCCGCTCCCGCTCATAGCAGCCCGTCCTCAGCCTCAGGCGCGCTAGGTGGGCCTTCGTCTTTGGCTGAGCTCGACGCCGTCACGGTAATTACATGTCACACCAACATATATATATATATATATATATATATATATATATATATAATATTCCATTTTTGTTGCCTTTCGGTTGTTTTACGCCACAGACATATGTGTTTGCAGGCGAAAGAAACCCCGTGCACCATACTCTACTTGATCAAAGGCCAGAAGGTGGACGTGGGAAAGGGGATGATAATGGACCCCTCTCAACACACGTTCCACAACCAGCCGATCCCCGCTGGGCACTTCAGGGTTAGCTTGACTAGTGTGAAATCGGGGCACGAGGATTTGCCTCCTCCAGTACAGCATGTGGGAGCGGACGACTAGACCCCGCCGCAGATTGGAAGCTGCAAGAATTGGGTGCTGCTATGGCCGAAGAATCTTATTCGTCTGGAGCCGGCCGAGAGCACACCAATAACTACCACACATCAACAAGCATGTGCGAAGACCACCACCCCGCCTATGCAATTACCAGCTCCTGTAGTGCCGGGTGAGAGCGGCAGACGACATGATGAAGGGGGTGCAATAGTACTAGCTGATGTAATTTCTCCTGTAGAACAGAGAATGGATGATGAGAAGGAGGTCGACCCTATGGATTACCTCAATAAAAATGCGTATGACTGTGACATAGATATGATGAGTCAACCATACGACGAATCGGGCTATCAGCTTGCTAATGAGGATATGGATGATACGCCCGGGCAGGGTCGTACCATGGATTGCAAAAAGTCTCTCTTCATGAAATCCTCACAGGACACGCCTGAAGATGCCGCCTCAACACAGGCTCAACTAGCCGGGCGCGAGGGTCGTACAGTTCTTACCCCGGGAACACTGGGGCAGGGGTTAAGGAAGGGTCTGGAAGGTGTGCCCAAGAAAAAGGAGAGGAAGAGATCAGGGAAGGTAACTGCCTCCAAACAAGCCAGAGCACATAGCAGCCAGACGATGCATTCTGAAGAGCGTGTACCCGTGAAAAGTGCGGTCATGTTCCTTCTCACGGGCAAGCCGATGCTACCGCCGAAACCACTGGAGGCACTATCAGGGGATCTCAGAAGACTGCACGACCATGTGCTGTCGACTGAGAAAAGCCTACTAGCCTCAAAGGATCCAGGATATCCGACATACGAAGCTCGTGTGCCTGAGGGGAAGTGCTACGTCGACACACAGCCCGCAGAGGTGTTCTTCCTGCGGTTTGACCATATCTTTGAGATGTTTCTAACAAGGCGGCTTGATTTTACTATCGTCCGCCTTTTTGCGCTACATATGAGCTCCATCATGAAGAGTGAAGAAGTCTTGCAAATCTGTGTGGCGGATCCATACTACATGCACGAGTCTTTCTTGAGTCTCGGCGACTTTGAGCGTGAAACTGCTAGGGAGTACCTCCAAAACTTCATGGTACAGAATAAGGACCGGGAAATTTTCCTCGTGCCTTATCATCCAAAGTAAGTCAGTTCTGGACAACCCTTTCGTACATTTCAATCATTCCTTCTCTCTCATATGGGGAATAATTTGAGGTGTCTTTTCCCCGCAGCAACGGGCGCGCCGTCCTTATCGTTCTTTACCCGCAAGTCTCCCATGCCGTGTATTTTGACCCTTCCAGAGACTTCGAGAAAAAGGACTACACCCACATAAGGAATATTCTAGATGATGCTCTCCAAGGCTTCAGCTTTAGAGGTGGCCACGTGTAGATCAAGAAACAAAGGAACAAGAAGATGGGTTTCGCGCATAAAACTAACTTCTCCTTCATCCATGTCCCAAAACCAAGAAAGAAGGATGGATTCTACATCGTCCATCTCATGATTCAGTTAAACATGGATCACCAAAAGCTTTGCATTAATAGCAGAAATGATGATCGTATCCACAAGTGGCTAGAATCTCATGGAGAAGCGGATTATAAACTTAGAGATGACTTCTTTCGCATCCAAAGCGACATTGCGACGATCATCATGAAAGAAATCGTCGATGAGAAGGGGATGTTCCACCACGGCCCTATATCGCGAGCTGACGTCCGAACTCGCATAGGCATGCAACATCTAGACCTCACATTGTTCAAGAAGCTAGGGTTCGTCCTCGATGATATGGAAGGATGGAACTTCTAGTGATTTATGATGCCGATGATGATGATATGTGTCGGTTGAACTTGTATACTTCTTGTAGCGATGAAACTTTGTGATGTCCATGGTCCATGTGCCGAACTTGCGTAACGCTACTTTGTTAGTTTGCGTATGATGACCTGCGTACCTCTAGTTAATTAATATGCGTACTGTATGTTGCATCTAGTTGCTAACCCTTTCTTTTTCGGTGTTGCTCTAGTATATTTTGTTGCATATATATGATTGTACATCCTCTTCATGAACATGCATCTCTAACAGGTACCTAGTTTCTTGATGGCAAGATGGAATTGCTATGTCGTGTACAAAGGGAAGGTTCCGGGGGTGTACAACGAGTGGCATGAGTGTCAGGCGCAAGTGAATGGGTCCACGGGTGCCAGCCATAAAGGCTTCAAAAGCAGAGAAGAAGGAGAAGCTAGTTACTTGAGGTTCACGCTAGCGCGAGAGAGGACTCGTAACCGCCACCTCATGTACTGCATAGTTCCGCTCTCACTCATAGTGATAGCACTTCTTGCGTATACCTTTGTTTAGATGGATGATGTTGTTGTAGTTGAAAGTATTCGAGACTTGCATGTATCGCTATTTTCGAGATGATGACAAGATATCACTTTGTGTTGGATGATGATTATGATGAGACTATTTGTATGTACATGCTATGATTACATTTGTGGTCTCGCAGACATTTGTATGTGTATCATGATGACATTTCTATGTGCTAAAGATTCTTCTATAAATCCTGTTCAAACACAAAACAAATATGCCAAAAAAATAACAAAAAAACCTACTTAAATTAGCAGTAGCGAGTGTACAAAAGTTAGCAGCAGCGCCACGATAGCAGTAGCGCGTCAAGGTAAAGCGCGCTAGAGATACTAGCAGTAGCGAGCTTCCGCAAACAGCGCTGCTGCTACACTTGTGTAGCAGTAGCGTCGGTGAGCACATGCTACTGCTATATGTTACCTGTAGCGCCTTATTATTAGCGCATGTCCCCGTGCTACTGATACATCTAAAACCTGCGCTGCTGCTAGCCTTTTCCCTAGTAGTGCTGGGCCAATGACCAGTGGGGCATCGCCCTTGAGAACAAAAAAAAAGGAAAAGGAAAATTATAAAAATAAAAATACTAATTAATTAATTAATTGACTAAGTTAATTAACTTAATTAATCATGTTAGTTAACCTAATTAATCTGTTAATTAAACTAACTAGGTTAATTAGTTAACAGTCAATGACTAACGGACCCCAGATGTCAGTTTGACTAAGTCAACGGCCGGTTGACTGCCGACATCATGCTGACATCATGCTGACGTCATAATTACATTTTCTAGTTAAATTAATTCAGTTAAATCAAAAAAGAATTAAATCTTTAAAAATTAATAATAAATAGTCCATAGCTCGGATGAAAATACTTTGTACATGAAAGTTGCTCAGAACGACGAGACGAATCCGGATATGCAGCCCGTTCGTCCGCCACACATCCCTAGCATAGCAAACTTGCAACTTTCCCCCTCCGGTTCATCTGTCCAAAAACGCGAAACACCGGGGATACTTTCCCGGATGTTTCCCTCCTTCACCGGTATCACCTACTACCGCGTTAGGGCACACCGAACACCGCGTATTGCCTTGTTACGCTTTGTGATGCTTTGTCTGCTCTGTTATTTATTGTGTTCCCTCTTTGTTACTTCTTTCCGATAGACCCCGAGACTGTCGGCGACCCCCAGTTCGACTACGGTGTTGGTGACTCGTCCTTCTTGCCAGAGCAACCAGGCAAGCCCCCCCCCTTGATCACCAGATATCGCCTATTCTCCTCTATACTGCTTGCATTAGAGTAGTGTAGCATGTTACTTCTTTCCGTTAATCCTATTCTGATGCATAGCCTGTCATTGTTGCTACATCTGTTGATACCTTACCTGCAATCCTAAATACTTAGTATAGGATGCTAGTTTATCATATGTGGCCCTACATTCTTGTCAGTCTGCCATGCTATACTATCGGGCCGTGATCACTTGGGAGGTGATCACAGGTATATACTATACATACATACTATACAGATGGTGACTAAAGTCGGGTCAGCTCGTTGAGTAGCCGCAAGTGATTTGGATAAGGGGGCTGAAAGGACAGGTGGTTCCATCCCGGTAGAGGTGGGCCTGGGTTCCCGACGGCCCCCGACTGTTACTTTGTGGCATAGCGACAGGGCAGGTTGAGACCACCTAGGCGAGAGGTGGGCCTGGCCCTGGTCGGCGTTCGCGGTTACTTCATAATAACATGCTTAACGAGATCTTGGTATTTGATCTGTGTCTGGCCACTGGCCTATACGCACTAACCAACTACGTGGGAAAGATATGGGCACTCGACGTCGTGGTATCAGCCGAAGCCTTCGTGAGGTCAGCGACTGAGCGGCGGGCTTTAGATTGGACCGCGTAACGTGACTTCCTTTGTAATGGAGGTTGCTAGGTCTGCTTCCGGCCCCTCACGCAACGTGCAGGTGTGCAATGGGCGATGGGCCCAGACCCCTGCGCGTATAGGATTTAGACCGGTGTGCTGACCTCTCTGTTGTGCCTAGGTGGGGCTGCGACGTGTTGATCTTCCGAGGCCAGGCATGACCCAGGAAAGTGTGTCCGGCCAAATGGGATCGAGCATGTTGGGTTATGTGGTGCACCCCTGCAGGGAAGTTTATCTATTTTAATAGCCATGTCCCTCGGTAAAAGGACGACCCGGAGTTGTACCTTGACCTTATAACAACTAGAACCGGACACTTAACAAAACACACCCAGATAAGTTCCACAGACAACCAGTGATCGCTTTTCCACAGGGCGACGAGGGGAGGATCGCCGGGTAGGATTATGCTATGCGATGCTACTTGGAGGACTTCAATCTACTCTCTTCTATATGCTGCAAGACGGAGGCTGCCAGAAGTGTAGTCTTTGATAGGACTAGCTATCCCCCTCTTATTCTGGCATTCTGCAGTTCAGTCCACTGATATGGCCTCCGTACACATATACCCATGCATATGTAGTGTAGCTCCTTGCTTGCGAGTACTTTGGATGAGTACTCACGGTTGCTTTGCTCCCTCTTTTCCCCCGTTTTCCTCTTCTTCTCGGATGCCGCAACCAGACGTTGGAGCCCAGGAGCCAGACGCCACTGTCAACGACGACTACTACACTGGAGGTGCCTATTACTACGTGCGGGCTGCTGACGACAACCAGGAGTTGTTAGGAGGATCCCAGGCAGGAGGCCTGCGCCTCTTTCGATCTGTATCTCAGTTTGTGCTAGCCATCTTATGGCAACTTGTTTAACTTATGTATGTACTCAGATATTGTTGCTTCCGCTAACTTGTTTATGTCGAGCACTTGTATTCGAGCCCTCGAGGCTCCTGGCTTGTAATATGATGCTTATATGACTTGTTTTATTTTTAGAGTTGTGTTGTGATATCTTCGCGTGAGTCCCTGATCTTGATCGTACACGTTTGCATGCATGATTAGTGTACGATTGAATCGGGGGCGTCACATTACCCTAATCACTTCTTTTGTAAGTATTACTCTCTCCTCCCCTTTCTTAACTTTGTCACTTTGTATTACTTTGGCTCTGTGGTTTAATAAAAAACTATGAGGCTGTTGCCTTGCAGTATATAGTCAAAAAAAAAACACGGTGCACGGGGACTCCAAGGAGGTTCACCTGGACATATGTATTGCCAAGTTAAATGTTGATCATTAGTCTTCGCTCAATGAAATCCGCTGTCTAAGCATGTGGAGACTTCCATGCATGATCTTGCTCTATTGGAATATCGCGCATGAATAAAAGTGTATCCCTTTATGGTTTAGTCTAGAATCTTCCATGTATGAATTTTTACTATAGTACTATTGAAAGACTTACAATGAACCATTTCTTACATCTCCTCTGCCCCCTTGCAAGTCATCCTGATTTAATCCCTCCGTCTAGGTGAATAAGGGCATGGTTAATACTACTTAATAGTATAGCCAATTGTTGACTATAAGAAAGTGCCATGTCATCTGTAGCCAACTTTATAACAATCGATACTCAAAAACTAATTCTTAAAGATCATTTCTTGCAAAGCACAATAAGTGTTATTTCTTCACAAGTTTTGGATGCAGGTTGAACAGTTGAACGCTTTTGTTTGCAAAAGATACCTTTTTATCTATTTCACCCGGATGTTTGTGAGCTCTAGAGATGAAATAATATCTGAAGAAACCTATCAATACCTGTTACACATGAGATGACCCCCACATCCTTTGTCAAAATAAACAACTCCCTCATCAATGCATTTCACTCTTCGGTGCAACGCACGGGCACCTTACTACTATAGATTAGTACGAGCAAAAATTGAACTAACATTATATATAGTACGATAAATGCTGATGCATGTCACCTAAAATTATATCATTCAAAACTATGTTCAAATACAAATCCAACAATATAGTTTTTGTTGACGTGTACTAACATTTTGTCAATTAAATCTTCAGCCAAATTCAATGGGGGACTAATAAACCATGGCCGATGTAGTACAAGTGTAGCGGCGCTGCACGGGAGTCTCACCCCGCTTGTGGCACGGCAGTAAAGCCGTCATATCACAAAACCCAACCACTGCCAGTAATAAGTGGCCTGGTAAAATAAACGGACAAGCAACCATCACATCCCTCCGTCTTTTTTGCATTTCATCTCTTTGCATTTACTTTGTCCGGGTCATCTCACAGACTCGATCCCTAGCTACTACTCCTAGGGCCAGTTCTTTTTGCGGCTTAAAAAGTAAGCCGTCTCTTCCCCAGCTTTTCCCATAAGACTAGTCACAGTGGAGAGTAACATTAAGGCGCCTCACTCATTTATTTGGGCTTCTAAACTACTAGTACTACTACTACTATTCCCTTCATTTTTATATAGTACAAGGTCACAAACTCAAATTACAGGTACCAAGATAAAAATCAATGTGTGCTTTACAAGCCAATTTATTTTCTCGTTTACCGGGTTAATTAATAGGGTGCATGCACATTAGAAGAAATTGAGTGGCCGTGAGAGAGGAAGTACTAGATGAGTTTGTCATTATCATCCACTACATGCATGCTAGTAATTAAGCCATGGGTTACTAGTATGAGGAAACATCATTTATATTTGTCTCGATTACTGTTAGGTGGCCTTGTATAGATGCAAAATGTATTTTTTATAGTGGCCTTGTATACAAAAATGGAGGGACCGTCCTGGTTTATTTGTCACCATTGTTATTTGTGGTAAATTTTGACCAAGGATTTAACTGATGAAATGTTAGTGCATGTGACATCACAAACATTTCATTAGTTAAATTTATGATCAAAATTTGACACAGATTACAGTGGGGACCAATAAACCAGGACGGAGCTAGTACTACTAATCTAGAAGCCTAAACAAACTGGCCCCTGGTACTCCTACTAGTATTACTAGTACTCAAGTTGGAATTCCAATTGCACGGCACAACTTGTTAGGCAAAAAATTCGATACAGGGTGTAGGAAGCGGTTTGGGAATTTGGATGCCTTTCCGACCAGTGAGATACTCCGTACAAAGTACGACAGAGAAATAACCATAGAGAAGGAAGCTAAAAGTAAACAATCAAACGAGCTTTTTTCCATTTGTTTTGCATTGAATCATTTGACAAGCTTGACTAGTGTTGTTTTTCTACTTTTACAAAAACCGCCTCGTAATGTTAAAACGTGCATTTTCCCGTACATAAGCAATAGTAGTACTCCCTCCGTCTAGGTGTATAAAGTTCTCCCTCCTACTTGGTCATGGTGCACAACCAAAGATGACTTATTCACCTGGACGGAGGGATTAGCACTGTCTGCAAGCATATACAGAGAGAGATGTGTAGTGCAATAGTATATAGTACTAAACTTTGTGTTGTATGCACCTACTTACAAAATGCGTACGGATACACAAGGTTTCCAAACTTTCCCTCTTACATAATTAAGGACGCTAATAATTCCCGAACGTTCGGGATTTATCATTTGCGTCCCAAAACTAATTAGATCACCTTACGAAACAAAATTATACTCCCTACAAAAAGCCACGGCGCTCGCAGGAGCACTTGCGGCGCGCCACGAGTGCCCTGGTGCGCGGCCATTTCCCAGCGCGCGGACACAACCCCTCTTCCTTAGCCTCGCAACTCGCGAGGTGTTGATTGGCGGCTTGCCGGCGGGCAAGCGCGATCTAACCGGTGTGGTGATCCGGCGCCAGCAGGTACTCCTCGCTGGAAGCGTGCACCCGGTCCACGTACCGCCAAGCGTAGATGAGGCGCTTGGGCCCGACTGCACTCAGGGCTTTGGCACGGGCGTCCTCCACCACCCTCACGGCCCTTGCACGAGCCTTCTGCCAAAGAGCCAATTGCCTGACTCTCTCGGACGCGACATAGAGCTTCCAGGCAGCTTGCCCCGTGGCACGCTTCTCTTCCTCGGCCTTCTTCTCCGCCTCTATTTTGGCGTGCTCTGCCGGTGGCAAAGCCTCCCACATGGCGACATCCATTTCTTCCCAAAGCTCCTCAAGGCTGTGAGGCTCGGCGGGCGGCGCGGTGTTCTCCTCGTAGCGGGGAGTCGACGCACGTGCTGGCGAGATTGGGAATGCTGACGCGTCCATCTCGACGCGTCATGGTGAGGAGTGGAACGTCGACGCGTCCTCCTCGACTACTGGCGGCGAGGAACGGAACGGCCACACGTGACCGTCCGAGCGGTGCAGCGAGGGGCGCTTAGGGCTTGGGAGGGGCGATGCCTTGGTGGTCGACGTGAGAGGGAGGGGGAGGAGACAACGATGAACGTGAGCGTTCTTCTGAATGCCGTGGGAGGCATAGTATTTATAGTGAGCAATGGCACACCTATGTAAGTTATGGACTGAGCTGCACTGACTTAAGTGCAGGTCCAGTTGCATCACTGACATGTGAGCCACACCCTTGTTGGGCCCATATGCCAGTGACCCAATGCACCTGCAGTTAAGTAACTGAAGCAGCGTCCCGAAAGATATGCTGCGTGATTAACGTAACAACTACATGGGCATATTTGTTGGAGTGAATTACGGTGGAGGGAAGGGGTGGAAATAGTGCTGGTCAAAACGGATTGGACGAGCGTGGGGGGAGGAGAGTGATGCATGCAGATTTTTTCACACGGGGTGGAGTGGTGGGACCGCCGGAGGGACAAGGAGAGTTTGGCAGGCATATTGTTTCCACACATGGAGAGGAAAAGATTTGGAGACGAACAGGCTTCCTGCAGGTATGGGGAACAATGCATAATAAGTCATCTTGCATGCCGGGTTAGGTATAGTCTCAAGTCATTAAAAACATACACGCCCCATACATGTTCATATTTCAAGGTGCACTAAATTATTGCATGCTATGATTAAGGCTAGCCATAATGGTGGTATCTTAGCTGGTATCATGCACACGGGAATAGCAAACATGCTGATGTGGCAAAGGATTAAAGAAGAGAGGGGGTTAGAGTAACTAGTGTTCATGCATGCATTGGTAAACACATTTTTTGTGAAGAACGACAGCATTAGTTGAGTACTTTTGCAGACTTCAGAAACTATTCCACCGCCTCTACTATCTTTCTAAGAGTAGGTGAAATTTTTTAATCGAGCCCTTTAAACTAGAAGGGTGGTAGTAGTACTCTAATAGCTAACCTTATTGCCATGACAAGATAGGACATGGCACGCACCTGGACGGAGGAACTAGTCTGCATTGTGCATTTAAGATTTGTCTGAAGTCAATGTACCTCTACTTTCACTAGACTTATAGAAAAATGTTCTCCCTCCGTCTAGGTGAGTAAGTCATCTTAGGTTGTGCACCGTGACCAAGGAGGAGGGGAAAACAAGAGACCTTAATGTTTATTTGCTAATTAATAGCATTGCATGCAATGAAGTAACCACTGCATGTCGTGTTTGGTACTCTCAAGTCATTAAAAGCATGCACACCCTTCATCTCTTTATTGGTTTATATGTCAAGAAACAAGAAACGAGGTAGAAGTTAATGCACCGTGCCTAAGTATTTTGGGATTATTTGGTTTTCGCAAGATGACTTACACACCTAGACAGAGGGAGTATCAACATTCACAATGTCAAATCAATATTTTTACACTCATTATATAACGTAGTTCTTATACTCATTATAATCAGTATTGTAGATATTGATATTTTTATTATAAATTTGGTCAAACACTTTGCAAACGGTTGACGGGAGTAAAAAGGACCAGAGGGAGTATCATGCATGCGGAGTAGGCAAAAAAATTGCTCATTTATAGCCGGTCGAAGTCTCAAAGGGCACGACCGCGCGAGGGAGGCGAAGGTCATGGGAGGTGCGACGGTTGATGGAATTAAGTGAAGTTACATCCACGCGCCGGCATGGCGTGTGAACAGGCAGAAGCTATACCATCAGGCCTATGATATGGGTCTAGTAGACATGACATCTAGTGGGTTCCGGATAGTTCTCGAGAACTCTTTGGGGGCTTGCAGCCATTTATCCACCGGGCAAGCTAGCAACCCCACGCCATTTGCAAGCCCTACTCGTTCCCGTCTTCTACCTTACAACAGTTCGCTCCCAGTCGTCCTGTCTTTTCACATTACTTCGCTCCCAGTTTTTTTTGCGGGGTACAACAGTTCAACTTCTCCTAACCCTCCTGCAAAATCCATGGCCTCCCAAATCTCCATGGTCGCTGCTGAGTACTAGGTTAGAGCCATCACCGGTGATGAGTTCATCGTCATCTACACACGTTGATCCGCGACGGTGAAAGCATGGCTTGCTCTCTTCCTACGCATGTTCAACAGTTCAACGGATGAGTGGGTTGCTGGGCTAGATGTTGAGTACACTATAGTCCTGGGACAAGAGAAGGATCTAAAGGACGAAGAGAGGAAGAAACCCGTCGTGATCCAGGTTTGCGTACATAACGTTTGCTTGGTCTACCACATATGCCATGCCGACGTTGAGTGCTAGGATTTTAAGAACTTCCTCAAGAAACAAAGAGTGAAATTCATTACTGTAGACTTTAAGAATGACAGGGATGTCCTGCGTCGGATAGGTCTCGTTGTAGGCTAGCCCTTCGATATCCAGAAGGCAAGCCTGGTGTCTTCCTCTCAACCTTCAATGCTGACCCTGACAGCAGCCATGATTTATCCTTCGTACGCTAAACTGAAGAAACCTCATCATGAGTTTCATCATGCATGGGAGTTGAAGACATTAGATGAAGATCACATCATGTACGCAGCAATGGATGCCTACCTTTGTTTAAATTTCTACAAGGGTTGGATGAAGAAGCAGAGCCCAGTGTACGATTCAAGCAAAGAAGCGTCGGTGAAGAGGAAGAGGAAGAGGGACGAGGATGAAGTCGAGGACGTGGACTCGGACTCCGAGTAGGTGGCAGTGCCGTCGCTCATGCTGGTTCTACTGCAGTGTCAAGCGGACTAGTTGCTTAGTTTATTTTCAAGGGTGTGTTGTGCTAAGCAGAGGCCCCAGCAGAACTATGTTTATGTTCTTTCTCGTTATTTGAACTCTTTAGTACGTAAAGTAGTACTAGTACTATGTCTTACTACTGTTCTTCTTGCAGTTGGTACTACTGCTCATATCTTCGTGTTCCTACTGTACTTAATACGTTCGTACTAGTAGTATAATTTGGGTCAGTCGATTTGTGAAATAAGTTCGACGGAGCGAAGGAAGAAGAAGGAAGAAGAGGTGGAAGAAGCCCTTCTAGCCATCCATGTTGCATCAAACGGCTCACAAGAGTCGACTGACCCAAATTGCTCCTTCAGATTGTAGGATCCACGTGGCATTCAAGGTCTCGAAGGTAGATTCCGCGTCCGCACCCGGTTTGCGGGCTCGACGCGCAGGCGACCGGCTTCCGCTGCGACAGCCACCATGCGTGCCTCCTCCGCGCGGGTGGAAACGACAATGATACGCTAGTTCCTCCTCGCCAGCATGCTGCAGCACACGCTCGTCCTCCTCTTTGTACACTGCGTGCATAGACGCGGCTCCACCAGCTGCTCGCATGCTTGGCAGCGCGGCGACATCACGAGGAGGGACTGCAAACGACGTGAGCGGGCGAGCCTTCGGCTTCATGGCACAGGGATGACGGCGACACGGCAGTGATGGGCGAGAAATTGTTGGCCGGAGCAGCGGGCGCCGGCATGTGCAACGACGGCGGCGGCATATTGATGAATGCGCGTGTGGGAGCTTACTTTAGTTTTATATAAGGTTGGTCAAACTTAAAAGAAAACTGTACTAGTACACGTAAACATTAGACTTAGGCAGCACTTTATTAGTTAGTACCACAACCATGATACGAAATCATGTGCAAGTGCGTGAACCGCGGTCGTGCGGTCGATCAAACGGTGCGTCACCGTGTCGCGCTCGAAGGACATCCACCAAACCTTTTTGTGTGTGTGAAAACAATCCCCGAATATTACTCAGCTTTTTTTCCTGGAAAAGTTCTTGATGCTGCAATATTTCCATATATTTGAATTTAGCTCCAGTTCGTGTTCTTCTGGATTTGGACGTCTTAGTTGCACCCTAGTTTTTTTAATACTGATTTTGTGTGTGTGACTGAGAGAGAACGTGTGTATGTGTCCATATGTGTGTTGTGGCGGAAGGGCAATGTGGAGACGGTGTGCGTGTGATACAGACATAGAGAGGTGTGAATGTGCAAATGATCATGCATGAGTGAGACATAGACAGATGCCGATACATTGTGTATACATGAGAGAACGTTCTTATAGTTTACTTGTGTGTGTGTGTGTGTGTGTGTGTGTGTGTGTGTGTGTGTGTGTGTGTGTGACAGAGAGAGAGAGAGAGGAGCATTCATAACACAACAACCATCTCTCTCGATTCGTCCGTCCCTTGCACGATCGCATGCAACACATGCATCAATGCGCACATTTTGACACCCTCACCCGGCCCCTGCCCACCTCAAGGCCCGCACAATCTCTTCGTGAATACCCATTTCTCTCCTTAGGTTTGTTTTCTCTCAATATCTGACACACACACACACACACACAGAGAGAGACACACACAACACAACACACACACACACCCTCCCCCGAGCACACAATTCATCCCCATCCAAGGTTATACGGCGACCACTCTCGCTTGTGCTTCTTTGCACCCCAACATGCACAACACCTCAATCGTCAAAGAGGGCATCGAGCAGATCGAAGACGACGACCACACCGCGCTAGAGAATGCGGGGCCATTTGGAAGCAGGGTGATGTGACGATGGCTGACTGACTCCTCCCCCACCCCCTCTCTCTCTCTCTCGCACAAAATTACCAATCCCTCTCTCCCCCGCACAAAATTATCAATCCCTCAACCCACGAGATCCTTCCCCTCTTGTCCATGTTTTTCCATCTCTCTCATCAAACATGTTGTCTCTTCTCCTTCCACGTATACAAAATCCGGATGCACACGCATCTCACGTATATTACATGTCTCCATATTTCTCACAGACCTAACTTCTTCCTCTCTCTTTCTCCCTCCATCTCTCTCTCTGTCTCATTAGGTTTGTCTCCTACTCTCTCGTCCACATACATACAATCTTTCCTGCCCTATCTGCTGCATCTTCAAAAGCTCTCTCTGCATGTTTCATTCACACATTGGGATATGTCAAAATGTTGCTTCTAGAATGGCTGATGTAGAGTTATGGTTGGTTTTGTTGCATCCTACAAAGTAATAACTATGAAATGCATTTAGATTCTCATTTGACTGGGATTATGTGAATTTGAGCATGTTGTGAAGTACTATAAAGCTTGTATACATCTTGGGATTCGACAATGATAGTAACTATTGAATTGTATAGACCATTACATTCGAAGTCAATAGCCTAATATATTTATTTCACAATTTCAACAAATGATTAGTTCACTACAAATGAACAAAACAAATGTGTACTCCCTCCATTTTTATTTAAGTCCGTGTATTAGCATTGGTCAAAGTCAAGTTTTGTAAACTCTCAAAAAGCTTGTAACAAAAAATATTAACATATACAATAACAAATAAATACCATTAGATTCATTATTGTATGTACTTTCACATCATACATATATTTTATTGGTAAATGTTTATATTTTTCTATAAACTTGGTCAGACTTTAGGAAGTTTGACTTTGGTCAAACCTAATATGCAGAGTTTACTACTATTACTACTACTACTACTCACTAGTTGCTTAGCCGAATCACACAACACGCCACACGGGGAGTTCAGTGTCACAAAATTTTGAGGTCGGCGGGAAAATCTCCCACGACCCTGATTCGAGCAGTGGGAAGTTACCATCATAGCCTTCGGAACAGGACTACGGATGATGCTTGGTAGGGGGCTGTTTTCGTAACTTCAGGTTCACCCTACCCAGCCAACCCCACCCCGGCACCCAGAGTAGTACACCAGAATACTCCCCATTTTCTACCCCCACCGCAAAATAGACTTCTCCACGGCACCGCAACCTTCATGCTCCTCCCCTTTACATCGGCGCACTCATCCACTGCAGTGCATCTGCCTCATCGACGAGCTCGTACGCCGCACTAGAGCCGGTCCACCGTCGTCGTCGTACATGGAGCCTCTTCCCCGGCATCGTCTTCCAAGGTTTCGGATCTGCTTCCCGGAAGCTGATGCCAAGCGCAGAAGTACCACCGTCGTGGACAATGAACTGACTCCCATTGCCGACCATGACTCCCAGAGGCTGCCGCGACCATCCTTCTCCTCCTCGATTGGTAATGTGTGTATTGAATCACTTAGCAGTACATGTGCAGTTCCAATTTTGTTCATACCTACCCTTCAAATTTCCTAGATGCTATTGTTCCCGTAAAAGTAATTGGTTATAGCCTCCATTGTCCAACATAATATCAGCTTGTAATTGTGCGTCGCTCCTGTATCGCGCTATGCTTGGGTAGGTTTTTCGTCCGCAACCAGCAGTGTGGCAAATGATGGAAAGTTTTTTAGAACTAGCAAGATGCCCATGCGTTGCATGCATCAAGATGCATTTGTATGAGTAGTTTATCTTGTGGGAGAAAATGATTAACGAGGGAAGGCCTTATTTGCAAATCTGGAGAGGGGTATGGGTATCTTTTTGCAAAATTCCCATTTGTTTCCTTCCTATCTGTCAGATATAAATCGAACAGCCTATATTGCAGGATGATCGTGTGCCTGCCATCCTGCAATATAGGTTGTCCGATCTATATCTGACGGATAGGAAGGAAACTATGGAAATTTTTCAAAAAGATACCCACACCCCTCTCCACATTTGCAAATAAGGCCTTCCCTCGTTCATCATTTTCCCCCACAAGATAAACTACTCATACAAATGCATCTTGATGTTCTGTGCAATGCATGGGCAACTTGCTAGTTGTTGCAAAAAGCCCATGTGTGTGTGAGAGAGAGGGAGAGTGGAGGAGGACGGAGTGCATGTCTGACAAAGACACAAGGAGTGTGTGTGCGATAGGTATCAGCTTAAAATGAGGCGATAGTGTGTGTGTGCACAATTGAGAGTGCGTGTCTCAAGAAGGGAAGAAAAATCTACATAGATACAAGGAGCGGGAGAGAGACATGTATGCGATAGTGGAAGCACGAGTGTGCGGGTATATAAACCTATCTAGAGGCTAGCTAGTCGATAAATGTTTGTTTGATAAATACGATTCGGGGTGCGAAAGCGAGAGTTTTGTGGGTGAGAAAGAGAGACGGTAGTCAGGAAGGGGAGTGGAAGCAGGAGTTGTGTGTGTGTGTGTGTGTGTCTGTGTGTGTGAGAGACAGGGGGGGTTGTCTGATCGGTAAACAAATGAATAATGTCACTCTGGGATGGAGACAAAAAGGAGACTGCAACAAATGTTGTGTCTACAGGAGAGAGAGGGAGTAATTTTAGTGGTATGAGTCATATTTAGAGACATATATGGTGTGTGAGAGAATCCCATAGAGAGAAAGACAAAGTGAAAGACGAGTGGAGACTATGTGTGGTGGTGAAAAAGAAAGCCTAGGTACCGAGTGATACCAGAGAATAGTAGAGACGTGAGAGATAATGAAAACCGTGTAATGTATAATGATAGGGAGAGTGTGACACTTCTTAAGGGAGATGTCGAGAGACCATGTTTGCGAGGATAGGAGAAACATGAAGTGAGCGTGCAGGTGAGCTGGAGAAAAGAGAGTGATAGCTACATGAAGGAGCATGCATGCGAGAGAGATGGGCGTGAAAGGAGTGAACAAAAAAGGGATTCAAATATTTGAATTCGAGATGATGATACAAGTAATCCATACTCGAACCAAAATTGATCTATCAAACATGCATACTCATATGAATTCACGCACATCTATGTTATTTAATATGTATATATTACTGATCCATACATTTTAGTAGAACATAATTTGGTTAAATTTTTTCGAATTCAACCTTAAGATTTTGAGATCATTGTATTTGTAAATCATATTATACATATAAAGGAGCAGAATTCTTTGTTGTGCTTTTGAAAGTATATATATATATATAAATGATGTATATAGAATGTAATTCTAATTGAAAATGGATCCTGCCCGAAAAAAATAGAATACAAATGGGATTTGAATTGAGTTGGCACGGTAAGCGTGCACTCTGCAAAATTTGAACGAAGCGGGGAAAGTCGCAGTAACCGCCCGAAACCAAAATCTGCGAGATGAAAATAACTACTGCCTATCCCTGCCACGCAAAGCCTATCTGCTGGATTTTTATAGGTTTCGATAGGGGTAGGTTTGTAATTTCACCCAAATGTGACGTAACTGCCACTCACCCGGATTCATACATGGTGGGCGCCAAAACATACTGTGTCCTCGGTCGAAATCGACTCCCTCCCCGATTCATATTCATACACGGTGGGCGCCAAAAACAAACTCTCGTCGGCAAATATTCATCCCCAACCGACTAGTATTGCTGTGATGTAGGAAATTTCAAACAGGGGCTAAGTTTGTAAATTTCCTCGCATTTGAGACAAGCGCGCCCTGAATACATGGTTGCCCCTTCCTTTCTACCTTCCTTTTCCCCATTCGTACTCCGTGGGCGCCAAAAAATCCTCTCCACCCCACCCTCCTCCGTCCGCAGCCATCCGCCACCCCATCCATCGTCGTCCTCCTCCACCATGCCGGAGCTGGTACCCCGACGCCACCGCGGACCGGGATCCTTGCATCCCGTCCTCTCGCTTCATCCCCGCCGTCGTCCACCTTGTCGGCGCCACTCCTACGGCCATCTCGTCCACCGCGCCCCGCTGCCACCATCTACCCTCCTAGATTTTCTTCCACGCTGCCGACAGCCATCTCTACCGCAGCACCGTCAAATTCTCAGGAGATGCATACACGGCGCCGCACCAGAGGCGGTACTCTTTCGTATCTGCTCAACTTATTGATTGCAGCAAGAAAATAGATCGCCACTGGTTTACTCTGATTTCTTGTCTTGGTTGCGAAGTTGCCTTTGTACGGTTTGCACGTTCAGATCCGCCATTGCACGCTCAACACTATACTCCCAATGCTTATGGTTTTCCCCATTTATATTCCACACTAGTTAAATCACAGTAGACTAAATTTCAAAATTGGGTTAGTCAATTTTTCAGAGCTCGCCGGAGTTTGTCGGTGCACACAAAGGATCTCTGGTGGTTGTGGGGCCTCGCCGAACAAAGAAAACTCGATGCAGGTGGGGATTGGGGCAGGGTGGGAGTGGGGGTGGTGGAGGAACACAGGCGGTGGGGGCCGGTGGTCCAGCCGGCGGCCCGTGCGGTGTTCTGTATGGGAAGAATCAGAGACGAGGAAGAAGAAGGGTTAGGAGACGTAGGATCTTCATCCAACCGCCTGAAATGGTCGAGAGACAACTGGGAGTTGCATTCTTAATGCACTCTGGTTCATCATGTGTGGGCACTGCGCAACCAAAATTTTATTATCCAAAATCTGCTTGCTCTTCTTTACCATGTTCCTCTTTCGTTCTTCTTTAATATGTATTCTCTCCATTCCTAAATACAAGTCTTTGTATAGATTCCACCATGGACTACATATGGAGCAAAATGAGTGAATCTACACTCTAAAATGTATCTGGATACATCTGCATGTGATCCATAGTGGAAATCTCTACCAAGACTTATCTTTTGGAATGGAGGGAGTATGATAGTAGTACAGTATGTTCCGGTACTGAAGATGAGCAGGGACATTTGCAGTGTAGAGGTCTATATGATCGGTTGTGATGGACACTTTGAGCCTCTTTGATTAATAGGATTTTGTAAACATATGAATAGGATTTTTAATGACCTGCCCACTTGAATCCTATAAGAATAGCAAGGAAATGTGGGGAGCTGTGTCGCCTTTGAGAGTTACACTGATATTAACAATACCACACCTTCAGTTGAAGAGAACTGGTATCTGAAGCCTTTCTAGCCGTACTAGCAGTACTAGCACATATATTTCAGCAAGTTCCACTTTGTTGATTTTACTCTGATGCTTACGGTTTTCCCTGTTATATCTACACTATGATCTGTGTAGCTGCTTTGTGTCGCACTAGCAGTAGTCCACTCTGGTAGCTAAACACTGCAATGACTTACAAAATTGGCACCAAGGCATTGAGTGCCATTCTGGATGCAATGAAACTCATACGCTTCCCACCTGTTGATTCTTGTTCAGAATATGATCCTAATGACTATTTTAACCTCGAGGAGTCAAAGGCAGATGGCCTGTCTTGTTCACCCATCAAGGTGCCTGTTCTAATTTGGCAAGGTTTCATTGATTGCGGGTATCTTGCATATGTTGTCTTGCATTTCTTCTACTTTGTTGCACCACCATCTGCTTAGTTTACTCATCATATATGTCGAGATGCCATGCCCATCCATTATCCATACATATTCCATCTGTCATCATACCATGTTTTTCCACTCAAATGTTGTTCTTGTGCATCAGACATCAAAAAGGAAGAGGGTGATTGCCGAACCTGAAGGAGCACCAGCAAAGTCCTTGAAAAACATGGTGGTGCCGGAGAAATCAGACATCACCCCACTTATATCGGCTGTACAACCAATGACACAAAACGTAGGACCAACTCCAACAGACTGTAGCCATACTTCACTGGCCACACCACTAGCCCCACCACACAGGACCTACACTCCAGCAAAAGGTATACCGATTTCATTTGCCATAGCACTAGCCGTACCATAGAAAAATCCCACTCCAGCAAAAAGTACAGCAAGTCCACCGGCCGAAGACCTATCCCAACTGTAGAGACGACCAATTCCTGTAGATTGGAACCCCATTCCATTTATTCCCAATTTAAAATACAATGCTTTCAATGTTGTTAGGAATTACGTGCATATATTCCCATCATGGGAAGATTATAGTGAAGACAAACACCATTTTCACATCTTCTTGTCCAACTTACGTGTAAGTGCTATTATTCATGGTTATTATTTTCCTGTTTTCTGCTGATTGAACACATCAATGCTTTACATTACATTGTTGTAACTAGGCAAGGGTCAATCTTGATAGTCATGACAAGCAAAGCTTGCTTGTGCTTTTCAAGGAAGCATTGGAACAGTATCGGTGTTACCTGAGGAAATCACACTTTGATGGCAAGCCTATAAACGAATTTCCGGTGAAGTCTCCTGTCGTGGTTCTAAGACTGACAGTAAAAAGGGGGGGTAGGTATGGAGAGGCGAGATCTCAGCTATGGTGAAGGTGTACACACGAGGTATACGAGTTCAGGCCCTTCTAGGTGGAAGTAATAGCCCTACGTTTCGGTGACCGGAGGCGGTCGATTGGATTATATGTGTGATGTTACAGGGGGTTCCAACCCTTGTGCTAGAGGAGGGTGTTGGATTATATAGAGTACGCCAGGACATCCACCGCCCTCCATTACAAGGGACTTAATGTAAATAAAGTAGGGGCGTTACTGGTAACGCTAGCCTTAAGTGCTGTTAATGACCTTAAAGACTATGGAGTGAACGCCTGCCCGTTGTAATGCTGAGTGACTCCTGGTCTTCGGTAGGTCGAGTGATTCTTTGGATGGTCGAGTGACAGTAGGGAGGAGGATGCCCAAGTGACATGACTGTCGAGTGGATTGCACTCGACATCTTTGACTGGGGGTCTCTTGCTGTCTCTTGGACTTCTTATCTTCTAGGGTAATGACCTTGGGTAGGACGTATAGGTCCGGCCTATGACCCTACCCCAGGTCTGTATCCTCATTAGTAGCCCCCGAATGGATTATGGTTTGAGTGGAAAGTAGGTTGAAGTTGAACTTGTTCTGAGATTTGCACCTTCACGAGTGTTTTCTGCAAGATTGAAAAACCACGTTGGTACTTTAGCGTCGACTCAGCCGCCTTGATCCATTCAGAGAGTTGTTGACTGAACTTGTGGCATCATGTGCCGAATGTTGTATTAGAGTGCATGATGTTGGGCGCGATTGTCTGCTGTGTATCCCAGATTTCACAGGATATGAAATTTCGGGGAAGCGCAGGGGACGGGGAGCACCGAACCGGGCGGAGCGGATAAACAGTGATGCTTCAATTTCCGTGCCACCTTTCTCGCCACGTACGTTGCGCACTACTGTTGCGGGATTTGACAGGATTACCTGGTCCCACGGATCAGTCACTCAGAAGCAACCCTTTACAAGGCGACGGGGCCGAGGCGTCTGCACTGTGCACGCCCGTTCCTCCTTCTTTTTCCTCCGCTTCTCCACCGCGCCCAGCTCTTCCGCTCTCGATGCTGCTGCTCCACCGCCATGGTGAAGGACAAGATGGAGGTGCTAGAGCATGCAAAGAAGGCGACGGGGGCGGCGAAGGGCAAGAAGCAGAACCGCGGGTCGTCATCGTGCACGGGGCTACCGCCGGGCTGGATCCAGGGCGATTGGATCCGGTCTTCGATTCGGCAGGAAGATCTGGACGAGCTGGCGGAGTCCGGACTGACCGCCAATGGAGCGACAAGGTTGCCGGAGGGGGAGATGGAGCCTCAGCCTCGACCGGGTGAGTGTGTACTGCTAGCCACTCACGTCGACTGGGGTTTTTCGCTTCCTCCGCACCCCTTGTTCTGGGGGCTCTTGAATTTCTTCGGTGCTCAACTCCACCATTTTTCTCCCAACACCATCATGTATCTGGCCGCGTTCGTGTCGATGTGTGAAAACTTCTTAGGGTGTCGACCGCAGTGGGGTATTTTCAAACATATCTTCACCATCCGCTCCCAGTCGGTCAAAAAAGCAAAGTCGAGTGACTCAAAAACCCATGTCATCTAGATGTGTGGGGGTTTAGGCATCCAAAAAAGGCATATGAGTTCTTTCCCTGCTGTGACTCTCCCTGAATCGGTTAGAGGTTGGCAGTCGTCCTGGTTCTACTGCCAGAACACCGTAGCCCCAGGTCAATCGACCGGCCTTCCCCACTTCACATTCAACCGCGTTAAAACTCGACCGACCTTCCCCACTTCACATTCAACCGCGTTCAAACTCCTTCTCCACTCAAAGTGACTGCTACTGAGAACGTGGAGATGAAGATGATGGTGGAGAAGGTGGTCCAACTTATCAATGAGGGTGTCACCGGCCTAGAGGATCCAGGCGAGTCA
Organism: Triticum dicoccoides; assembly: GCF_002162155.2. Lineage (NCBI taxonomy): Eukaryota > Viridiplantae > Streptophyta > Magnoliopsida > Poales > Poaceae > Triticum > Triticum dicoccoides. The sequence goes on from NC_041383.1 coordinate 49,118,492, forward strand.
TCCCCTTCAGAGACGACAATCCGCCCGACAAGGTATGCTCTTTTATTCCTACTGCCTGGCATATATGTTTCGACTGAACTTGATGTCGACAGACTTTTACTCAACTTTTTGTTTTGTAGGTTTTCACTGAGATGTATTCGATGCCCAACGGCGAACAAGCTCTAGCGCAGGACCAGGAGGGAGAGGCCAGTGTAGAGGAAAGTGGTGACTGGGAGTCCTCGGATGAAGAGAAGGAGGAGGAGAGCGAGGAGTCGGGTGAGGAGGAAGAATTCGACTCGCCGCCGCGCTCCGAGCGTCAATCCAAGCAGCAACATGACCCATCAGGCGGGCGTGGGAAGAACGTGACTCCAGGTCCCACGCTCAGAAGCATACTCGGATGTCGACTCCGGAGCCCACGGAGAAGGTCGCCAAGCAGCCCAAGGTTGCTACCCCCAAGGCTCGGAAGACTTTGCCACGGATCAAGATGGACGTCCCTGTGGCTTCGGGATGAGTATCACACTTGTGTTTATGCAGACCGACTAAAATTTCTGTTCTGACCAATTGGATCATGTATCTTTCTAGCCCCACCTCTGCTGCTACCGACATGGATATCGATAAGGCACCAGGAGACGAGGAGGCTACCTCTCGGGATGGTAAGTCCGTTTGACCCAGTTTCATTTAGTCGAGTGAATCGTCAATCGACTGAATATCTAATATTTCTCCCTTTCTGTAGTTCCGCAAGAGATCGTTGTGCTCCCTGATGATGAAGAAGAAGCGCCTCTACAGGAGAGGAGGAAGAAGAGTGGAAGCTCAAGCAGGAGGATGCTTAAAGTTCAAGTCCCTCAGTCGACGCCAGCACTTGAGGCGGTGGTCGAATGTTCCGGAGAGCCGGTTCGGACCAACATTACATTCGCCAGCCTGCTGACGACTGAACGTCCGTCGGGCAAGACTGCACAGACTCCTGCCGCTCTAGTGCAACTCCGCACGTCTGACCCAGCAACTGCTTCGACTGTCCTGGAGCCATCACTCTTTGCTGCTTATGAAACCCCACACGACTCGCCGAGTTCCGCTAGGGAAGCTCTTCGCTAGGTGAACCTTGCCATGGACGAGGTGAAGGTGATGCACGAGGCTAGCCAGGTGGCTTATAACGCCAGTACTACCCTTCAGACCAATGTTCAGGTCAGCAAAACTCCATGTGAACTTTTGAATGTTGTTTTATATCCGATCACCCACTGGGGTGTTTCTTTGTTTAGAGTTTAGGAAATCTTCCACTCTACTCGACTTGAGCTGAGTCTCAGTAAACTGTCTGAACCAGTGGGGGCACGCCGAGTGCACCCACTTGGTGTAGTCTCCGAGACCACGGTCGACTGCTGGAGTCGACTGGGGTCTTAGAATGTACTCTCTCTCTTCTTTTTTTTGAACTCACGCTGGGCAGACCCTGCCGAGTATTGATCTGAACCAGTGGGGGAACACTAAGTGCACCCACTGGGTGTAGTCCCCGAGACTACTACTGAATATTTGATTCGGCGGTAGTCTTAGAGTAAATTTTCCATGTCACTGTCTCTTATTTCTGTCGAGTGACATATCTCTCTTGTCGACTAGCAGAGGTCTTGTGATCTTGGGGCTCGAGTTTCTGAGTTAAAGAAGAAGCATATCAACATTGAACTTGACCTTAAACTCGCAAATAAGAATCTCAAGACTGCTCAACAAGAGACGACCATTGAGGGAGTCCTGGATTAGGGGTTATCCGGACAGCCAGACTATATACTTTGGCCGGACTGTTGGACCGTGAAGATACAAGACTCAAGACTTCGTCCCGTGTCCAGATGGGACTCTCCTTTGCGTGGAAGACAAGCTTGGCGATCTGGATATTATATTTCCTTCTTTGTAACCGACTCCATGTAAACCCTAGCCCTCTCCGGTGTCTATATAAACCGGAGAGTTTAGTCCTTAGAGACAAAATCATAATCATCATAGGCTAGCTTCTAGGGTTTAGCCTCTACGATCTCTTGGTAGATCAACTCTTGTAACACTCATATCATCAATATCAATCAAGCAGGAAGTAGGGTTTTACCTCCATAGAGAGGGCCCGAACTTGGGTAAACATTGTGTCCCTTGCCTCCTGTTACCATTAGCCTTAGACGCACAGATCGGGAACTCCTACCCGAGATCCGCCGGTTTTGACACCGACATTGGTGCTTTCATTGAGAGTTCCTTTGTGTCGTCGCTGCAAGGCTCGATGGCTCCTTCAATCATCAACAACAATGTGGTCCAAGGTGAGACTTTTCTCCTCGGACAGATATTCGTGTTCGGCGGCTTCACACTACGGGCCAATTCGCTTGGCCATCTGGAGCAGATCGACAGCTACGCCCCTGGCCATTAGGTCAGGTTTGGAAACCTAAACTACACAGCCGATTTCCGTGGAGACTTGATCTTTAACGGATTCGGGCCTATGCCAGGAGCGCTGGACAGTCACGATGAGCATGGATTAGACCTGTTGTCGGACAATGCCCGGGATATCGCCCCTGCAGGAGCCCCGGACCTAAATCCGAGGCAGATTGCATCGCTCGAGGACAGGTGGATGGACCCCGCCCCGGAGGCTGCACCCTTACCAGCGGTAGAGCCGAACGCAGACTTCACCCCCAAGGAAGCCTGTGACACCGGACCCCCGGACTCGTATCCGGCTGTAGGTTCCAGTCCGCGCACCCCCAAGCCCACCGAATCTGGTTGGGCTCCGGTAATGGAGTTCACCACTGCGGATATTTTCCAGCACTCGCCCTTTGGCGACATGCTAAACTCGTTAAAGTCTCTCTCTTTGTCAGGAGACTCTTGGCCGAACTATGTCCGTCTCGAGTGGGAAGCTGGCAACGAGGGAATTCGTTGCCCACCCACCACCCACTTCATAGCCACGATCGATGATTTGACCAACGTGCTTGACTTTGACTCCGAAGACATCGACGATATGGATGACGATGTAGGAGAAGAACAGGAACCACCACCCATGGGGCGGTGGACAACCACCTCTTCATATGATATATATATGGTGGACAACTCCGAAAGAAACCAACATCGATGAGGCAATGGAGGATAACGCCTCAAGGAAGAAAGCAAAGCATGGGCGTCGTCAGCGCCGTTCCAAGCCCCGCCACAGCAATACCGGCACTGGAGACAAAAACAATCCGGATGGTGCCGAAGATGAATACAACCCCGACCAGCCTGCCTTCGAGCAGGCCGAACAAGAAGACGGGCAGGTCAGCCCAGACGAACAGGCGGATGACAGATATCCAGATGAGGACAACTACATGCCCCCCTCCGAAGAAGAGATAATCCTCGGCGACGACGAGTTTGGCGTGCCTGAGTACCCCGTGGAGCAGGAGTGCTTGAAGCGCCGGCTTATGGCCACTGCGAGGAGCCTGAAAAAGAAGCAGCAACAGCTCCAAGCTAATCAAGACCTGCTCACAGACAGATGGACAGAAGTCCTTGCAGCCGAGGAATATGGACTCGAGCGCCACACGGCTGATCGGCCACCTTGTGGACGGGGTAAAACTGCATATCAGCCCGAATACCAGCCCGTGCCCCCACGCCAGTTCACTACGGCCCGAGGCAATATGCAAGACCTGCGAGACATATTGGAAAACAACGCAGGACAACCAAGATCGATCTACGGATCACGGGGGCGCGCCACAGCACATGACGATGACCGTCATGCCGGATACGCTAACAATAAATCCGGCCGGGCCGAACACAACCGACCAAACTTAGTCGGACTACGTCGCGACATAGCCCGAGACAGAGGCGCCGCACACCACCTGTGCTTCACTGATGAAGTAATGGATCATGAATTCCCAGAAGGGTTTAAACTCGTAAACATTGAATCCTACAAAGGCACAACAGACACCCGCGGTATGGATCGAAGATTTTCTTATCCACATTCACATGGCCCGCGGTGACGATCTACACGCCATAAAGTATCTTCCCCTTAAGCTCAAAGGACCAGCCCGACACTGGCTAAATAGCCTGTCGGCAAATTCCATCGGCAGTTGGGAAAACCTGGAGGACGCTTTCCTCGACAACTTCCAGGGCACATACGTGCGACCACCGGATGTTGATGACTTGAGCCACATTACCCAACAGCCCGGAGAGTCAGCCAGAAAATTCTGGACTCGGTTCCTAACTAAAAAGAACCAAATCGTCGACTATCCAGATGCCGAAGCCCTGGCAGCCTTTAAGCACAATATCCATGACGAGTGGCTCGCCCAGCACCTCGGCCAGGAAAAACCAAAATCCATGGAGGCCCTCATGACACTCATGACACGATTCTGCGCAAGCGAGGATAGCTGGCTGGCTCGCAACAGCACCACGCCAATAAACTCTGGTACTCCAGACGTCCGCGACAATAACGGCAAGCCACGACGCAACAGATATAAGCGTCAGAACAATGGCGACCACACTGAAGACACGACAATCAATGCCGGATTCAGTGGCTCAAAATCCGGTCAGCGAAAAAAGCCGTTCGAAAGAAACAATCAGGGACCGTCCAGTCTGGACCGCATACTTGACCGCTCATGCCAAATTCACGGCACCACGGATAAGCAAGCAAATCACACTAATAGAGACTGTTGGGTGTTCAAGCAGGCCAGCAAGATAAAAGCCGAGAACAAGGACAAGGGGCTGCACATCGATGATGGCAAAGAGCCTCGGCGTCCGAACACGGGGGGACTGAAGAAATTTCCTCTACATGTGAAAAAGGTCAATATGATCTATGCCACCCACATCCCCAAACGGGAACGGAAGTGAGCACTGCGGGACGTCTATGCAATGGAGCTAGTCGCCCCAATATTTAACCCATGGTCAGCCTGTCCGATCACCTTTGATCGTAGGGATCATCCTACCAGCATCCGTCACGGTGGTTCAGCCGCATTGGTCCTAGACCCAATCATCGATGGATTCCACCTCACAGGAGTCCGTATGGACGGAAGCAGTAGCCTGAACCTGCTTTATCAGGATACGGTGCGCAAAATGCGTATCGACCCTTCGAGGATCAAACCCACCAAAACCACCTTCAAAGGTGTAATCCTAGGAGTAGAGGCCCATTGCACGGGCTCTATAACATTGGAAGTGGTCTTCGGATCTCCGGATAACTTCCAAAGCGAAGAGTTAATCTTCGATATCGTCCCTTTCCGCAGTGGTTATCACGCACTGCTTGGACGAACCACATTCGCTCGATTCAACGCGGTGCCACACTATGCATACCTCAAGCTCAAGATGCGAGGACCTCGCGGGGTCATAATAGTCAACGGAAACATGGAACTCTCTCTCCGTATAGAAGAACATACTGCGGCCCTCGCGGCAGAAGTACAAAGCAGCTTTCTCCGGCAAGCCACCAATCCGGCAACAACAACTATGAGCACCGTCAAGCGAGTCCGAAGTACCCCGCAACAGGATCGCCAGGCACGCCAAGAGCGCGACTAGCAGTTCGGCTTCCGGTCCATCCCCATTAAGGCAGCACTTGTGCCACGCGTACACAATTACGCACTCAAAATACTATGGGCATAGGCGGAGGTGCAACAATGCGGCTCAGCCGGAACATACTTTAATAGCCCTCTCTATCCTTCAGGACCCTGCTTCGGGGCAGCCACTTCAGAAGAGCCGGATTATCAGACTTTCACAGGAGAGGAATCCAAGGAGGCAAAAGGCTTTACACACAAAAGGAATACCCAGGTGGAATCTATTCACGATCGTTATACCTGTTTTATATACCTACATGCCGCCCACCCTTGGATAGGACATGTCAAATAGTCCTATTTACCTATGCTTAACGCATTCATTGTAAACATACGCTTAGACGTATTGTACATCAATGGGAGATTATATACAGCGTCAGCTTATTATTCCTATCTGCACATTTTTCTATAAATGTTTATTTACTATTGCATCCGTACACTTTAGTACGTTTAGTTTGCAAGGGGCTTCTTATGACGCCCAGTAATACGGCAAGACAAGTCCAAACACTTTCAATAGTGCAGCACCCCGAACTTATAGCATTATATGCATCAACTCCGAATCGTGTCTTGGGTCAATAGTTGGGTTTGCCCGGCTCCCTTGTTTTGGTACCTTAGGTTCCGTTATATCGGCTAAGGTAGCGCAATGAGAACTACTACGATTGTGTCCCGGTTATTCCGAATGAGCACCTCAGTAGAGAAAGCCAAAAACTGACCGGCATGATGAGGCGAGAGCTGGTCGCTGTTCGAGAGGTCTTAAAATCCTTAAAGATATTTTCCACTTTAGGCGAGGAATCGGCCTCGTCCGATTTAGGCGAGGAATCAGCCTCGTCCGATTTAGGCGTATATAGCGCCCCAATTCGGCTTTCCGAATTCTAGGGGCTTCGCCAGAATTTAAAATTGTAGACTTCTATGGCTAAGTGAAAGTTATAAAGCCGCATAGTCCGATTGCCTTGTTTGCTGCGCCAATCACCTCCTTCAGGGACCAAAAATTTGGATAAAGAGTGTCTGGGTTTTTTCTAGGAACACCCCGATACTAGTTATATGGGGGCGGAAGCCGACGACTGGCCTACTTTCAGAATTTTATAAACAGCCGCACAGAAGGTAATATTTTAAATCACAAAGTGCTATATGGCGCAAGTAACTTCTTCTTTATATTACAAAAATGATAGAAGTACATTCACTCCAAGATCGTGTCCTTGGTACATTCATCGTCCATGAGACGAGCGCCTTTCATAACGCCATCATATTATTTTTCCGGATAGCGATGCGCCTTGCCCTTTGGCGGTCCATCCTTCACCAGCTTCTCCGCGTCCAGCTTGCCCCAATGCACCTTTGCACGAGCAAAGGCTCGGCGGGCACCCTCAATGCAAACGGATCGCTTGATCACTTCAAGCCGTGGACATGTATTCACCATCCGCTTTATCAGGCCAAAGTAGCTAGCGGGCAGGGGCTCACCAGGCCACATCCGGACTATGAAATCTTTCATAGCCACTTCGGCCGCCCTGTGGAGTTCAACCAACTGCTTCAGTTGGTCACTCAGAGGCATCGAGTGTTCGGCTCCAGCATATTGGGACCAAAACAACTTCTCCATTGATCTCCCCTCCTCGGCACGGTAGAACTCCACGGCGTCTGATATGCTGCGTGGTAGATCTGCGAATGCCTCCTCCACATGCTTGCTTTGCATAAAGAATGTCTTACCCGCCGCTATCTTCTTGGCCGCTTGGATTTCCTGCAGGGCTTTTTTGGCTTCGGGCTTGGCGTCTTTCATGCTCAAAAGGGCCTTCTCAAGCTCAAAGTCCTTCTCTTGAAGTTACGCTCCAAGGACTCGAACTTCTTGCCGACCTCCTGGAGCTCTTGCTATACCTCGCCCACCCTAGCATTTTGCTTTTCACACTCAATGCGCTCCGTGGCTGCCTTGTTTTCAGCCTCGGATAGCGCTTTCTTTAGGGATGCCACTTCGGTCGTGGCCCCTATTACCAAATCATGACGCTTTCTTAGGATCACCAATTTTTTTTCTATTCTTTGTGATATGTGAACTGGGTATTACTCACCTTTGTTCTCTTCGAGCCGATTCTTCGTGAGGCCGAGCTCTCCCTGGGCCTGCTCCAGGTCCCTTCTGAGTCCGGCGACCTCGGCCGTGCGGGCAGCAGCGGCAACCAGCACCGCCTGTTTATTCACATCGACACCTAATATTAGACTCCTGCGGATTGAAATTGACCCTCCGTTTGGCTTTTCTTTCCGAACACCAAACAGAGTGTCAGGGGCTACTACCTATCGGGTGATAATGTCACACATTTTTTATTACTTACCTCAAAGCCTGTTAGGAGGCTGGTGCAGGCTTCCGTTAGTTCGCTCTTGGCGGACAGAACCTTCTGAATCGCCACACTCATAAGAGTACGGTGCTCTTCATCCATGTAAGCGCCGCGAAGCGCTTCCAGCAGACTATTCGACGCCTCTGGCGTAACGAAGGTCGTTGGCACGGACGGCCCGCCCTCCTTAGTGAGGGCTGCCTACCCGAATCTGGAACCTTTGGGGGTTCCGGTACGGTGTCCGGCTGAGAGCCTGACTTGCTGTGGCTCCCGTCGGCACAATCCGCGGGGATCTCGCGCCGCGTGTGCCTGGCGTCTGGAATTTCGCCTTGGGGCCTCTCCAGAGACACCTCCCCTTGCTCAGGGAGCCTTTGGGATAACACCTCTGTGTCATCCGCAGGCCGAGGGGAAGTGGCCGTTGGGAGCGAATTCATCGCCGAATCGCTCAAAGACCCATCCGAAGAAGATACCTCGGGATGTGCCCTGGCCGGACTGCATATGCTTGTTCGGCATTATAACAGACTATGAAGTAAAGTCGCACTAAAGTATAATGGAAGTACGGATACTTACGATCTTACTATGGGCTTCCCCCTGGGCAGCCACTCCTCCTCGCTGTAGGCGGCCGTGGTGGAGTAATACGGAAGGGACACCTTTCCCTTCTTGGGTGTCCTAGCCTCCCCCTCCAGGGCGGCTTTCCTTTTCTTCTCCTCCCCAGTGCGGGGAGGTGGCATTTCTTCATGATCCTCCCCGCCTCCGCGGGAGGAATCCGCCTCGTCATCCTCGGACGACAAGCCTATGACGACCTTGCGCCGGGGACCTTTCCTGGTCCCCTGGGTCGCCTTCTTAGACCCTTCGGCCTCCCCGGATGGGGCGGCCCTTTCTTTCTCCTCCTCCCCCTCATGGGAGGAGTGTGCCTCGTCGTCTTCGGACGAGGCGTCTTGTACGGCCCTGCGCCGGAGACCCCTCCTGGTCCCCGGGGCATTCTTTTCGGCCTTCTTTTCCGGCGCCTTGTAGGACCTTCTGGCAATGGGGCCGGACAGTCGATCTACTCCGCCGTCTCTACGTACTCCTGATTAAGTACACACGATGACTTGAGATCCTCCCATGAGTATGCTGGGAAAACTGCATCTGGTGATGGTTAGGAAACTCACCAGACGAGGGGGCCGTGCGGCGTGTGATACGTCTCCAACGTATATTACCCCTTTTGGATGTTTATGGGCTTTATTTTACACATTTATATCATTTTTGATTGTTCCATGCTATTATATTACCCCTTTTGGATGTTTATGGGCTTTATTTTACACATTTATATCATTTTTGGGACTAACCTACTAACTAGAGGCCCAGCCCATATTGCTGTTTTTTAGCCTATTTTAGTATTTCGAAGAAAAGGAATATCAAACGGAGTCCAAATGGAATGAAACCTTCGGGAGCGTGATTTTTGGAACGAACGTGATCCGGAGAGCTTGGAGTGCAAGTCAAGAAGCTCCTGAGGACCCCACAAGATAGGGGGCCGCCCCCCACCCTGTAGGGCGCGCCCCCTATCTCGTGGGCCCCTCGGGCAGCCACCGACGTACTTCTTCCTCCTATATATACATACGTACCCCGAAAACATCTAGGAGCACCACCAAACACAATTTCCACCGCCGTAACCTTCTGTATCCGTGAGATCCCATCTTGGATCCTTCGCCGACACTCTGCCGGAGGGGGAATCAACAACAGAGGGCTTCTACATAAACACCCTTGCCCCTCCAATGAGGTGTGAGTAGTTTACCACAGACCTACAGGTCCATAGTTATTATCTAGATGGCTTCTTCTCTCTTTCTGGATCTCAATACAATGTTCTCCCCCTCTCTTGTGGAGATCTAGTCGATGTAATCTCTTTTTCCGGTGTGTTTGTCGAGATACGATGAATTGTGGGTTTATGATCAGATTTATCTATGGATATTAATTGAATCTTCTCTGAATTCTTTTATGTATGATTGAGTTATCTTTGCAAGTCTCTTCGAATTATCAGTTTGGTTTGGCCTACTAGATTGATCTTTCTTGCCATGGGACAAGTGATTAGCTTTGGGTTCAATATTGCATTGTTCTTAGCCAGTGACAGAAAGGGTTGCAAGACACGTATTGTATTGTTGCCATCGAGGATAACAAGATGGGGTTTATATCATATTGCATGAGTTTATCCCTCTACATCATGTCATCTTGCTTAATGCGTTACTCTGTTCTGATGAACTTAATACTCTAGATGCAGGCAGGAGTCGGTCAATGTGTGGAGTAATAGTAGTAGATGCAGGCAGGAGTCGGTCTACTTGTTATGGACGTGATGCCTATATACATGATCATGCCTAGATAATCTCATAACTATGCGCTTTTCTATCAATTGCTCGACAGTAATTTGTTCACCCACTGTAATACTTATGCTATCTTGAGAGAAGCCTCTAGTGAAACCAAAAATGTATTTATCTTATCATACTATCTCTATCAGATCTCACTTTCGCAAGTAGCCGTGAAGGGATTGACAACCCCTTTATTGCGTTGGTTGCGAGTTCTCAGTTTATTTGTGTAGGTGCGTGGGACTTTTGAGGAGCCTCCTACTGGATTGGTACCTTGGTTCTCAAAACTGAGGGAAATACTTACGCTACACTTGCTGCATCACCCTCTCCTCTTCGGGGAAAACCAATGCTAGCTCAAGACGTAGCAAGAAGGATTTCTGGCGCCATTGCCCGGGAGGTCTTCGCTCAAGTCAAGACATACCAAGTACCCATCACAAACCTATCTCCCTCGCATTTACTTTATTTGCCATTTGCCTCTCGTTTTCCTTTCCCCCACTTCACCCTTGCCGTTTTATTCGCCCTCTCTTTTCCAATCTTTCTCCTCCTCTCTTTTTGCTTGCCGTTTTTCTGTTTGCTTGTGTGTTGGATTACTTGTTGCCATGGCGCAAGATAATACCAAATTGTGTGATTTCTCGAATACCAATAATAATGATTTCCTTAGTACTCCGATTCCTCCTATTAATGATGTTGAGTCTTGTGAAATCAATGCTGCTTTGCTGAATCTTGTTATGAAAGATCAATTCACCGGCCTTCCTAGTGAAGATGCCGCTACTCATCTAAACAATTTTGTTGATTTGTGTGATATGCAAAAGAAGAAAGATACGGATAACCATATTATCAATTTGAAGTTATTTCCGTTTTCACTTAGAGATCGTGCTAAAGTTTGGTTTTCGTCTTTGCCTAAAAATAGTATTGATTCTTGGAACAAGTGCAAAGATGCTTTTATCTCTAAGTATTTTCCTCCCGCTAAGATTATCACTCTTAGGAACGATATTATGAATTTTAAACAACTTGATCATGAGCATGTTGCCCAATCTTGGGAAAGAATGAAATTGATGCTTCGCAATTGCCCTACTCATGGTTTGAATTTATGGATGATCATACAAAAAATTTATGCCGGTTTGAACTGCTTCTAGAAATCTCTTAGATTCGGCCGCGGGAGGCACCTTTATGGAAATCACGTTAGGAGATGCTACAAAACTTCTTGACAATATTATGGCTAATTATTCTCAATTGCACACCAAAAGATCTTCTAGTAAAAAAGTGCATGCTATAGAAGAAATCAATGTTTTGAGTGGAAAGATGGATGAACTTATGAAGATTTTTGCTACTAAAAATACTCCTCTTGATCCTAATGATATGCCTTTGTCTTCCTTGATTGAGAATAATAATGAATCTATGGATGTGAATTTTGTTGGTAGGAATAGTTTTGGAAACAATGCTTATAGAGGAAATTCTTATGGCAATTTTAATAAGATGCCCTCTGATTTTGAGAATAGTGTGAAAGAATTTATGATTTCTCAAAAGAATTTTAATGCTTTGCTTGAAGAAAAATTGCTCAAAGTTGATGATTTGGCTAGGAACGTTGATAGACTTTCGCTTGATGTTGATTCTCTTAAACTTAGACCTTCTCCTCCTAAGCATGATATCAATGAGTCCCTCAAAGTAATTAGAATTTCCATTGCCGAGTGCAAGGAAAGAACCCCTAGATTGCGTGCAAAGAAAGATAGCTTTATAAAAGCGTGTTCTTCTAGTTTCCCTGAAAATAATGATGAGGATCTTAAAGTTATTGATGAGTCTCCAATTAGATATATGTTTTTCAATATGAATTTTGATGATTATGGGACTGATGATGAATCAACTTTGCTTAGAAGGCGTCCCAAGAATTCGGAGTCTTTAGATCTTAATGATAAATTTGGTAAAAGTGAGATTGTAGAATACTCAACTTCTAATAATGTTGAACCCACTATCTCGGATTTCAAGGAATTTGACTATGATAATTGTTCTTTAAAAGGTTGTATTTCCTTGTTGCAATCTGTTGTTAATTCTCCTCATGCTTATAGTCAAAACAAAGCTTTTACCAAACATATTGTTGATGCCTTGATGCAATCTTATGATGAAAAACTTAATTCGGAAGTTTCTATACCTAGAAAACTTAATGATGAGTGGGAATCTACTATAAAAATTAGAATTAAAGATTATGAGTGTTTTGCTTTGTGTGATTTGGGTGCTTGTATTTCCATGATTCCGAAAAATTTATGTGATATTCTAGGTTTCCATGATCTTGAAGATTGCTCTTTAAATTTGCACCTTGCGGATTCCACCATTAAAAAGCCTATGGGAAGGATCAATGATGTTCTTATTGTTGCAAATAGAAATTTGGTGCCCGCAGATTTTATTGTTCTTGATTGATATAGATTGCACTCTTTCTTGCCCTATTATCCTTGGTAGACCTTTCCTTAGAACGATTGGTGCGATTATTGATATGAAGGAAGGGAACATTAGATTCCAATTTACCTTAAAGAAGGACATGGAGCACTTTCCAAGAAAGAAAGTCAAATCACCTTATGAATATATCATGCGTGCTACTTATGAATTTAGTGTCAAAGATGGCACTACCTAGATCTATCTTCGCTTTTATGCCTAGCTAGGGGCGTTAAACGATGGCGCTAGTTGGGAGGCAACCCAATTTTCTTTATGTTCTTTGTTTTTGTTCCTGTTTTGTAATAAATTTTGTTTCTACTTTATGTTTGTATGTGTTTTTATCTTTTATTTAGTGTTTGTGTCAAGTAGAACCTATAGGATAAACTATGATAATAGTTGATTTGATTCTGCTGAAAAACAGAAACTTTGCGCTCACGAGAAAAATTTCAATAAATCACAGAAACGAGATTTTACATTGATTATTTTTTATGCTGATCAATAAACAAATTTTGTAGTACTTCATATTTTGGTAGGTTTTTTAGAGTTCCATAAGTTTGCGTTAGTTACAGATTTCTACAGACTGTTCTGTTTTTGACAGATTCTGTTTTTTTCGTGTGTTGTTTGCTTATTTCAATGCATCTATGGCTAGTAAATTAGTTTATAAACCATAAGGAAGTTGGAATACAGTAGGTTTAACACCAAAATAAATAAAGAATGAGTTCATTGCAGTACCTTATGTGGTGGTTTTGTTTTCTTTCACTAACGGAGCTTATAAGATTTCCTGTTGAGTTCTGTGTTGTGAAGTTTTCAAGTTTTGGGTAAAGCTTTTATGGACTATGGAATAAAGGGTGGAAAGAGCCTAAGCTTGGGGATGCCCAAGGCACCCCAAGATATTCAAGAATAGCCAAAAGCCTAAGCTTGGGGATGCCCCGGGAAGGCATCCCCTCTTTCGCCTTCGTTCATTGGCAACTTTACTTGGATCTATATTTTTATTCGCCACATGGTATGTGTTTTGCTTGGAGCGTCATGTATTATATTAGTCTTTGCTTTTTAGTTTACCACAATCATCCTTGCTGTACACACCTTTTGGTAGAAGCCTATTTGACTATAATTTGCTAGAATACTCTATGTGCTTCACTTATATCTTTTGAGCTTGATAGTTTTTGCTCTAGTGCTTCACTTATATCTTTTAGAGCACGGTGGTGTCTTAATTTTATAGAAATTGCTAGTCTCTCATGCTTCACTTATATTATTTTTAGAGTCTCTTAGAACAGCATGGTATTTGTTTCGGTTACAAAGTTGGTCCTAGAATGATGAGCATCCAAGTTGGGTATAATAAAAACTACCATAGAAAAAGAATTGGATGCTATGATCAACTTGATGCTTGATAATTGTTTTGAGGTATAAAGGTAGTAATGTTAGGGTCATGCTAGTGGGTAATTATGAAATTGAGAAATACTTTTGTTGAAGTTGGCAAGTCCCGTAGCATGCACGTATGGTAAAAGTTGTGTGACAAATTTGTTGCATGAGGTGCTCTTTTGAGTGTCTTCCTGATGAGTGGCAGTCGGGGACGAGCTATGGAATTTTTCCTACCAATCTATCCCTCTTGGGGCATGCATAGTAGTACTTTGCTTTGAGGGCTAAGTAGACTTTTGGAATAAGTATATGAGTTCTTTTTTGACTAATGCGAGTCCATGGACATATGCACACTTATCCTTCCACTTTGCTAGCTTTTCTTATTACTACGCAACTCTCGCCGGTATTGAACCCTTTATTTACCTTCCTCAAAACAGCCATCATACCTTCCTATTATGGCATTTCCATAGCCATTCCGAGATATATTGCCATGCAACTTTCCACCGTTCTGTTTATTATGACACGTTTCATCATTGTCATATTGCTCTTTTGGATGATCATGTAGTTGACATCGTATTTGTGGCAAAGCCACCTTCATAATCTTTATACATGTCGCTCTTGATTCATTGCATATCCCGGTACACCGCCGGAGGCATTCATATAGAGTCATATCTTGTTCTAGCTTTGAGTTGTAATTCTTGAGTTGTAAATCCATAAAAGTGTGATGATCTTCATTATTAGAGCATTGTCCTAGTGAGGAAAGGATGATGAAGACTATGATTCCCCCACAAGTCGGGATGAGGCTTCGGACTTTATAAAAATAAAAGAGGCCAAAGAAGCCCACCAAAAAGAAAAAAAAAGAAAAGGAAAAAAAGGAAAAAGAAAAAAAAGAAAAAAAGAAAGATAGAAAAGAAAAAAATAAAATGAGAGAAAAAGAGAGAAAGGACAATTGCTACTATATCTTTTTCCACACTTGTGCTTCAAAATAGCACCATGATCTTCACGATAGAGAGTCTCATATGTTGTCACTTTCATATACTAGTGGGAATTTTTCATTATAGAACTTGGCTTGTATATTACAATGATGGGGTTTCCTCAAAGTGCCCTAGGTCTTCGTGAGCAAGCAAGTTGGATGCACACCCACTTAGTTTCTTTTGTTGAGCTTTCATATATTTATAGCTCTAGTGCATCCGTTGCATGGCAATCCCTACTCACTCACATTGATATCTATTGATGGGCATCTCCATAGCCCGTTGATACGCCTAGTTGATGTGAGACTATCTTCTCCCACTTTTTGTCCTCACAACCACCACCCATATACCACCATAGTGCTATGTACATGGCTTGCGCTCATGTATTGCGTAAGAGTTGAAAAAGCTGAAACGCGTTAAAAAGTATGAAACAATTTCTCGGCTAGTCATTGGGTTTGTGCATGATGGGAGTATTTTGTGTAATGAAAATGATGCATGGCCTAACTATATGATTTTGTAGGGATAAGCTTCTGTTGGCTATGTTATTTTGATAGAAAATGATTATTTGTTAGTATTCTTTGAAGCATTATTATTTTTATGTTTTATAAGCTTTTATTTTTAATCATTTAGATCTGAACATTCATGCCACAATAAATAAAATTACATTGAGAATTATGCTAGGTAGCATTCCACATCAAAAAATTCTTTTTTATCATTTACCTACTCGAGGACGAGCAGGAATTAAGCTTGGGATGCTTGATACGTCTCTAACGTCTCTATTATTTTTTATTGCTCCATGCTATTATATTACCCCTTTTGGATGTTTATGGGCTTTATTTTACACATTTATAGCATTTTTGGGACTAACCTACTAACCAGAGGCCCAGCCCATATTGCTGTTTTTTTGCCTATTTCAGTATTTCGAAGAAAAGGAATATCAAACGGAGTCCAAACGGAATGAAACCTTCAGGAGCGTGATTTTTGGAACGAACGTGATCTGGAGAGCTCGGAGTGCAAGTCAAGAAGATCCCAAGGACCCCACGAGATAGCCCCCCCCCCCTGTAGGGCGCGCCCCCCTGTCTCGTGGGCCCCTCGGGCGGCCACCGACGTACTTCTTCCTCCTATATATACCTACGTACCTCGAAAACATCCAGGAGCACCACGAAACACAATTTCCACCACCGTAACCTTCTTTATCCGCGAGATCCCATCTTGGAGCCTTCACTGGCACTTTGCCGGAGGGGGAATCGACCACGGAGGGCTTCTACATCAGCACCCTTGCCCCTCCAATGAGTTGTGAGTAGTTTACCACAGACCTACGGGTCCATAGTTATTAGCTAGATGGCTTCTTCTCTCTTTTTGGATCTCAATACAATGTTCTCCCCCTCTCTTGTGGAGATCAATTCGATGTAATCTCATTTTGCGGTGTGTTTGTCGAGATCCGATGAATTGTGGGTTTATGATCAGATTTATCTATGGATATTAATTGAATCTTCTCTGAATTTTTTTATGTATGATTGAGTTAGCTTTGCAAGTCTCTTCAAATTATCAGTTTGGTTTGGCCTACTAGATTGATCTTTCTTGCCATGGGACAAGTGTTTAGCTTTGGGTTCAATCTTGCGGTGTTCTTACCCAGTGACAGAAAGGGTTGCAAGACACGTATTGTATTGTTGCCATCGTGGATAAAAAGATGGGGTTTATATCATATTGCATGAGTTTATCCCTCTACATCATGTCATCTTCTTAATGCGTTACTCTGTTCTTATGAACTTAATACTCTAGATGCAGGCAGGTGTCGGTCGATGTGTGGAGTAATAGTAGTAGATGCAGGCAGGAGTCGGTCTACTCGTTATGGACGTGATGCCTATATACATGATCATGCCTAGATAATCTCATAACTATGCGCTTTTCTATCAGTTGCTCAACAGTAATTTGTTCACACACCGTAATACTTATGATATCTTGAGAGAAGCCTCTAGTGAAACATATGGCCCCCGGGTCTATCTCTTATTATATTTGCTTTCAATCTACTTTTATTTGCATCTTTAATTTTTGCATCTATATTATAAAATACAAAAGATATATTTATCTTATCATACTATCTCTATAAGATCTCACTTTCGCAAGTGGCCATGAAGGGATTGACAACACCTTTATTGTGTTGGTTGCGAGTTCTCAGTTTATTTGTGTAGGTGCATGGGACTTTTGAGGAGCCTCCTACTAGATTGATACCTTGGTTCTCAAAACTGAGGGAAATACTTACGCTACACTTGCTGCATCACCCTCTCCTCTTCGGGGAAAACCAACGCTAGCTCAAGACGTAGCAGCGTGGAGTCCGCGGTCCTCGGACGTGGGAGGAGGTGTTTCAGAGCCCTTGAAGAGCACCTTCCATGCGCCCTTGAGTTTTATGCCGTAGAGCTCTCGGAGTGTCTGGTGTTCGGCCGGGACGAACTCCCACAGATTAAAAGCCCATCTTTGGCACGGAAGAATTCGGCGGAGGAGCATGACCTGGACTATGTTGACAAGCTTGATGTTCTTGTCGATCATATTCTTGATACAGTTTTGAAGTCCGGTCAGCTCCGCAGGCTCGCCCCAGGCCAGGCCCTTCATTTCCCAGGAGGTGAGCCGCATGGGAATTCCGGACTAGAATCGGGGGGCCACCGCCCAGTTGGCATCACGTGGCTCGGTGATGTAGAACCACCCCGATTGCCACCCTTTCACGGTCTCCGTGAAGGAGCCGTCAAGCCAGGTGACATTGGGCATCTTTCCCACCATAGCGCCTCCGCACTCCACTTGCTGGCCTCTCACGATCTTCGGCTTCACGCAGAAGATTCATAGCCACAAGCCGAAGTGAGGCTTGATGCAGAGGATGGCCTTGCACACGACGATAAATGCCGAGATGTTGAGGAAGAAATTTGGGGCTAGATCATGGAAATCTAGCCCGTAGTAGAACATGAGCCCGCGGACGAAGGGATGAAGTGGAAATCCCAGTCCACGGACGAAGTGGGCGAGAAACACGACCCTCTCGTGGGGTTCCGGAGTTGGAATGATCTGCCCTGCGTCCGGTAGTCGGTATGTGATGTCTGCGGCCAAGTATCCGGCCGCCCAGAGCTTCACAATATGCTCCTCCTTCACGGTGGAGGCCACCCACTTGCCTCCTGCTCCAGACATGTTTGGTTGTGCGGAGAAGGCGTGGACTAGGGCGCTGGAGCTCGAGGAGGAAAGAATGGATGAGCAAAGGAGGAAGAAGGCGTGGGTGAAAATGGGGAACTCTTATCCCTTTATAGAGGCGACGAAAGTGGTGCGCCTCCCCACTTGCCCACTGAGGGTCACTTAGTTCCCAAGCGCCACGATTGATGGCGCGATTGGGTTACCCATACCCGTATTGATGGGAATCCCGTGATAAGGGGACATGATCTCTACTTTGACAAGACGTGCCGAGGAAACTGCCTCGCAATATGCGCTATGGCTGGTTGTGAGAAAATGGTTCGAATAATAACTCGACCGTAGTGTCATGTCACATTGTTTCAAGTTGTCAGCAGATTACATTTGTGAAATATCATTCTCTCTACGGTGGTATGCGAAGATCATTATGCAGATCCGGACACGGTTTAAGTGTTCGATAATTACTTTGGAGTATTTGGAGATGGAACCCGCCTTGCAATGCCGAAGACAAAACTGCGCGCCGGACTCATCGTCATTGAAGCCTGGTTCAGGGGCTACTGAGGGAGTCCTGGATTAGGGGGTATCCGGACGGCTGGACTATATACTTTGGCTGGACTGTTGGACGGTGAAGATATAAGACTCAAGACTTCGTCCCGTGTCCAGATGGGACTCTCCTTTGCGTGGAAGACAAGCTTGGCGATCCGGATATTATATTTCCTTCTTTGTAACTGACACCATGTAAACCCTAGCCCTCTCCGGTGTCTATATAAACCGGAGAGTTTAGTCCATAGAGACAGAATCATAATCATCATAGGCTAGCTTCTAGGTTTTAGCCTCTATGATCTCGTGGTAGATTAACTCTTGTAACACTCATATCATCAATATCAATCAAGCAGGAAGTAGGGTTTTACCTCCATCGAGAGGGCCCGAACCTGGGTAAACATTGTGTCCCTTGCCTCCTGTTACCATTAGCCTTAGACGCACAGATCGGGACCCCCTACCCGAGATCCGCCGGTTTTGACACCGACAGCCATCATGGGAGGTAATCATTTGACTGTCTTGTCTGCTTACTAGCTCGCACTTTCCACTGCTTTTTCTTTCAGTCTCTTTGAACCGAGTGACTTCACACAAGCAGATGTGCGTAGTGAAAACTGCCAACTTTAGGCTCGTCTGAAGGGTGTTGTTTCTTTAGAGAGAATGAAGTAGGCTTTGGAGAAGAAGGACCTGGACCTTGCTGCTGCTTAGAAGGAAGCACATGAGAAGACGACGCTTGCGGACCAGAAGTTGGCTTCAGTCGGCAAATTGGAGTAGGAGAACACGAAGTTGAAGACCTCCATGTCAGAAGCCAATCGAGAAGTAGAGCAACTGATGAAGGACAAGGAGAACCCGACCACTGAAGTTGGAGGCCTCAGAGCCAAGACATGCAAGTTAGAGTCCTATCTGGGACAACTTGCCGCAAAACTAGTTCTGAAGCTTGAAGGTATGATCACTCGACTGATTAATTATGTCGATTGAAGTATGTTGTAATATTGTCGACTCATTGTTTCTCGTGATGGAACATAACTTTGCCAGGACTTTGAAGCTGAAACCGGGCGGGTTGAGACAGGTCTCGACCCCATCAATTGTCCCGTGAAAGATGAAGTTGCGATGAGCCTGTTTCGATTGGAATCACGCTTGGACGGCGTTGTTGACTATCTGGCTCGGCTAAAGGCTGCGATGACCCGAGTGGACACCGAACTCTGGCCTCAGGCGGAACTTTCTCAAGACCTCGAATCGCTGATGACTCGACTCAATCAGATTGATGGCCGAGTGCAAGAGTGGAAGAAGTCTTCTGCTCGCTGTGGTGCTGATGTCGCGTTGTCATTGGTTTGAGTGCAGTGCAAGGAGGCTAAAGAAGACAAGCTGGCGGCCCTCAAGGTGGTGAATACTAAGAAGCACTCCTTCCAGACCTTCATGGACACCTTCCTTGAGGTAGCCACTCGTATTGCCGACAGCATCGACCTTGATAGCTTCTGCAATCCAGCCAATCCTTCTCCCGCCGAGTGACCGAAAAACATTATGCCTCACCTTTATTTGCCTCGGAATGCCGAGTGATTTTTTAATCGTTAAAACTCCTTCGGGCTTGACGCCCGAGTACTTTTATTCTGTGGTTAGGAACCTTTGGATTTATCTTTGAATATGTTGCGTTTATCTTCAAGTGAAAATCGTTCTTCTCTCGGATTGCTTTCTGTTCGTTCGATGCAGCTTCTGAAGAAGAATCAGCAGTCGACTAGTTGGACGAGCCTTGAGTAGCATTGATCAGCTCATCAGCAAGGCACTTAGCAATGGTCTTGACGTTCCTGTCATCAGCAAGGCACCAGCCGTTGGATGGGCCTTTGACAGTGCGCACAATCTCGTCCTTCTTCTTGATGGTGCAGCCCCCCCCCCAGGGGGGGTCGTGGTCTACCCACACCATTCGGCGGGACCGGCAGCTCATCAACGAGGCATTCAGCAATGGTCTTGACGTTCCTGAAAGTGGCTCGACTTGGCAACACGCTCAATCTCGTCCTTCTTCTTGACGGTGCAACTCTGGAGTGGGGGTCGTGGTCGACCCGTACTTTGCTAAGTCCCCGAGCGAGAAGATCAGTTTTCACTCGGGAGGGTTTTTAAAACTTAGGCGAGTACTGGACTGCAGCTAAGCCCCCGAGTGGGAGGATTGCTCACCACTCGGTAGGATTTTTCCAACTTAGGCGAGTACTGGACTACAGCTAAGCCCCGAGTGGGAGGATTGCTCACCACTTGGTATGATTTTTCATACTTAGGCAAGTACTGGACTGCAGCTAAGCCCTCGAGTGGGAGGATTGCTCACCACTCGGTAGCATTTTTATAACTTAGGCGAGTACTGGACTGCAGCTAAGCCTCCGAATGGGAGGATTGCTCGCCACTTGGTAGGATTTTTCAAACTTAGGCGAGTATTGGACTGTAGCTAATCTCCCGAGTGGGAGGATTGCTCACCACTCGGTAGGATTTTTCAAACTTAGGCTAGTACTGGACTGCAGCTAAGCTCTCGAGCGGGAAGATTGCTCCCACAATCTCGTCCTTCTTCTTGACAGTGCAGCCCCCCGGGGGGGGGGGGAGGTCATGGCCGGCCAATACCGTTTGGTAGGACTTTTTAAACTTAGGCGAGTACTGGACTGCAGCTAAGCCCCCAAGTGAGAGGCTGACTCACCACTTGGTAGGATCTCGGGTAGGGGGTCCCGAACTGTGCGTCTAGGCGGATGGTAACAGGAGACAAGGGACACGATGTTTTTACCCAGGTTCGGGCCCTCTCGATGGAGGTAAAACCCTACTCCTGCTTGATTAATATTGATGATATGGGTAGTACAAGAGTTGATCTACCACGAGATCAGAGAGGCTAAACCCTAGAAGCTAGCCTATGGTATGATTGTTGTTCGTCCTACGGACTAAAACTCTCCGGTTTATATAGACACCGGAGAGGGCTAGGGTTACACAGAGTTGGTTACAATGGGAGGAGATCTACATATCGTATCGCCAAGCTTGCCTTCCACGCCAAGGAAAGTCCTATCCGGACACGGGACGAAGTCTTCAATCTTGTATCTTCATAGTCCGGGAGTCCGGCCAAAGGTCATAGTCCGGCCATCCGGACACCCCCTAATCCAGGACTCCCTGAGTAGCCCTGAACCAGGCTTCAATGATGACGAGTCCGGCGCGCAAATTGTCTTCGGCATTGCAAGGCGGGTTCCTCCTCCGAATACTTCATAGAAGATGTTGAACACAAGGATAGTGTCCGGCTCTGCAAAATATGTTCCACATACCACCATAGAGAGAATAATATTTACACAAACCTAATCTGCTGACGTATTCCGTAGTGTGACATCACGCCACAGTCAAGCCTTTATTCGAATTGTTTTACCGTCCCACCTCAGCGTGTTTAGCGACACGGTTTCCTTGGCATGTCTTGTCAAAGCAGAGATCGTGTCCCCTTATTCTGGGATTCTCATCAATACGGGCGTGGGTAACCCAACCGTGCCACCAATCATGGCAATTGGGAGATAAGCAAGTTTTATTAGGCTGGTGGGGGCACACAGTTCCGGCCGCCCGTATAAGGGGATAAGGATCCACCCTTTCAATCTACGCCTTCTTCCTCCTTTGCTTGTCCATTTCCGCGCACCCGAGCTCCAGGGCCCAAGCCCGCTCTTCCCACCTCGACCCTCTCCAATCATGTCCGGAGTGGGAGGTAGATGGATGGCCTCCACCGTCACGGAGGGGCACATCAAAAAGTTAAGCAAGGCCAGATACTTATCTGACGACATCGCGCACCGGCTTCCAGATGAGGGGCAACTCATCCCCACGCCTGGGCCCCATGAGCGGGTGGTGTTCCTCTATTGTATAGTACCTTCTAACGCCGAATTCAATCATGCAGTCTGCCCAAGGCTCGGCTCGGCGATTCGTCGAGCGGCTCCCTGGATTTGTCGGATGTGAATAGCGCTTCACTCCCGACGGCCTCCTCCCCTCGCCCTACGGACGATGCCGAGGTGGAGTCCCAAAAGGGGCTACACTAGGAGGAGGTGGTCCTGGAGGCGCCGCAAGGCGACCTCACGGACTCCAGGCCCAAAGGGGATAAAGCCCCAGAGGGATCTAAGTCCGGCCCTGGGCCGGACACCGCTCCAGAACCTTCAGTGATTCCGGAGTCCGGTAGGCGCCCCCCTCGCAAGAAGGGAAAGCCTACGATGGCGGCGGCCTCCGTCCAGCCGGAGGCGCCAGACAATTTGCTGGAGGTGCTTAACGGCGCCTCCATCGACGAGGAGCACCGCACTGTTATGAGTGCGGTGATTCAGAAGGTTCAGTCTGCCAAGAGCGGGCTGACAGAAGCCTGTACCAGCCTTCTAACAGGCTTTGAGGTATGCATTTAAAACATATAAAAATGTTACCGCATAGACAGTAGCCCCTGATGCTCAGTTTGGTGTTTGGAAAGAAAAACCGGATTGAGGATCTAAAAAGATATACGCAGGAGTTTAACAATAATAATGTCAATATGGGAATGCAGGCTGCGCTACTGACCTCTACCGCCCTGACTGCGGAGGTCGATGCATTGAAGCAGAGCCTCGAGCGGTCCGAAAACAAGCTCGGCCGTGCCAAGAAGCAGCTCGAGGACAAGGAAGGTATGTAAGACCTTATGTAAGTATATAAAAAATACCTCGTTGCAAATAATGACAGGACCAACGTGAATGTTGCAGGGGCCACAACTGAGGTGGCGGCCCTGAAGGAAGCAATGTCCAAGGCCAAAGATAATGCGGCCGTGGAGCGCACTGAGTAGGAAAAGCAAGAGGCGCGGGTGGCGGAGGTGCGGCAAGAGCTCGATGCTCTCGTGAAGAAACACGAGGGTTTAGAGCTTGACTGAAAGACACGAGAGTCCGAGCTTGCCTCGGCACTAGAAAGCGCCAAGTCTGCCAAGGCTGAAGCCCAAAAGGACCTTCAGGAAATTGAGGCGATGAAGAAGATAGCGGCGGTAAGGCATTCTTTATGCAAAGCAAGCACGTGAAAGTAAATTACCTGTTACTTACCCGAGTCCGGAGCTCTCCAGGAGCATTCGCAGATCTGCCCCGCAGTGTATCCAATATCGCCGCATTCTACCGGGCCGAGGAGGGGAGCTCGACGGAGAAAGTGTTCTGGTCCCAATACACTGAGGCCGGACTCCCGGTGCCCCTGAGCGACCAGCTGAAGCAGCTGGTCGAGCTCCATAAGGCAGCCGAACAGGCCATGAAGGGCCTTATATGCCGGCTGTGGCATGGAGAGGCCATGCTTGGGAGCTACTTTAGGCTGGTGCGGCGGCTGGTGGATGCCTGTCCATGGCTTGAGGTCATCAAGCGCTCCGTATGCATCGAAGGTGCCCGTAGGGCCATTGCCCATGCCAAAGTGCACTGGGGCAAGCTGGATGCAGAGAAGTTGGTGAAGGATGGGCCACCAGAGGGGAAGGAGCATCGCCGGCCCGAGATGTATTATGAGGGCGTCCTGAAGGGTGCCCGTCTTGTAGCAGACGAATGTACAAGGGATGTAATTTATGAGTAAACTCGCTCGTTTTTATCCTGTGTGCTGAAAACTTGTTCATATGCGCTAAGCAACGCTGTTTGAATTTAAAATATTACCTTCTGTGTGGCCGTTTATTAAATCTGAGAGATGCAAGTGGTCAGCTTCTACCCCCATGCCACGAGTGCTGGGGTGTTCGGGATAAACCTGAGCGCTCTTGTTCCCATTCTTGGGTCCATCGAGGGAGGCGGTCAGCGCAACGAACAAGGCAATCGGACTTATAATGCTTTATCACTCCCACTTAGCCATAGAATTCTATAATTTTAAATTTCGGCGAAGCCCCTAGTATTCGGAAGACCGAGTTTGGGGCGCTATCCACGCCTAGGCCGGACAAAGCCAGCTCCTCGCTCTAAGCGACATAAGTCTTTAAGGACTTGAAAAACCTCTCGAACAGCGACCGGTCTCTCGCCCTATCATGACGGTCAGTTTTAGCTTTCTCTACTGAGGTGTTAACCCAGCTCAACTGGGGCACAAACGCAGTAGTTCTCCCAGCGCTACCTTAGCCGACATAGCGGAACGTAAGGTACCAAAACATGGGAGCCGGGCAAACCCAACTATTAACCCAAGACATGATTCGGAGTTGATGCATATAATGCTATAAGTTTGGGGTGCCGCACTCATGAGAGTGTTCGGTCTTCTCACACCGCATTATGGGGTACTTAAGCCCCTGGCGTATTGGCCGTACCAAAGTGTACGGTTGCATAATGTCATAACTGAACATATTCGTATAAAAAATGAGTGCAATAATAGACAAGAGCTATGTATTGTTTATTAAAAGGGCTGCTATGACAGCAGAACGGTACAAATAGTGCGGTGCGCAAGAGATGGGGTTATTTGACATGTCCCCCTCCAGGGGCAAGCTACGAGACTTTAAGTAAGATATGTATTTAGCTCGTTATAGAGACCACCTGGGCATTTGACGTGGCTTGTTGTCTCCCTGGCTGTTGCATCATGTGTTCCGCGATTGTACTGCCGGACAGGCCTTCCGAATAGTGGAGTCCTAAAAGTATATAAAAATCGAAAAAATAAAAAAAAGAAATGGCAAAATTGGGAGCCCCTAGTGCGGTTGAGCTGCAATCTGGGCGTGCCGTGGTTGTGCCCCTCCCCTTATGCCCATGGTATTTCTAGAGCGTAATTATGTATGCGTGGTACTGGTATCGCAATTTCGCGAGGGCTGGGATTGGGGCCGCACTGCTATGCTTGCTCGGAACGTGCCAGACGGTCTTGTTGTAGGTTACTTCGGGCGCGCTTGACGTTGTCCGGACGTTTAACAGCCAGACTGGAGAATTGCCTTGAGAGGCTACTTTGTACTTCTGCCGCCAGGGCCGCCGTGTGCTCCTCTGTTCGGAGAGAGCGTTCGGTGTTTCCATTGACCGTAATGACTCCGCGAGGGCCTGGCATCTTGAGCTTGAGATATGCGTAGTACGGCACCGCATTGAATTTTGCGAATGCGGTTCGTCCGAGCAGGGCGTGATAGCCACTGCGGAACGGGACTATGTCAAAGATTAACTCTTTGCTTCAGAAATTATCCGGGGATCCGAAGACCACTTCGAGTGTAATTGAGCCTGTACAGCTGGCCTCTACACCTGGTATGACGCCCTTAAAGGTCGTCTTTGTGGGTTTAATCCTTGACGGATCTATGCCCATTTTCCGCACTGTATCCTGATAAAGCAGGTTCAAGCTGCTGCCGCTGTCCATGAGGACTCTAGTGAGGTGAAATCCGTCAATGATTGGGTCTAGGACCAATGCGGCAAATCCGCCGTGACGAATGCTAGTGGGGTGGTCCCTTCGCTCAAAAGTGATCGGGCAGGAGGACCATGGGTTGAACTTTGGGGCGACTGGCTCCAACACATATATGTCCCTGAGCGCACGCTTCCGTTCCTTTCTGGGGATGTGGGTTGCGTACATCATGTTCACCGTCCGCACTTGTGGGTGAAAGCCCTTCTGTCCTCTGTTGTTCGGTGGCCGGGGCTCCTCCTCGTCATCGCTATGCAGCCCCTTGTCTCTGTTTTCGGCACTTAACTTGCCTACCTGCTTGAACACCCAACAATCCCTGTTGGTGTGATTGGCTGGTTGTTCGGGGGTGCCGTGTATCTGGCACGAGCGATCGAGTATCCGGTCTAAACTGGATGGGCCTGAAGGATTTCTTTTGAATGGCTTCTTCCGCTGACCAGGTTTAGAGCCTCTGAATCCTGCATTAACTGTCGTATCCTCAGTATTGTCGCTATTAATGCGACGCTTGTGCTTGTTACGACATGACCCGCCATTGTTGTCCTTGGTATCCGAATTACCAGGGCTCTTGGTCATGTTATTGCTACGAGCTAGCCAGCTGTCTTCTCTCGCGCAAAAGCGGGTCATGAGTGTCGTGAGGGCTGCCATAGATTTCAGCTTCTCTTGTCCGAGGTGCCGGGCAAGCCATTCGTCTCGGATGTTATGTTTGAAGGCTGCAAGGGCCTCTGCGTCCGGACAGTCGACTATTTGATTTTTCTTGGTTAGGAACCGCGTCCAGAATTGTCTGGCCGATTCCTCTGGCTGTTAAATTATGTTGCTTAGGTCATCGGCATCTAGTGGTCGAGCATAAGTGTCCTGGAAGTTATCAAGAAATGCAGATTCCAGGTCCTCCCAGCAACCAATTGACTCTGCTGGCAAGATGTTAAGCCAATGCCGAGCTGATCCTTTAAGCTTGAGCGGGAGGTATTTGATAGCGTGTAGATCATCACCACGGGCCATGTGGATGTGAAGGAGATAATCCTCGATCCATACCGCAGGATCTGTTGTGCCATCGTATGATTCGATGTTTACGGGTTTAAAACCCTCGGGAATTTGATGATCCATTACTTCATCTGTGAAGCATAGTGGGTGTGCGGCGCCTCTGTACTGGGCTATATCACGACGTAGCTCGGATGAGATTTGTCTGTTGTGTTCGGCCTGGCCGTATTTGCCATATCCAGCGTGACGGTTATCGTCACGTGCCGTGGGGCGCCCGCACGATCCATAGATCGATCTTGTTGCCTTGCCTTGTCCTCCAATATGTCTCGCAGGTCCGGCGTGTTTCCCCGTGCCTTCGTACTTTTTGAGCGGCGCCGGGGTGCGGCTTGAGTTGAGGGCCGAAAGGCCTCTCTATCGCGGCAACGGGGTGGCCGATCGGCCGCATCATACGCTGGTGATGTAGGTTTAGTTGCTTCCTCCTCTAGTTTGGGTAGCAGCCTGCGCTTTGGGTAGCTCTTGGAGGGGCGTTCGAGTTTGTACTCTTCGGCCGCCAGGACTTCAGTCCCTCTATCGGCTAGCAAATCTTGGTCAGCTCTAAGCTGCTGCTGTTTTTTCTTGAGGCTGCTTGCCGTGGCCATAAGCCTGCGTTTGAAACGCTCTTGTTCGACGGGATCCTCTGGCACAACAAATTCGTCGTCGTCGAGGCTTGCCTCGTCTTCGGAGGGAGGCATATGATTGTCGTCCTCGACCTCTCTATCTGCCGCTCTCTTATGAGGGCTGGCTTCACCCTCCTCCTGTGCTGAATCCGGATGGAGGGGGTTGTCGTCGGCACTGTCCGGGGTGTTATTGTCTCCGATGCCGGAATCACCGTTTTTGCTGTGGCGGGATTTAGAGCGGCGCCGCTAACGTCGGTGTTTAGGCTGTTTCTTAGAGGGGTCATCCTCCGTTGTTCCATCGCCATTCCCTTCCTTTGGGGTGTCCACCATGTATATGTCATATGACGAGGTGGCTTTCCAGTCCCCTATAGGCGCTGGTTCTTGATCGTCTCCTTCATCGGCGTCCATAACGTCGATGTCTTCGGAGTCGAAGTCGAGCATGTCGGTTAAATCATCGACAGTGGCTACGAAGTGGGTGGTGGGCGGGCTTCTAATTTCTTTGTCGTCTGCATCCCAACCTTGCTGACCATAGTCCGTCCAGGGCTCTCCTGACAAAGAGAGAGACTTTAGTGAATTCAGGATGTCGCCAAAGGGCGAGTGCTGAAAGATGTCCGCAGCGGTGAACTCCATGATCGGAGCCCAATTGGGTTTGATCAGAAGGGGTGCAGAAGATTCGGAATCCGGAAAGGAGTCCGGCACCTTGGAGTCATGAGCTTCACAAAGGACAAGGCTGGTATTCGGCTCGATTGCCGTAGAGATTGCAGCCCTCGAGGCGGTGTCCAACCATCCATCCCCGATTGCCGTAGTCGGCTCCGAGCTAAGGATCGGAGCAGACGCCTGAGCGTCGCTCTGGGCACTGTCCGGCGGCAGGGCTAGATCATGCCCATCATGACAGTGCGGCGCGCTCGGCTGTGGCTCGAATCCGTCGAAGATCAAGTCTCTGCAGATGTCAGCCGTATAGTTTAAACTTCCAAATTTGACCTGATGGCCAGGGGCGTAGCTTTCGATCTGCTCCAGATGGCCAAGTGAATTGGCCCCGCAGTGTAAAGCCGCCGAATATGAAGATCTATCCGGGGAGAAAAGTCTCACCCTGGACCGCGTCGTGGTTGATGATCGGAGAAGCCATCGGGCCTAAAGGTGACGACACAGAGGAACTCTCAATGAAAGCACCAATGTCGGTGTCAAAACCGGCGGATCTTAGGTAGGGGGTCCCGAACTGTGCGTCTAGGCGGATGGTAACAGGAGACAAGGGATACAATGTTTTTACCCAGGTTCGGGCCCTCTCGATGGAGGTAAAACCCTACTCCTACTTGATTAATATTGATGATATGGGTAGTACAAGAGTTGATCTACCACGAGATCAGAGAGGCTAAACCTTAGAAGCTAGCCTATGGTATGATTGTTGTTCGTCCTACGGACTAAAACTCTTCGGTTTATATAGACACCGGAGAGGGCTAGGGTTACATAGAGTCGGTTACAATGGGAGGAGATCTACATATCATATCGCCAAGCTTGCCTTCCACGCCAAGGAAAGTCCTATCCGGACACGGGACGAAGTCTTCAATCTTGTATCTTCATAGTCCGGGAGTCCGACCAAAGGTCATAGTCCGGCAATCCGGACACCCCCTAATCCAGGACTCCCTCAGACGCCGAGTGAAATGGCCATACGCAACCCGTATAAAAGTGCTTCATATTCGGCTTCATTATTGGAGGAATCAAAATGAATCTGGAGAACATAGCTAAGCTTGTCTCCACGGGGGGATACCAATACTACCCCAGCACCTAACCCATTCAGCATCTTGGAGCCATCAAAGAACATAGTCCAATGCTCCGAGTGAACTTGAGTCGGCAGTTGCTGCTCAATCCACTCGGCAAGGAAATCTGCGATTTCTTGGGACTTGCTAGCTTTATTTGCCTCAAACTTGATATCCAATGGAAGGAGTTCAATCACCCATTTTGCTACTCGACCAGTTACATCTCTCTTATTCAGGATTTCAGATAGTGGCATGTCGCTGACGACTGTAATGGAGTGCTCAGAGAAATAATGTGCAACCTTCTTCAGGGTCATATAAATTCCATAGACAAGCTTTTGATAATGTGGATATCATTGCTTGGATGGAGTCAAAACTTCAGAGAGAAAATAAACTGGGCGTTGAACCTTGTAAGCTTTTCCTTCCTCTACTCGCTCGACCGTGAGTACTGTACTAACAACTTGTCCAGTGGCTGCAATGTAAAGCAGTAAAGGCTCTTTGCCAATTGGCACAGCGAGCACTGGCTGGGTGGAAAGCAAGGCTTTGAGCTTTACAAACACTGCATCAGCTTCCTCACTCCACTCAAACTTATCAGATTTCTTCATCAATCGGTAAAGAGGCAAGGCCTTTTTACCGAGACGAGAAATGAATCGACTCAAGGCGGCCAAACAACCAGTCAGCTTCTAAATGTCATGCACTCACACATGGCATTTCATTCGGAGGATGGTATCAACATTTTCTGGATTGGCGTCGATCCCTTGTTCGGAAACGAGAAAACCGAGTAACTTTCCACCTGGAACTCCGAATGTGCACTTTAACGGATTAAGCTTGTTATCGTACCTTCTTAGATTGGCAAAGGTTTCTGCGTGGTCAGTCAATAGGTCGGAACCTTTGCGAGACTTGACCACAATGTCATCCATGTATGCTTCCACATTTCGACTGATTTGAGTGAGCAGGCACTTCTGAATAATTCTCATGAATGTGGCTCCGATATTTTTAAGACCAAAAGGCATGGTGACATAGCAAAAGCACCCGAATGGGGTGATAAAGGTTGTTTTTATTTCATCAGGACCATAGAGTAGGATCTGATGATACTCGGAATATGCATCTGAAAAAGACAAGCGCTCACACCCCGCAGTCGAGTCAACAATCTGATCGATGCGGGGGAGAAGGAAGTGATCTTTCGGGCAGGCCCGATTGATATGCTTGAAATCAATGCACATATGAAGTGAATCGTCCTTCTTAGGGACCATGACTATATTGGCAAGCCACTCGGAGTGGTAGATCTCCCCGATGAACTCTGCTGCTAGGAGCCGAGCCACTTCCTCGCCAATTGCTTTTCTCTTCTGCACGGCGGACCGCCGAAGATGCTCTTTGACGGGTTTTATCTTGGGATCGACGCGCAAACGGTGCTCAGCCAGTTCTCTGGGTACACCCGGCATGTCAGAGGGTTTCCATGCAAAGATGTCCCAGTTCTCACGGAGGATCTGGATGAGCACTTCTTCCTATTTGCTGTCGAGTGTCGTTGATATATGAGTCGGTGCGGCATTGGGATCAGTTGTATGAATATGAATCGGCTTCGTTTCACCAGACGACTGAAATGCAAAATCCGTGGCGGGCTTCTTGGCTTGGAGCAAATCACTCGGATCTGCATTCTTCTGATACTCTTGGAATTCAACTACTGCCATCTACGCATCGTCAGTTTTGGAACCTTTCTGGAAGCATTCCTCTGCTTTCTGCCGATTGCCAGTAACTGTGATCACACCTTTGGGGCCAGGCATCTTCAACTTGAGGTACATGTAACATGGTCGAGCCATAAAACGTGCATAGGCAGGCCTACCCAGAATGGCATGATAAGCACTCTGGAAATCCACGACTTCAAATGTCAACTTTTCTTTACGGTAATGCTTGGAATCACCGAAAACCATGTCGAGAGCGATCTGGCTGAGTGATTTGGCTTTCTTTCCAGGGATAACACCATGGAAACTCATATTGCTCTCGCTAAGTTTGGACATCGGAATGCCCATCCCCTTCAAAGTTTCAGCATAAAGGATATTCAGACCGCTACCACCGTCCATCAGCACTTTAGTCAGTCTAGTGCCTCCGACCATGGGGTCGACCACCAATGCTTGCCTCCCGGGGGGGCTACACGAGCAGGATAGTCAGACTGGTCGAATGTGATGGCTATCTGAGACCATTTTTGGTATGTGGTCGTCATCACTGGAGCGACCATATTCACTTCTCTATTGATAACTTTCAGCCGACTCTTGCTCTCAACATCAGCAAAAATCATGCGGGTGGAATTGACTTTTGGATAACCGTCGTCTTCCTCTTCATCCTCATCTTTGTCTGCTCTTTCTCCTTCTCACCGGGTTGTTTCTCTCGGAACTGCTGGATCAGGAGTCGACATTATCGAGTGGTATGCTTAGGGTCAATCAGATTACCTTCTTCATCCTTCTTCATGTGGATGTGACATGGCAAATACAACACATCATTCCCTGCTTGATCCTTTACCTTCTTTGGGGGCAGGGCCCTTTACATTTTCCCTTAAACTTTCCTTGAGCCACTGCTGCAATCTCACCGGGTGCTGCAGGTTCAGCTTTACGCTTCTGTTTCCAATTGGAATTACCTCCACCAGTCTCCTGGCTGACTGGCTTACTCTTTCCGCTACGGAGTCGATCCTCTTCCTCTCTGTTAGCGTACCGGGTGGCTATTTCCATCATCCGAGTCAGAGTCATATCACCAGTCCGACCGAACTTCAGGACCAACTCTCGGTATTTGACGCTTTCCTTGAAGGCACACACTGCTTGATGCTCTGACACATTTTCAACGGTGTGATGCAAAGTGGTCCACCTCTGAATGAAATCTCTCAAAGTCTCACTCGGCTTCTGCACGCAATGTTGCAACCCAGTCAATCATGCTGGTCGTTTGCAAGTGCCCTCAAAAGTTCTGACGAACACTCGGGCCAGCTCTTCCCAAATGTATACACTGCTCAGAGCTAATTGAGTCAACCACACTCTGGCCGACCCTTCGAACATCAGAGGAAGATGTTTCATTTCGACCTCATCATTTCCACCGCCAATCTGCACAGCCACTCGGTAATCCTCAAGCCAAGTTTCAGGCTTGGATTCTCTAGTGAACTTACTGACTCCAGTCGCCAACCTGAAGTTGGGAGGAATCACTGCCGCCCTGATGGCTCTACTAAAACTGTCTGGACCGGAAACATGCACTCTGCTACCACTTGGACGATCTCTGCCAGGGTCTTCTCTATGCGCTCTGTTCCGGTCGACCAGGCCTTGCACGAGGATGGATCTCGCATCGAAGCCTGGCTCTCTTGGGTCGACTGGTGCTCTGCTCTCTCCACTGTGACGGCATCTGTCATTGTTTTGCCGAGGACCATATGATGCACTCCTCGGAGGAGGCGTGGGCACTCAACGACGATTGTCGCGGTCGAGCCGATGATCATACTGTCCATGGCCCTCATGCCGCAGGGGTGATCTTGGGCTGTGGGCCGGCTGAACTGTATCTTCTACTACGGATCTGCTGCGAATCCTATTCCGTGACTAAGACACTGCTGTGTTCTGCTCTCCTGTTGCCCGGAGCAAGGCTCGGATCTGCATCAACCCTCTGCCAGCCTTTGACTGGGAAGGTTGGATCGACTCTGCTATTCGGGTCGCGGCTGTGAGGTTCTGAATCGGAGTACGGTATACCTTAATTAGGCGGAGGCGGGAAAAGCTGTCGTCGACTGGACTCAGGGACCCTCTCTCGAGCATGCTCGTCGAGAGCGCGCTGAAGGTTCTCCAGTCGAGTGTGCTTAGCCAAATTAGCTAGGCATACCTCTTCCAAGGCCCGAGCCTTGGGGGTTTCTCCAACGATGGGCGTCTGGAGTGCATCCATGTTGTGGCGACAAAGTTCTTCCCTCTGCTGCGAAGAAAGGGGTTCGGGATGATATTCCTCATGGACGCGCACGGATCGCTGCCACCATCTTTGCCGTGTTCACGACGGAAGTCCGGCAGACCATGCAGTCCATCGACCATCAAGACTTCAGCCGCAGGGTCGCTGCTATCGCACTCGGATGCGGTCTCCACGGAGCCAGCCGACAGATCGAATAGGCCGTGGAGAGTTTCATCGGGCTCGATTATCGCGACTTGATGGGTGGCCGAACTCCGAGCCACCACATGTTTCACCCACCGCTGAAGCCACGATCGACCGGATCGCTTGCGGCAGCGAACAGCAGGGAGGGAAGACACCATCGGAGTCAACTGATACTGAGTCAACGGCTGCCGGAGAAGGACGCCGCGAACGACGCGTGAAAGTGCATCACCCCTCGGACGGGGAGCGCCTCAATGTCAAGGGGAGCTTCTTGAAGCCACGCGGAGTCGGCAGCAACGAAAAGGAGCGCGCCGAGACGGATCTTGCGGCCCTCAGTCAACCCGCCGCCGGAAACCATGATGGTGATGATCGAAAAAACTTGCAACTTCACCAATAAGTCGTTAAGACACCTGCCCCAAGGTGGGCGCCAACTGTCGTGGTTCTAAGACTGACAGTAAAAAGGGGGGTAGGTATGGAGAGGCGAGATCTCACCTATGGTGAAGGTGTACACACGAGGTTTACGAGTTCAGGCCCTTCTCAGTGGAAGTAACAGCCCTACGTCTCGGTGCCCGGAGGCGGTCGATTGGATTATATGTGTGATGTTACAGGGGGTGCCAACCCTTGTGCCAGAGGAGGGGGTGGCTTATATAGAGTACGCCAGGACCTCCACCGCCCTCCATTACAAGGGACTTAATGTACATAAAGTAGGGGTGTTACTGGTAACGCTAGCCTTAAGTGTTGTTAATGACCTTAAAGACTACGGAGTGAATGCCTGCCCGTTGTAATGCTGAGTGACTCCTGGTCTTCGGTAGGTCGAGTGATTCTCTGGATGGTCGAGTGACAGTAGGGAGGAGGACGCCCGAGTGACATGACTGTCGGGTGGATTGCACTCGACATGTTTGACTGTGGGTCTCTTGCTGTCTCTTGGACTTCTTATCTTCTATGGTAGTGACCTTGGGTAGGACGTATAGGTCCGGCCTATGACCCTACCCCAGGTCTGTATCCTCATCATCTCCTGTGCTAAATTTAGAACACATTGAATGGAAAAACCTTGTTATGCACTGGTCTCATTCCCAGGATGAGGTACTGTCTATGAAATCACATGACAATTTGAACTTCTACTTTTCCGCATGTGCCTTACGGATCTTTTTTACAGGAAATCTGCTCGAAGAAGAATTCTGGTTTGAAAAGAATGACATGATATCGCAAATATGCTGCCCGCTGCTTTGCTCTTATTAGTACGTGTTGTCATGTATCACTGTACTTGCATACATACCTGGTTCATTATGTGACAACAGTATGCATGATAGCTTGCTTATCAATTGTTCGCTCCAAATTATTTGATCTATATGAATGGTTACATTAGTGTAGAATATATCCAATGCCAATGATTTTTTTAGCTCTGCATTGTTCTTGTAAGTACATGATGTCCTTTATCAGTGTACTTATAATGACTGGTAGTTCTTCATGTACCATCACTCTACAACTTATTTTCCTTTGCCCTCCATTTTCTACACATCAGATCTATATTTACTCTTACCATAAGGTTGGTACTGAAGAAGTTTAGCTGTGCATTGCTCTTGGTTGTACCTTTTGCCTGTATCGCTGCACTTACATTTATAGCTACTTGGTTATGTAGCATCACTCTTCATCTTATCTTAAATATTCTCCATTTTTTCGTATATTATCACATCTATATTTACTCTTAACAAAATATAGAATAAAGACAATGCTTATGAAGAAGATTCTGTGGTAAACTTCTTGAATTGTCCCCCCCCCCCATCAGCATGGACAAGGCCTTTATAGAGCCCATCTTCACCAATAATGTAAGTTTGTCCTTCTCAAGCCTTCAAACTTTGTTGTATATATTTGGTTAGGCATGAGTGCAACAGCTGTTTATTTTTCGTGTGCTTCAAATTGCATGTTTAAAGTTTATTATGTAGTTCATAAACAAAAGTTTGTCCTTCTCAATTTAAGTTTTCAGTTGTACAACCAATTTCCTTCTTCATACCATGTAAATTAAACTATACAGAGCAGGTGATCTTCTTTTGCACTGCATGTATGCTTCTGTTCTTCATCTGTAATGCAGTGGTGTGGTTAACCTACCCACTACAGCACAGTGTCATATTCTGCAATGTCTTAACTATGAACAATGTCATATCATTCTACTATTACTTAAACCATCTCTTTATTTGCCAATCTGAAATGGGATAAATTGACATTACACTAACCATTGATACTTATGAGTTATTCATCTGTAATCCAGTGGTGTCGTGAAGCTGCCAACTCCTTCACAATGTCATTTCCTGCCATGTCTTGACCTGAACAATACCATATTGTGTTAATGCAATTTTAAACTGTGTCACTTTATTCGTCAGTAAGAAATGTGATGAATTATCAGCACTGATACTTTTCTGTGCAAAACCTGTCATCCGCCTGCTTGTTTATCTTTCAGAGTGTTGACCAAGCACAGTCTCATCATCTTGCTCAGCTTCTTGCGCTGCAGCTCCCCAGCAAGGCTAACCTTTCTTGAACTCTATTGAAGTGTTGTCGGTTTTGTATATTATTTTGTCGGCGTGTTTATTTGCACTGGTGGCAAACTTTGATGCCCAGTGTATGTAATCTGATGTCTGCTTGTGCTTTATTATCATAGTAGCGAACTTTGATGCCCAGTGGATGTAATATGCCGTAATTTATTTATTGTATAGTCTAGGTTTTTTCTTATTCACGATGTTGCAGTTATTTTACTGTATATATATATATATCATGTCTTCGCAGTAAACCGACCAAACCGTAAAATTATGGTACATAATCGGGCCGTCGTACAATCACGATGTATGATCCGCATCATGGGCCCCGTCATCTTGGTCCATTAAAAGGCCAAAAGTAAACTGGCTCACTAGTAGATTCGGCCTTTAATAGGCCGAGTAACCCCCGGCCTTCTTTTTGCAAGAAAACTCAATGGGCTTTTAGGAGGCTGAGAAGTAGGTTGGGCCTGAAACATGCCGAATAGCTCACGGGCCGGCAGTATCCCAAAATGGACCCCGACCCATGATTGTGCGAATCAAATCACGGGCTTTTAACAAGCCAAAATTATCTCGATCCTTGTTTGGCCCAATCAGATATCGGCTGCGAGCATGCCAGATGCAAACCGGGCCATAGATAGGCCCAACTATATGACGGGCTTTTAACATACTGAAATTAAGATAGGGCGGAAATGTTAAACAGGCCCTTAATAGGCCGAAACTAATATCATGTTGAATTACTAAATGGGCCTTTAGCAAGTGGGCCCAAAAGCATAGCGTCCAGTTGACGGGGCGAATCTAATATGGGCCATAATTTAGCCCAAAGCCTCTTAAAGGGCCGAACCTGATCTGGGCCATCATTTGGCCCAGAACGTGGTGGGATTTTAATGGGCCGGATCTCATATGGGCCATTATTAGGGAATGTGGCAGGCCATTAAAGGACCAGATCAAATATGGGTCGGCATTTGGCCCAAAACATGGCAGCCAGTTAATGGGCCGACCTACTAGGGTCCTCAAAATCTTGTGGGCCTACAGCTGGGCCGGCCTATTAATGTCGGCGAAATCTCGTGGGCCTTTAGCTAGGCCGGCCCATTATGATCCGCAAGAATCTTGTGGGCCTTTACCCGGGCCGGCCCATTATGGGACACAAAAATCTTGTGGGCCTTTACCTGTGCCGGCCAATTTTGGCCCGCAAAATCTTGTGGGCCTTTAGCTGGGCCAGCCCATTATGGTCCGTAAAATCTCGTGGGCCTTTAGCTAGGCCGGCCCATTATGGTTCGCAAAATCTTGTGGGCCTTTAGTTGGGCTGACCCATTTAAACTTGATGGGCCGGTCCACGTGTCAACATATCATAGGCGCGTCTCGCCCATTGGATGAGTGACACCTGTGCCAACGCGGACCTGACACGTGTCTCCTGCAGCCAATGATGATTTTACATGTGGAAAATCACCATTGGTCGTGGTTGTTAACGGGTTATCGGATCCAAAACCCAAGGCGATAGCTTAACGGCGTTCCGTTACGGTGGATGCCGCTGATACGTCTCCGTCGTATCTATAATTTTTGATTGTTCAATACCAATATTATTCAACTTTCATATACTTTTGGCAACTTTTTATATTATTTTTGGGACTAACATATTGATCCAGTGCCCAATGCCAGTTCCTGTCTATTGCATGTTTTATGTTTCGCAGAAACCCCATATCAAACGGAGTCCAAACGGGATAAAAACGGACGGACAATTATTTTGGAATATTTGTGATTTTTGGGAAGTAAAATCTACGCGAGACGGTGCTCGAGGAAGCCAGGAGATAGGGGGCGCGCCCCAGGGAGGCAAGCATGCCCTGGACTCTCCTGGCCCCCCCTTAAGGAGGTTGATGCTCTTCTTTTGCCGCAAGAAAGCTAATTTTATGAGAAAGATCTAGGTGAAAGATTCACCCCAGTCGGAGTTACGGATCTCCGGATATAAAAGAAACAGTGAAGGGGCAGAATCGGGGAACGCAGAAACAGAGAGAAACAGAGAGATAGATCCAATCTCGGAGGGGCTCTCGCCCCTTCAAAGCCATGGGAGCCAAGGACCAGAGGGGAAACCCTTCTCCCATCTAGGGAGGAGGTCAAGGAAGAAGAAGACGAAGGGGGGCTCTCTCCCCCTTGCTTCCGGTGGCGCCGGAGCACTGCCGGGGGCCATCATCATCACCGCGATCTTCACCAACACCTCCATCATCTTCACCAACATCTCCATCACCTTCCCCCATCTATATCTAGTGGTCCACTCTCCCGCAACCCGCTGTACTCTCTACTTAAACGTGGTGCTTTATGCTTCATATTATTATCCAATGATGTGTTGCCATCCTATGATGTCTAAGTAGATTTTCGTTGTCCTATCGGTGATTGATGAATTGCTATGATTGGTTTGAGTTGCATGTTTTATTATTGGTGCTGTCCTATGGTGCTCTCCGTGTCGCGCAAGCGTGAGGGATCCCGCTGTAGGGTTTGCAATATGTTCATGATTTGCTTATGCTGGGTGGCGTGAGAGACAGAAGCACAAACCCGAGTAAGTAGGTTGTTTGCGTATGGGATAAAGGGGACTTGATACTTTAATGCTATGGTTGGGTTTTACCTTAATGATCTTTAGTAGTTGCGGATTCTTGCTAGAGTTCCAATCATAAGTTCATATGATCCAAGAAGAGAAAGTATGTTAGCTTATGCCTCTCCCTCAAATAGAATTGCAATAGTGATTATCGGTCTAGTAATGTAGTCAATTGCTTAGGGAGAATTTCACAACTCCTATCACCATTTTTCCACACTCGCTATATTTAATTTATTGCTTCTTTATCTAAACAGCCCCTAGCTTTTATTTACGTGTTCTTTATTATCTTTCAAACCTATCCTATCACACCTACAAAGTACTTCTAGTTTCATACTTGTTCTAGGTAAAGCGAACGTCAAGCTCGCATAGAGTCGTATCAGTGGCCGATAGGACTTGAGAAAGTCTCCGTTGTCCAAGAAGAGACTAATATTTTGCGTGGGAGTCATAGCGTGGGGTGAATATTCTCGTGTGTTCTTGTTTGCTTTATCACTAAGTAATTTTTATTTGTTGTTCCTAGTTGTTCGTTATCTTTAGTTATGGATATGGAACACGAAATGCCAAAAATATTAGGTGTAGTTGCTACTCAT
Organism: Triticum dicoccoides; assembly: GCF_002162155.2. Classification (NCBI taxonomy): domain Eukaryota; kingdom Viridiplantae; phylum Streptophyta; class Magnoliopsida; order Poales; family Poaceae; genus Triticum; species Triticum dicoccoides. Next base: position 49,157,530 of record NC_041383.1, read on the forward strand.
GGAGATGGGGAAACCTCCTAAAACCCTCGATGCTTGCTGTGTTCAAAACATTACTTACTACTTTGATAATCCTGAGAAAACCCCATTCAATTATGTTATGGGAGTAACGTTGGATCAACGTGAATACTTTAGGTATTATCGCTTGACACAAAAAGGGAAACTATTATGGGATCAAATTTATATGTTGCCTTGGTATGCTCGGGATCTATGCTTGAGATATGATTATATTTGTTGCTCCAGGATGAAGGCTCCACACCTTCCCTTTTCATGCAAATTCAATGATAATAAAACCTGAGCTTCTTATGCTAATTGTGTATATGATTACTATGATGTGGAACAAATAGAAGAATTTGTTGCTTTTATGGGTGCTTATGAGATTGAATCTATGTTTAAAGCGTTTGACGATTTTGATGATTCAGTTTATAGACCAGAAAATTTTGCTATACTTAGATATTGCTATGAAAATTATGAATATAGTTACAATATTAATGCATTTATTGAGAAAGTCTCCGTTGTCCAAGAAGAGACTAATATTTTGCAGGAAGCTATGGAAGAAGAAATTGATGAAACTGTGAGCTCGTTGGATGAAAAAGATGACGAGGAGAGCGAAGAACAAAAGGAGGAAGAGCGGATTGATCACCCGTGCCCACCTTCTAATGAGAGTAACTCTTCAAATAATACATTGTTTAATTCCCCTTCGTGCTTACCGAAGGATGATTGCTATGATGATTGCTATGATCCCGTTGATTCTCTTGAAATATCCCTTTTTGATGGTGCTTGCTATGCTTGTAGCCAAGATGCCAATATGAATTATGCTTATGGAGATGAACTTGCTATAGTTCCTTATGTTAAACATGAAATTGTTGCTATTGCACACACGCATGATAGTCCTATTATCTTTTTGAATTCTCCCGACTACACTATATCGGAGAAGTTTGTGCTTATTAAAGATTATATTGATGGGTTGCCTTTTACCATTGCACATGATGATTTTGATAGATATAATATTCATGTGCTTTCTGCTCCTACTTGCAATTATTATGAAAGAGGAACTATATCTCCACCTCTCTATGTTTCCAATATGATAAAATTGCAAGAAACTGCTTATACTATGCATTGGCCTTTGCTATGTGTGCATGAATTGTTCTTTTATGACATGCCGATGCATAGGAAGAGAGTTAGACTTCGTTGTTGCATGATATATGTTACTTTGTGCTCACTACTAAATCACAAATCATTGTTAATTAAAATTGGCTTTGACATACCTTGGGATCCGGGTGGATCCATTACTTGAGCACTATATGCCTAGCTTAATGGCTTTAAAGAAAGCGCTGCCAGGGAGACAACCTGGAAGTTTTAGAGAGTCATTTATTTCTGTTGTGTGCTTTCATATAGTCTAAAAACAAAAAAATAAAGAGGGGAACCTAAAACTTTTCAAAAAGGAAAGTGAAAGTGAGAAAGACAAGCATTGTTGAAGTGGGAGCTAGCCTTGAACTTTGTTCATGCTCACGGAAACTTTGTGAATCTTGATTACATAAACTTTTCAACAAAAATAATTATCCCCTTGTACAATTCAATTGTATTATAAAAATAATGTGTCAAGGTTTGCCTTTAGGATGTTTTTAATGCTTGTTGGTTTGTACGGTGCAGGACAGAACTTTGGCTGTAGTGCGCGATTTTACATTTTTAACTGGAACGTCAAATGGTTATGATTCGTTTTGCACTGTCTTGATGTACAATTTTTTTATTTTTCCTAAGTTTGGTAGAAATTTTGGGGTACCATAAGTATGGTGAACGTTCAGATTGCTACAGACTGTTCTGTTTTTGACAGGTTCTGTTTTTGATGCATAGCTTGCTTGTTTTGATGAATCTATCAATTTATATCAGTGGATTAAGCCATGAAAAAGTTAAGTTACAGTAGACATAATGCAAAAACAAAATATGAATTGGTTTGCAACAGTACTTAGAGTAGTGATTTGCTTTATTATACTAATGGATCTTACTGAGTTTTCTGTTGAAGTTTTGTGTGGATGAAGTGTCTAATCAAGGAGGTCTCGATATGAGGAAAAGGAAGAGAGGAAAGAGCTCAAGATTGGGGATGCCCAAGGCACCCCAAGTAAAACTATTCAAGGAGACTCAAGCGTCGAAGCTTGGGGATGCCCCGGAAGGCATCCCCTCTTTCTTCAACAAGTATCAGTATGTTTTCGAATTCGTTTTGTTCATGTGATATGTGCGAATCTTGGAGCGTCTTTTGCATTTAGTTTTCATTTTTCTTTTATGCACCATGATGGTATGAGATAGTCCTTGGTTGATTTATAGAATTCTCATTGCACTTCACTTAAATCTTTTGAGTATGGATCTATAAAATGCTTCACGTGCTTCACTTATATCATTTGAAGTTTGGATTGCATGTTTCTCTTTACTTAGAAAACCGCCATTTGTAGAACTAGTAAGCTTGCACGTGCAACACACGATCACATTGTAAAAAATTGTTTTTCTCGTTCATCTAGTCATGACATATGAGGCAATAAAAACATCACATACATATAAATTGCTTTCTCATTCATCTAGTTATACTTATGAGGTAACAATTATAACAGAAGAACTTTCCCCTGCCTCTTCAAGAGACCACAACCACCAGATGATGCTCATACAGGGGAAATTGTCAAAACTCACAATTTGATCACCATAATCAGTATAACAGCAATGTGGCACAACAAAAAGATATTGCATATAACCCGCAAGTCATGTATAGAGAAGGCTTTAAGCACCGGCCCAAGCATAACAACCAACAATCAATTTAAACTTCAGTTGAGTTACATCCTTATCAATATTCCCATTGTTTTTATGTATTCAGATATGCAGCAACGTCAGGGAGCTTTCGAATCAGCGCCGTGCTCTAGTATAGAAACAAAGAAATTGAGCAACCTAGCAGGAACAAAAACCGACCAGATAAAAGAAAAGGCAAGCTTCACACCATAAGAACTGAGCATGTCTAGTGAAACCTGCATTACAAAGCATAAAACAACAAGTTTGGGCTTAAACAAAGGGAGATAAAAGGAGAGTCAACAAGGCATGGATGAACCAATGAAAGAAATACAAGTGTTTCGGCACATCAACAAGTTCAGCCTACAAATTGACAAATCACTTAACTATCACTGAAACAAAGAATCTGGATTAAAAAAGAATGTTTGTGAGGAACAAAATGGGCAGTAAGACATGTGGGTGCTATGAGCAATCAAGTAAATCATGACCATAGCTGACAAATTAGGGGAATAACTTTGCATTCATTGATTTCTGCATCTGGACACAACAAAGTGAGTTTAGGGGGGGGGAAGACCTTACATTTATGAATTTTCACGGCTTGGCAAATATCGCAGAGTTATCTGGTCCCCGTTACTGAACATCATAATTCAAAATCAAGCGAACCTTTTCCTCCTTGTCGTTGTTACGAGAGTAAGCGTAGACCATGCACATGAGGAGGAGGAAACCATACTGCCTCAGCCTAGGTAGAACTGCCCTTGGTTCCACTTCCTGTTGAGACAAGCAATTCATTTTTCGCAGCTTAACCGCTTGGAACAAGTAAAATATTCAGATATAAATATGAGGGATTCTTCATCCACAATGGGTATGCACTTTAATGTAATTCCTAAATATGTATTATATTTCTGTTTTTACTTCAGGTTTATTTGGAGCAGCTCCAAATTTTGAGAACTAAGATACCACATGACCATAACATAGGTTACATGATTAGTGTGACATACATAAAAACAAAAAGAATGTAAGTATGAACATGAAGGAGGACGGATGGAACGATATGCCTCGTCGTGGACCCTGATGATTGACAGCAACGTTCATTTGAGTCCCGCCGCCATCCACGCTAGGTGGCCAGAAACGTGCCTTCGCGAGCCTGCCTGTGGGTGTCACGGCATTGTCCAGCCACGAGGTTAACGAAAATTAGTTGAAAACATGTATGTTGAGAAAAAATTAATTGATTTCACTCTTTGCAAACCTGTAGATGATCCCACCCCCGTACTGTACCTCTTCTTCTGAATCTATCAAAAAAAATTAGAATTACTCTCACATGTTGTAGCTCTGCTGGGTACAACAAACCTGTAGATGATCCCGCCTCGTACTGTACCTCTTCTTCTGAATCTGTCAAAAAAATTGCATTACTCTCACACGTTGTAGCTCTGCTGGGTATGACAAACCTATAGATGACCCCACTCCCGTATTGTAGCTTTTCTTATGAATCTGTAAAAAAATGACATTATTCTCACATGTTGTAGCTCTGCTGTGGTATGATATGCTTCAGAGTACAAACATGACCCATTTCTTAACAACAGTGCATCACCATCAATAGTTTCTTATGATAACCTCATTCTAGATTGGAGCACAAGAGCAACAAGAAGCTGCTTGGCTTGTACAGCACTGCACTATAAACTATGTCACCTCATTCTTGATTCGCGCAGAATGAGTCAATGAGACAATAAAGATGGTTTAAGATGCAAGGTTAATGACTTCCACAAAAAGAGTTCTTTTGGGATTGTAAGATGCATCAGCTCAAAGTAGGAACTATCATCCCCACAGTTTCCAGTAAAAAGAAAATGATAAGAGAACCAGGAATTCACATTTGCTTCACCATGAAACCTTGATCATGCTGCAATTGTTTCGACAACTGCACGTAATTTGGCAATTGAATAGCAAAATAGCTTCAAACTCAACATAAGCTATGCAGGTAAAGGGCACTGGAATCTGCAATTGCAACTGAAAATAATTTCAGTTAAATAAGAAGCAAAGATCAACCAATATTGACTCAACCTGAACCTAAAATAAAGAAGCAAGCGACTGATACCTAATGAAACATGTACATCAAACCACAATATTCTTGAAATATGTCACATGTACAGAACAGTGGAGCTTCTCCATGGCTCAGGTGTTCAGCCATCTGAGACTCCCCCATCCTCATGGCTAGGCTAGCATAATTGGACCTTAACTCAGTTCTAAACTGAAGTCATTTTTCTTATTCTTTGAGAAAGGAAGTAATTTTCTCCATCCACTTAGTTTCAAAGATCAATCCATCTACAAGAATCAACTATTTGCACGTGTCAATCTATTAAAGGCAGAAACAAGTCGCCAAGCACAATCTTTGACAGATCTACATACACATTATATGTTCATATTATCAAATTAGAGAAAGATAAAATTGGCCGTTCCCGAGCTTATACACAACCGAGTTTAGATCAAAGAAGTGTATACCTTTTAAATCGAGGATTCAGAGAGGTAATTCTCTGCAAAGCCATCCTAAGCATGACAAGGAGAACATGCACCGGGGCGCGGAACGGAGGCACCCGCGCGTGGCGTGGCAGGGCCAAGAAGCATGACAGGGCGGCGGTAGCTGCCCGCCCTTGCATCCATCAAAAGAGGAGCGGCGGCGGCGGCAGCGGCCCGCGCTCGCATCTATCAAAGGACGGGAGCGCAGGGGCGCCGCGAGGGGAGGAGGGCACGGGAGCGGCGGCAGGACACGAGGCCGGGGGCACGGCGGCGGCGCGGTGGCTCCTGCTCCGTGGGGGTGCGGCGATGGGAGCGAGGGTGTGGAAATGGTGCGTTCACCGTGGAGGGTGCGTGATCACAGGGATGTGTTCCGTGATTATATGAGGGCGGGCAGTTTCTTTTTTTCCGCGTGATGGAAGGAGCGCTGTGGACGCGGTGATTTTCAGCCTGGTGGAGTAGGGTCAGCCTAGGTAAATTGCTAAGCGTACACCAGATCGCGATTAGATTAATAACAGCTGTTAGATTGAGTCATCTGGGCTTAATCCTGTGGTGATAATGTGTCCACAAACGTTAGGTTGGGTGCGTGTAGAAAAGATAATGTTTGATTGTTTATTAGTAGTAGAGATGCTCTTTTTCTTAACTTATATTTGTTAGAGCGTGGGCATATCTTTTGTATAAAGAATTAAACTCTCTTTCTTCACTTATATCTATTTAGAGAGATGACAGGAATTGGTCATTCACATAGTTAGTCATAAAATCCTATATAAAATTGTAGATCACTGAATATGATATGTTTGATTCCTTGCAATAGATTTGCGATATAAAGACGGTGATATTAGAGTCATGCTAGTGGGTGGTTGTGGATTGTAGAGACACTTGTGTTGAGGTTTGCAAGTCCCATAGCATGCACGTATGGTTACCGTTGTGTGACAAATTTGAAGCATGGGGTGTTTCTTTGATTGTCTTCCTTATGAGTGGCGGTCGGGGACGAGCGATGGTCTTTTCCTACCAATCTACCCACCTAGGGGCATGCATAGTAGTACTTTGCTTTGAGGGCTAATAAACTTTTGCAATAAGTATATGTGTTCTTTATGACTAATGTGAGTCCATGGATTATACGCACTCTCACCCTTCCATCATTGCTAGCCTCTTCGGTACCGTGCATTGCCCTTTCTCACCTCGAGAGTTGGTGCAAACTTCGCCGGTGCATCCAAACCCCGTGATATGATACGCTCTATCACACATAAGCCTCCTTATATCTTCCTCAAAACAGCCACCATACCTACCTATCATGGCATTTCCATAGCCATTCCGAGATATATTTCCATGCAACTTCCATCATCATCATATACATGACTTGAGCATTTATTGTCATATTGCTTTACATGATCGTAAGATAGCTAGCATGATGTTTTCATGGCTTGTCCGTTTTTATGCCATTGCTACGCTAGATCATTGCACATCCCAGTACACCGCCGGAAGCATTCATATAGAGTCATATCTTTGTTCCAGTATCGAGTTGTAATATTGAGTTGTAAGTAAATAAAAGTGTGATGATCATCATTATAGAGCATTGCCCCATGAAAAAAAAAGAAAAAAAAGGAAAGGCCAAAGAAGCCTAAATAAAAAAGGGGGCCAAAGAAGCCCACCCAAAAAAAGAAAAAGAAAAAGAAAGAAAAGGGGCAATGTTACTATCCTTTTTCCACACTTGTGTTTCAAAGTAGCACCATGTTCTTCATATAGAGAGTTTCTTATGTTGTCACTTTCATATACTAGTGGGAATTTTCACTATAGAACTTTGCTTGTATATTCCAACAATGGGCTTCCTCAAATGCCCTAGGTCTTCATGAGCAAGCAAGTTGGATGCACACCCACTTAGTTTTCAGTTTGAGCTTTCATACACTTATAGCTCTAGTGCATCCGTTGCATGGCAATCCCTACTCCTCGCATTGACATCAATTGATAGACATCTCCATAGCCCGTTGATTAGCCGCGTCGATGTGAGACTTTCTCCCTTCTTGTCTTCTCCACATAAACCTGCACCATCATATTCTATTCCACCTATAGTGCTATATCCATGGCTTGCGCTCATGTATCGCGTGAGGGCTGAAAAAGATGAAGCGCGTTAAAAAGTATGGACCAATTGCTCGGCTTGTCATCGGGGTTGTGCATGATGGGAGCATTTTGTGTGACGAAAATGAAGCATGGCCAAACTATATGATTTTCTAGGGATAAGCTTGCTTTGGCCATGTTGTTTTGAAAAAACATGATTGCTTTATTAGTACGCTCGAAGTATTATTGTTTTTTATGTCAAATGATAGAATGTTGCTTTGGATCACTCATATCTCAATATTCATGCCATGATTAGACATATGATCATGATTATGCTAGGTTGCATTCCACATCAAAAATTATCTTTTTTTTATCATTTACCTACTCGAGGACGAGCAGGAATTAAGCTTGGGGATGCTGATACGTCTTTGTCGTATCTATAATTTTTGATTGTTCCATGCCAATATTATTCAACTTTCATATACTTTTGGCAACTTTTTATATTATTTTTGGGACTAACATATTGATCCAGTGCCCAGTGCCAGTTCCTATCTGTTGCATGTTTTATGTTTTGCAGAAACCCCATATCAAAAGGAGTCCAAACGGGGTAAAAACAGACAGAGAATTATTTCGGAATATTTGTGATTTTTGGGAAGTAAAATCAACGCGAGATGGTGCCCGAGGGGGCTAGGAAATAGGGGGCGCGCCCTGAACTCCCCTGGCCCCCCCTTAAGGCGGTTGACACTCTTATTTTGCCGGAAGAAAGCTAATTTTATGAGAAAGATCCGGGCGAAAGATTCACCCCAATCGGAGTTACGGATCTCCGGATATAAAAGAAACGGTGAAGGGGCAGAATTGGGGAACGCAGAAACAGAGAGAAACAGAGAGATAGATCCAATCTCGGAAGGGCTCTCGCCCCTCCCAAGCCATGGGAGCCAAGGACCAGAGGGGAAACCCTTCTCCCATCTAGGGAGGAGGTCAAGGAAGAAGAAGAAGAAGAAGAAGAAGAAGGGGGGCTCTCTCCCCCTTGCTTCCGGTGGCGCCGGCGCGCTGCCCGGGGCTATCATCATCACCGCGATCTTCACCAACACCTCCATCATCTTCACCAACATCTCCATCACCTTCCCCCATCTATGTCCAGCGGTCCACTCTCACGCAACCCGCTATACCCTCTACTTAGTGATTTATGCTTCACATTATTATCCAATGATGTGTTGCCATCCTATGATGTCTGAGTAGATTTTCTTTGTACAATCGGTGACTGATGAATTGCTATGATTAGTTTGAGTTGCATGTTTTATTATTGGTGCTGTCCTATGGTGCTATCCGTGTCGCGCAAGCGTGAGGGATCCCCGCTGTAGGGTTTGCAATATGTTCATGATTTGCTTATGCTGGGTGGCGTGAGTGACAGAAGCACACACCCGAGTAAGTAGGTTGTTTGCGTATGGGATAAAGGGGACTTGATACTTGCCATGGTTGGGTTTTACCTTAATGATCTTTAGTAGTTGCGGATGCTTGCTAGAGTTCCAATCATAAGTTCATATGATCCAAGAAGAGAAAGTATGTTAGCTTATGCCTCTCCCTCAAATAGAATTGCAATAGTGATTATCGGTCTAGTAATGTAGTCAATTGCTTAGGGACAATTTCACAACTCCTACCACCACTTTTCCACACTAGCTATATTTACGTTATTGCATCTTCATCTAAACATCCCCTAGTTTATATTTACATGTTATTTATTATATTGCAAACCTATCCTATCACACCTACAAAGTAATTCTAGTTTCATACTTGTTCTAGGTAAAGTGAACATCAAGCGTGCGTAGAGTCGTATGAGTGGCCGATAGGACTTGAGAGATTATTTGTTCTACCTTTAGCTCCTCGTTGGGTTCGACACTCTTACTTATCAAAAGAGGCTACAACTATCCCGTATACTTTCGGGTCATCAGCCACGTGTCGGTTACCCTTGACGAAAGCACTTCTGTGACGCGCGATTTATCGTCATGGAAGTGGACACTTCCATGATGATAATTTTGGTAATGTCATGGAACACATCTACGACAGCATAGGTATGACTATCTTGATTCTGTCATAAAATCATCATGGATGTACATGCATGACAAAAAATGCGACCTACTGTGACAAACACGTATCATCACGGAAGTGTACTTTTTTTGTAGTGACGATCGTAGGTACTCATGACTCTTTTTGCATGCAGCAGGGACTCGTCAAATCGGGCGGTTGCCGAGGAAGCGTGGGGAAGCAGAGACGCCCACGTCCAATCAACCGCCACACGGCGACCAAGGCCGCAGGCTGTTGGGGCCTGCGGCGCTCCGCAGTTGCCCTTTGGCTTCGCTGCTAAGCCAAGTCCGAGCGCGCCTTGGGACCGGGGGCTACTGTCAGCGTTCTGGGAATGGGGGTCCCCAGACTTGCCTGCCTACAGCCTGCGGTGTGGCCCAAGCAGTGGCCCAGTATGGCCCGTCTTCATCAACCCAAGTTCAAGACCCTCGCGAGGGGCCAAGCCTCGCGGGGCGGATGATGCAAGGCTTCCTCAGGGGCGGCCTCACCAGGAAGGCTCGCGAGGAGGCGAAGAGATCAAGGCAAGGAGTACTTTGCGAGGTGCTCGTGACGAAGCCATGACGATCGAGACCAGCGGGCGCCAGCCAACGCAGTGTCCTCATTTCCTCTTTGGTGCAAAGGGGGCAAGCGCAGGCGCGGAGTACCGATATATCAAGCAAAGGTTTCCATATCGGTGTAATGAGACCAAGACCGGCAGGATGGCAGGACAGAGATCACCGTGGAGCCCAGGATGGCGTCATCGCCAGTGCCTTTGGCAGTCGAAGACCAACTTTAGTCAGGTTAGCTTGTACTAGCTGTCCCCCTTCAAAATGGCCGTTGTTGGCTCCCTTCCGCTCAATATTTGGGAAGAGGACGAGGGCCTCTATAAATAGAGATAGCCACCACAGTAGAAGGGGGATCAGATCCTTCCCTAGCAGAACAACGCACCAGCTCAAGACCACCCCTCGCGAGGTTGTTCTTCCTATGTACTGTTCATCATCAGCCCAGAGGCAATCCACCACACCACACACTAGATAAGGGTATTACACCACAACGGTGGCCCGAACCAGTATAAACCTTGTGTCCCTTGGGTTGTTCATCGTGTAGCTTAGATTCGCGGCGAGGTTTTGGGGCGTGGATCGGTAGGGAGAAGATCTTCGTGCGCACCCTAGAATTCAAACCTTAAGGGTTTTTCTGGAACCCGATATCCGACAGAGTCAAACGATGAGGAGTAGTTGAACTATCTATTTTTCTATCTATCTATGATATATCTATGCTGAGAACGATATATATATCTATCTATGCCAATATCGACTTAGAGTTAAATGTGTATCGAGTCATAGTAGAAAGGAGAAAAAAATATAGCGCGTCTGCTGGAGCGGCGCGCGCGCAATTTTTTGCAGCGGCCTGGAGCCAACACTCCGTGGCCCACAAAAACTGGCTATTCCGGTGCTGTAAACGCTTTTTTAACACGCCGCGCGTTGCGATTCTATTGGAGATGCTTTAACATGGAAGAGGAGTGCTTTAATGTTGCCCGCAATATGCGTGAGTATTACTATATTTTTCTTCCCTTGTTGAGATTTTAAAACCATGCGTGCGAACATGCAGAGGAGCAATGGATACCAAACATGGGATATTGGGGACATCTTCAAGGAACATGGCAAGTTAAAGAGGAGCTGCACCGAACCTGTAAAATGAGCTTTGGTAAGTAACACCCTTTCAATAACTTTTGTTTAGCCTTGTGTTCTTTGATGTGTATATGTTGTAGTTCCTATTTCTCTTAGCCTTGTGTTCTTCGATGTGTAATAAGAAGAGTCTTAATCATCCTAATGCTTTCGTTTTTAGCTCGATGTAGGAAGTGGGTGTTCTCACCTTGGAGTCTGTTTTTATGTTTCTCCTTTTGAATTCACTTCTCCAAGTCCTGTTATCTGGCTTCTACTAAATAGATCTGGGTTTCTCTGAGTATTGATCTAAAAAAGAAGTTACTTCATGTCAGGATGCAGTTCCTGCGAGGACGGAAGTATGGTTAACCTCGAGATCATGTTTCCAAAATGAATCTGGATTACACAGAAGGTGCATGTTCCTTAATTATGCTAGATTAGACAGAAGGTGCAAATTCCCAAATGATGCTGGATTACACACAAGCCAGGTGGAGTCGTCAACTGTTCGTGTCCTCGTTGCTCTAGTAAAGGCTGCAAGAAAGCGTGCAGTAGCCCTTGAGAATTGATATCTACTGCGCAACTTTATTCTTGTAGACTCGTGTTGGGCCTCCAAGCGCAGAGTTTTGTAGGACAGTAGCAATTTTCCCTCAAGTGGATGACCTAAGGTTTATCAATCCGTGGGAGGTGTAGGATGAAGATAGTCTCTCTCAAGCAACCCTGCAATCAAATACAAGAAATCTCTTGTGTCCCCAACACACCCAATACAATGGCAAATTGTATAGGTGCACTAGTTCGACGAAGAGATGATGATAAAAGTGTAGTATGGATAGTAGATATGAGTTTTTGCAAACAATAAAAAACAGCAAGGTAGTAAATGGTAAAACAGAGCACAAAACGGTATTTCAACGATGGAAAATGAGGCCTAGGATATATACTTTCACTAGTGAAATCTCTTAACAATGCTAACATAGTTGGATCATATAACCAACCCTCAAAGTGCGATGAAGAATCACTCCAAAGTTCCTATCTAGTGGAGAACATAAGAATAAATTGTTTTTAGGGTATAAAACCACCTCAAAGCTATTCTTTCCTTTCGATCTATTCAAGAGTTCGTACTAAAATTACACAAAGCTATTCTTTCTGTTTGATATATCCTAGAGTTCGTACTAAAATAACACCAAAGCAAATTCATATTCATAATATTAAATCCAACACAAAGAACTTCAAAGAGTGCCCCAAGATTTCTACAGGAGAAACAAAAGACAAGAACGTGCATCACCCTTATGCATAGATTACCCCAGTGTCACCGCGGGAATCCGCGAGTTGAGTGCCAAAACATATATAAGTGAATCAATACGATACCCCATTGTCACCACGAGTATTCAATTGCAAGACATATATCAAGTGTTCTCAAATCCATAAAAGTATTCAATCCGATAACAATGAAATCTCAAAGGGAAAAACTCAATTCATCACAACAAGATAGAGAGGGGAAAACACCATATGATCCGACTATATTAACAAAGCCCGCGATACATCAAGATCATGACATCTCAAGAACACGAGAGAGAGAGAGAGCGAGATTAAACACATAGCTACTGGTACAAACCCTCAGCCCCGAGGGTGGACTACTCCCTCCTCATCGTGGTGGC
>NC_041383.1:49170473-49177167 GCF_002162155.2 Triticum dicoccoides
CGCAGGGTGCCGGAACGGGGTCTAAATTGGATCTTGTGTATACAGAGGCCTTACGACGATGGAACTTATGATCTAGGGCTACCCCGAAGGGTTTTGGAATATTTGGGAATTTATAGGGCGAAGAGGTTGTTCAGGGGGCGCCCAAGGTGGGCAGCACCCACCAGGGCGCGCCTGGGCCTCCTGGCGCGTCCTGGTGGGTGCTGCTCCCCTCGACCAGCCCCCAGGTGCTTCCTTGGCCCACTAGTGGTCTTCTGGTCCATAAAAAATCTCCAAAAAGTTATGCGGTGTTTGGACTCCGTTTGATATTGATTTCATGCGATGTCAAAAACAGGCAAAAATACAACAACTGGCACTAGGCACTGGGTCAATAGGTTAGTACCAAAAAATGATATAGAGTTGCTATAAAATGATTGTAAAACATCCAAGAATGATAATATATTAGCATGAATACTTCATAAATTATAGATACGTTGGAGACGTATCAGCATCCCCAAGCTTAATTCCTACTCGTCCTCCAGTAGGTAAATGATAAAAGAAATAATTTATGAAGTGTGAATGCTACCAAAGTGCATAAGTTTGATCAATGATAATTTCAGTCACTTTTCCTAGCATCATAACAACAATTCTTTCGTATAAAACTTCTCACGACCAAGTAGCAACCAATTCACATGTTAAGGTTCAAACAATGAATTCTCTTGAAACTCAACAACCTATGTTCTCAGTCACCAAGCAATTGCAATTCAACTTATTCAACAGAGTCTAAGTAAGAGCTCCACATACTCAGCCTTCATATAGTCTTCTATGATTGCTAACACTCACCGCATATGAGCAAAACATTTCAATCGGACACATAGAAAGATAGGGGCTTATAATTTCGCCTCCCAACGTATTCACCTTTAGGTGATGTCAACAATAATAACTCATGCTACCCATATCCAACTGGATATATGTGCCTAGATCATTCCTCGCCACATGATGCTTGCTAAAAGAGAAAATAAAAAGGAATAGAGAGACAAACTTTGACTCTTCCATGAAAGTAAATACATAAAAGTAAAAGATAGGCCCTTCGCAGAGGGAAGCAGAGGTTGTCATGCGCTTATTTGTTTGTATGCTCAACCCCTTAGTTCAAAAGAACATCATGTTATATTGCCCCTTATTATAGAAGCCTTTATTATGCAGTCTGTCTCTTTTATTCTTTGCCATCACAAGTTCGTACAACGCTCAATTTTCTCTTACACTAAATGATCTAGAACTTTTAGAAGCAATTTTTATTGCATTATTGCACCGATGACAACTTACTTGAAGGATCTTTCTCAATCCATAGGTAGGTATGGTGGACTCTCTAAAATAAGATTTGGGTTTAAGGGTTTCTGGATGCACAAGTAGTATCTCTACTTGGTGCAGAATTTTTGACTAGCAAAGATAGGGTGCAAGCACCACATGTTGAAGGATCTATGACAATATAACTTCTATGTGAATATGAAAAAACATAAATCATTATGTTGTCTTCCTTGTCCAACGTCAACAATTTTAGCATATAATATTTTGATGGGGGCTCACAATCACAAAAGATTTCCAAGATAGTGTATTTGCATGTGAAAGTTCTCTTCCTTTAACTAATGATTCGTGAATTGCCTGTATGACCAATATTGTGATGGTCAAGCCTCAAAAGATTTCACTTTCTTAACCCAATGCGAAGCTACCACTAGGCATGATATGATTTCAACTTCATGACATTCAATTTGTTCAACAATTCACTCACAGGATATAAGTGAAGCACTAGAGCAATTCCATAGAAAAGAGCTTCGTTGACGGGATGTGAATGCCGCTCACCTGGCCTCCCTGGCAACTATTTGAGGACTCTATTTTATTTAAAAACTTTCAGGTCTAAGTATTTTATTTAAACATCAAGCAAACAAAACAAAATGACATTCCAAGCATAGCACAAATCATGTGAATAAGCAAAAAGTTAGGCTCAACCGATACTAACCGATAATTGTTGAAGAAGAAAGGTGGGATGCCCCAAGCTTAGATGCTTGAGCCTTCATGAAATACTAGCTTGGGGTGCCTTGGGAATCCCCAAGCTTGAGCTTTTGTGTCTCCTTGATTCCTCTCATATCATGGTTTCCCTAAATCTCAAAAACTTCATCCACACAAAACTCAACAAGAACTCGTGAGATAAGTCAGTATAAATCAATGCGAAACCTTATCATTCTCTACTATAGCAAATCACTAAAAAAAATATTTGACATTGCATACTAAATGCGTCTGCATATTTAATACTCCTATCCTCAAATAGAATCATTAAACAAGCAAACATATGCAAACAATGCAACTATAACTACAATCTGCCAAAACAATACAGTCTGTAAAGAATGGAATATTCATCATACTTCCCTAACCCCAAAAATTCTGAAAATTTACCACACTTTAGAAAATTTATCAGAGCTTATTTTGCAAAAAGTTTCATCAATTTATCATATTCGGACTTTTCTATGGAATTTTTGCAACAGCGGTAAACTTTCTGTTTTGAAACAGCAACATGTAAACTTGCAAAATAAGCATGGCAAGGGCTAGCATTGCCACTTTTATTGAAATAAAATATGAAAAACATTATTCTAAATAACAGCAAGAAAATTCTAACAAAATAAATTGGCGCTCCAAGCAAAACACATATCACGTGACGAATGAAAACATAGCTCCAAGTGAGGTTACCGATAATGCTGAAGACGAAAGAGGGGATGCCTTCCGGGGCATCCCCAAGCTTAGTTGCTTGGATCTTATTTGAATATTACCTTGGTTTGCCTTGGGCATCCCCAAGCTTAGGATCTTGTCACTCATTATTCTCCTCATATCGACATCTCATCCAAAATTTGAAAACTTCAATCACACAAAACTTATGAACTTTGTGAGATAGGTTAGTATGATAAAGAGCAAACCATTTCACTTTGCTACTGTAAAAGACAAGATTCATAATTGTTTCCACACAATGCCTACTGTAGCATATCATTTCCACAATTTATATTGAGCAATATAGGCCATAAAAACAAGGAAACAAGCAAACTATGCATTGAAAACAGAATCTGTCAAAGACAGAACAGTACGTAGTAATCTGTACTCAAACCATACTTCTGCTACTCCAAAAATTATGAAACAAACTGGACCACGTGAGAAATTTGTATATTAATCTTCTACAAAATGAATCAACTCAAAACCACTCTTATGTTAAAAACGAGAGTTATTTTTGTGAGTGCAAAAGTTTCTGTTTTTTAGCAAGATCAAATCGACCATCACCCAACATGATCCCAAAGGCTTTACTTGGCACTTTATTGAAACAAAGACAATAAAACATGATTAATACAGAAGCCTAATCATGTGAACACACAAAAACAGTAGGTAAAAGTGTTGGGTTGCCTCCCAACAAGCGCTTTTCTTTAATGCCTTTTAGCTAGGCATGATGATTTCAATGATGCTCGCATGAAAGATAAGAATTGAAACATGAAAAAGAGCATCATGAATCACATGGAAAGCACATTTAAGCCTAACCCACTTCCTATGCATAGGGATTTTGTGAGCAAACAATTTATGGTAACAAGAATCAACTAGCATACGAAGGCAAAACAAGCAAAACTTCAAGATTTTCAACACATAGAGAGGAAACTTGATATTATTGCAATTCCTACAAGCATAAGTTCCTCCCTCATAATAATTTTCAGTAGCATCATGAATGAATTCAACAGTATAGCCATCACATAAAGTATTCTTTTCATGATACATAAGCATAGAATTTTTACTACTCTCCACATAAGCAAATTTATTCTCATCAATAGTTGTGGGAGCAAACTCAACAAAATAACTATCATGAGAGTGAAAATTAAAATCATGATGACAAGTTTCATGGTTATCATTATTCTTTATAGCATACATGTCATCACCATAATCATCATAGATAGCAACTCTTTTATCATAGTTAATTGAAGCCTCATCCAAAATGGTGGATTCATCACTAAATAAAGCCATGACCTCTCCAAATCCACTTTCATCATTATAATCATCATAAATAGGAGGCATGCAATCATTATAACAAACTAGCAGAGTGGCCCGCTCGATTCGCGGGCTAGAGTTTATTAATTGCAATTATGAGAACATACTATTTGATTTTTCTGAAGGAAAATTGTAACCATATATAATGATATTAAGCAACATAAGACTTATGGGAACATAGTTTTGTGTTACACTAAAACATACAAAGTATGTTAATAATGGATCGATGAGTAGAATAAATCATTTACCCAAGTAATCTACAAAGACTTTACAACCTCTTGTCGGTCAGAAAGCGTATTTCTGATCAACATCTATATTGCTTGCTCATTCATTACTTCGTCATGCCCTTGAATTTAATATGATATGCATGAGCTTGTAGACCATGTCCTTTTCCTAACTTGAAACCTGATATGTACAAAACAATGATTTAGCTTGTACATGAACCTTTATATCACTCATAAATTTCTAATATTGATCTTCTATATCAAAAGAAAATTTTGCTTCTCTTATCAAATATTTGTTTCTGTTTTACTACTCGAAGTTAGAAAGGTTACAATGTTGTAGTTAGAAAAGTGCAAATTTTGCAAATATCAATAATACTGTGTAGAAGTGGAAATAACAATAATTCAGAAGAATTTATATGCACTGGTGTTAAAACTTTCAGACATAGAAAACATGATGCATCAAGGATTCAAGCTTAAGGTGTTAACTTTCATCGGGGAAATGCGTTTTCAGTTACTTAATATTTAATTCATTGATTAGTATATACAGGTTGATACGTGATCACGCGGAAGCACATCAGCTGCAGGTGTCCTCGGTGCATCCCTCAATGTTAGAATTATAGGACAAACTTAGTCACAAAGTGCATCTACTGTGAGGTGAGCCGTCGGTGAGAGCCAGGCAGTGGCGTCGCTTTTCATGGTGAAGTCCACAGGCAGCAATGCATGCACGGACGTCTATCTTAGTCTACAGACTGGCAAGACCTAATGAATTCTGCAGCACGGTAGACCTAAACTCCTCTTCACACAATCTTTAAAATTAATAAATTAATTAATTGGTCCAAGACATCATCAACACTGCAAAAGAATAAGAAGTAAATATTGGAGTAATTGAATGTACATGACAGATTGCCAGATGTTACACTATTGGATAAGCAAGAATTGGAAGCACATCTTGTTGTTGGATAGTAGATGTAATAGTACAAATATTAATGTTGTTGGCCATTATCTTGTTGGAAAACCATGAAAGCAAGAGGGAAAACGATAAAGCTATGAATATACCATTGTTGGGATTTGAATTAAATGTAGACCTAGGCTTATAATAGATGAATTTTAATCATGCATTATACGATAACTATAAAATTAATTATGGAGTCAAAGGGTGCACACACTTGGAACTCTAATGTCCAATATCACGCTGCATAGTAATGATATTAAGGTCAAAAAAATATGAAACTTTGTGGCATTGATTATCAGCAAATGTTTTACATCCTTGCAAAGTTTGGTCACCAAATAAGATCGAATGATCTCCATATGAAATGAAATACAAACTCTTGCTCCACACTCACGTTTCAGATTTTATATTTGGGCGCCAAAAATTTATTGTACGGAGCTCCTCGGATGTCATTTGACCACTAAATTTTGCAAGCACCTAAACCATTTGCTCATAATCAGATATGCAAAGTTTCATGTTTTTCTTTATTTATTTTGCTAAGTTTTCGATCGTGGGGGTAGCAGGGGTGCAATGTCTGTGGGTGTAGAGCAGCCACACTCTAAAGTCAAAGCAACATGTAATTCACATGAGCAAATAGGACGATCTTGGATACACTCTCCTAACAAAGTTTAGAAGTAAATATAAAAAAGGGATGATGATCATTTTTTGAGTTGAATAAAAAATAAATTTGTAAGTGAACCTGTTTGGGGTACTATAGTCTAATACGTGGCTTGGACCAGCCATGTGGTACTGTAATCTAATATGACATTGGGTTCTGAGATCGCCAAAGGGGGGCGTGAAATGTATAACAAATATTGGTGGTAAAGTTTAAGGAATATTTTCTGTTTCCAACTTACTATGCCATTATCATCCGATAAAGGAAATTATAAAATGGGTATATATGTATACTAAAGTAGGAGTTGTCATGGATTCCTACCCTTTTTTGTAAACATGAACAAACCACTCGCACATCGTTGTATCTGCTCAAACTATATAAGATTTGATGTACAATTGGATAGGCATGATGTAATCAATGTTAACGTTCACCTTTTCATGGCTAGCTAAAGAAGCTAATAAACCACAACCATATTTTAATCGGCAACCCGACCGAGATATTGTATATATTTATTGTTGTATATAATTATTTAGCAAATTTGAGTATCTACATGATCGTGCGTTCACCAAAACGTGAACCACTGTGGGATTAGCTAAACTATATATTAGACTAAAGATTGTGTTGGTTAGTTCATTACTACTATGTGTTGAGCAAATCATTTTTAAGAAGAATTGGAGACATATCAGAATTTGGATTCTCTCTTAGATAATTGTGCCTTCTAAACATGACTATGACATCTATGTTTTTATATAGCTGCAAAATCTTAAAAAAATTATAATAGTACTCCCTCCATTTAGATGACTTACTTTGACAATCCAAGAT
>NC_041383.1:49177322-49186469 GCF_002162155.2 Triticum dicoccoides
AAGATAATGCTTGAACCACATTTGTTTCGATATTTTGTTAGTAGGAAAAAATCATGACCATACAGAAGAAATCCTATATATGAACAAAAACTTAATGGTGCCAATGCTGGGGATGAAATAATTCACATATTATTAGACTAAATGAAAATCTGAATTGGACAAGCCAATATATCTTGCGATAATTTTTGATACTGGGATATAAACCATGAAGATATATCACCAATGAAAACTGCTAATTAGCTTGCACTCGCATTACCAAAATTGCATACATATGTCAAATGTCTCATGCATAATACTCCCTGTATACATGCATGCTCAATACCACCTCTTGTTTTCTATTAGATCTCCTGTGGAAATATTAATAAAAAAGAAAAATGTACAAAAATGTCTATACATTACATGATCTTGCATACAGTAGTAATTAATTTGTAGACATTCCGGTCGAAAAACATATGCATGCACATGCTGGTGCCTATCTGGTCAGTGTATGTGCAAGAGGCAATTTTTACGGTTCAGTCAAACAGAAGTACACACATGTATATGCGTTCTCGCTCTGGCCGTGTAAGCAAAATCATGGATGATGCAAGATTGAAGTCACATGTCACTGATGCGCATGGATATGATCTGCCAGGGATGTTGGCGGTGGCTGGAGTTGCCGAGTCACACAGGAGAGGAGGCAAACTTACAGCATAGAGATAAACATGAGTTGACCGTATGTTTAGGACATCGTTAGTGGGCAATTTCTTAAAACACTCATCCATGATTTGCCGATTGCAAAAACAACAATCAAAAGCATATAGTATCTTATTTAATCAAGAATATGAAGATGCAAATAGCAGTCCGCATAGCCCCGGGAATTACGACCACTGCGGGAGGAACACCACAGCACGTGTGTGCTATTGGAGACTGCTGACAATGATGCTTGGCTATGCCTCTAGATTCATACTTGTCAGACAACGGGCCTGTGGAGAGTAAGGGATATGAGGAAACTTTGGTTTGGGGCTGTGGATGTGTGCATGATGGAAATATATTTGTGGTCAGCACCGGTGCAGATCTGATTTTATCTCTGTGTTATTTAGTACTCCCTCTGTAAAGATCTAATATTTCTTTACAGGTAGACAAACAAAGCAAGGTGATATAGGAGAGCGAGATTATCTGTATGCCCTTGCTTCGTCACGCAGACGAAGGCCCGAGGAGAACGCACATAGATGTAGCAAAACTGGCTCCAGAAGCACATGATGATTCCGGCGAGATGCACAATTACTGCAGAACTTTTTTTTTTCGAAACGGAGGCAAACATTGGCTCATCTATTAATTAAGCAGAAGAGAATTGCCCAGTTAATTACGGAAAACCGGGCAAAAACCGAAACAACAAGGCCAAGCCCACTCCCATAGACTGAAACACATAGGGCAAAGCCCACCCTAATAGATGACAAGTCGACTTGCGGCCAGACAACGCAGCTCTGACTCTGACGGAGAACTCCAGACACAGCTGGCGCCACGGAAGATCGCCGAACGGGCACCTACAGCCAGTCATCGTACACCACAGGGCCCCACCGCCGTAGTTTCGACTCCACAGCAACAAGCAACCCGAGGCAAAAACGTGGACACGCCGGAGAAGAGCCGACTACCGCAACCATTGTCACGTCGCCGACATCGCTCCCATCATCATCGTTGCCACAAGAGTCTGGTCGCCACAGAGATTCTCTCGGGGCCGCCGCCCCGACATCCACCGCTCCGTCGCGCCCAGCGCAATCAACCGGCACCGCCGCCCCGACATACCACCGCTCCCCTCGAGCAGCAACGCCGCACAACCCAGCTGCCCGCAGCCCACGCTGCTCAGGGCAACCGCTCGCAGACCACGAACGTCGCACCACATCCGGGGCCGCCGCCCCGACGTAAAGTCAGACCGCCTCCTCTGAGACGCATCGACCAAGCCGACATCCCTACCGCCCAAGCGGAACAAGAATGCCACCCAACCAATGTCAAGCCAGAACCCCACCTCATAGAGCTGCCACTCGCATTGTTCCCGAGATCGCCATCTCGACGCACAATCAGAAACCACCCGGGGCCGCTGCCCCGACGTCCACTGTCCCCGTCGACGAAGAGATCCGTGCAAATTGCCAAATGCTGACTCTCCAAGGCGATGCCTCAAAGAAGGATACGACGTAGCCGCCGTCAACGCCCGCTTCGACCACCGAAGCTAGGGATTTCTCCCGGAGAGTCCTGAAATGGAGCTCCACGGCAACGCCTTCAAGAAGGGGAGTGACACCATGGCGCCACCGTTGCCGGCACCGACCCAAAGTCGGGGCTAGACTTTCGCCCGGAGCTCCATCACACCTTCGGATCCGAGCAGATCCGAAGCACTGCACAGCACACCATCCCCTTGGTCGACGTCCACCAGCTCCACCTCGTGATGCAGCAGCCGTCGCACCTCTCAAGCGCGCGGACCTGCCAGATCCGCGGCCTCCCCGCCGCCGTGCCTCTGCACGACCCCCTTGCGCTGCTGCCGCGCCTCAGCACGGCCCCTTGCGCCGCCGCTGTGCCGCTTGCACAGCCCTGCCCAGGCCACAGATCCACAGCGCACTGCGCTGGGCGCCAGATCCGCACCAGCAGAGCGACCCCGTGCCGCCACGCGCCTGCAGCACGCCTCCAAGCGCCGCCCCCTGCGCCTCCTCGCTGCGCGAGTGCTAGCACCGTGCCCAACCCGCGAGCACCCGCTGGAGTGGCCGTCCCGCGCCGCCCCATCCAGAGGAGAAGGAAAGAGACCCCGCCGCCGCCGCGCCGCGCGGGCTTTGCCCGGCAACGCCTGCCGGCGGCGGCGAGGGGAGGAGGGGCGGAGGGGTGTTACGCTCGCGGCGGCTGGGGTTAGCTCCTGGCCGCTCGCGGGAGCGGCCGAGGAGCTCCGAACCAAGGGGCCCATTACTGCAGAACTTGAATCTGGAGTTATGCACAAATATGGGGGGCTACCTTTTGTGTTCCAATGAAGAATTAATCGGTATTGATAACTTTCCAAATCCTGCCTACAAAAGAAATAACTTTGCAAATCGACTATGCCTTGTATTTGCAAATCTTGCCTGGAAAAAAATAACTTTGGAAATCTACTACGTTGTCTGTTGTCTGCTGCTTCTTTTGAAGTGGCATGGTTCCCATCTTGCATCCATGGCGGGGGATCCCTGACGTTATCCTTATTCCTGAGGAAGAAACCATGCAGTGCTCGCCTGAACGCGAGAGGGATGACGGCGGCATGCGTGAGGGCCAGAGAGTCCACCAGGCAGGAGAGTCCGCCATAGCCATGAACTTGAATCTGGAGTTATGCACAAATATGGGGGCTACCTTTTGTTTTCCAATGAAGAACTAATTGGTATTGATGCTAGAGATGGTTGTGTCCAGCTTGTAACACTGCACGAAGAGATTAATAACTTTGCAAATCCTGCCTACAGAAAAAAATAACTTTGCAAATCGACTATGCGTTGTATTTGCAAATCTTGCCTGGAAAAAAATAACTTTTGAAAATCTACTACGTTGTCTGCTGCTTCTTTTGAAGTGGCATGGTTCCCATCTTGCATTCATGGCGGGCGATTCCTAACGATGTCCTATTCCTGAGAAAGAAAGTACGCAGTGCTCACCTAACAGGAGAGGGACGGCGGCGACGTGTGTGAGGGCCAGGGAGTCCGCCATAGCCATGGAATTCTGGCGGTGGCGTGAGTAAGGGCCGTAGAGTCCGCCATAGCCATGGATTTCTGGCGGCGTCTTGCGCGAGGGCAGGAATCTCTAGCCCTATTTTTTTTGTTTCTTTCAATGATGGACTCACGTCATGGAAAAACTACTCTATGGCATGGCCCTGTTTTTTTTTTCTTTAGTAATGGAGTTGCATACGTGAATCCTAGAGACGTGTTAAGGCCCTACCAAACTCAATCCGTCAATTGTGTGTTTTAAGTTACGGGTCCACCAGATTAACGGTTAGATATTTCTAATTTTTGTGGTAATTTCTAGTGATTTATCTTTTCTATGGTTAACCCATCAAATATTTTTTATATATAATAGATTTGCACATCAAATCTTGGGGGACTAAAAACATCATCTTCATCAAACATAGCATCACCAAGCTTGTGGCACCAAGCTTGTGGCTTTGCATATCATTAGCATCATGGATATTCAAAGAGTTCATGCCAACAACATTGCAATCATGCTCATCATTCAAAGATTCGATGCCAAACATTTTATAACATGCTTCTTCTAACAATTGAGCACAACTTTCTGATCCATCATTTTCAAGAAAGATATTATAACCTCAACTCCATTTTTTTGTAGTTTTCTTTAATAAACCAAACTAGTGAATAAACAAGAAACTAAAAGATTCAACTACAAGATCTAAAGATATACTTTCAAGCACTCACCTCCCCGGCAACGGCGCCAAAAAAGAGCTTGATGTCTAGTACCCAACTTTATTCTTGTAGACTCGTGTTGGGCCTCCAAGCGCAGAGTTTTGTAGGACAGAAGCAATTTTCCCTCAAGTGGATGACCTAAGGTTTATCAATCCGTGGGAGGTGTAGGATGAAGATAGTCTCTCTCAAGCAACCCTGCAATCAAATACAAGAAATCTCTTGTGTCCCCAACACACTCAATACAATGGCAAATTGTATAGGTGCACTAGTTCGACGAAGAGATGATGATACAAGTGTAGTATGGATAGTAGATATGAGTTTTTGGAGTGCGAACAATAAAAAACAGCTATGTAGTAAATAGTAAAACGGAGCACAAAACGGTATTGCAATGATGGAAAATGAGGCCTAGGGTGCATACTTTCACTAGTGCAATCTCTCAACAATGCTAACATAGTTGGATCATATAACCATCCCTAAAAGGGCGATGAAGAATCACTCCAAAGTTCCTATCTAGCGGAGAACATAAGAATAAATTGTTTGTAGGGTACGAAAACACCTCAAAGCTATTCTTTCCGTTTGATCTATTCAAGAGTTCGTACTAAAATAACACAAAGCTATTCTTTCTGTTCGATCCTAGAGTTCGTACTAAAATAACACCAAAGCAAATTCATATTCATAATACTCAATCCAACACAAAGAACTTCAAAGAGTGCCCCAAGATTTCTACCGGAGAAACAAAAGGCAAGAACGTGCATCAACCCTTATGCATATATTACCCCAATGTCACCGCGGGAATCCGCGAGTTGAGTGCCAAAACATATATCAAGTTAATCAATACGATACCCCATTGTCACAGCGAGTATTCAATATCAAGTGTTCTCAAATCCATAAAAGTATTCAATCCGATAACAACAAAATCTCAAAGGGAAAAGCCTCAATTCATCACAACAAGATAGAGACGGGAAAGCCCCATATGATCCGACTATATTAACAAAGCCCGTGATACATCAAGATCGTGACATCTCAAGAAAACGAGAGAGGAGATTAAACACATAGCTACTGGTACAAACCCTCAGCTCCGAGGGTGGACTACTCCCTGCTCATCATGGTGGCCGCCCAGATAATGAAGATGGCCACCGGTGATGATCCCCCCCAGTAGGGTGCCGGAACGGGGTCTATATTGGATCTCGTGGATACAAAGGCCTTGCGGAGGCGGAACTTCTGATCTAGGGCTACCCAGAAGGGTTTTGGAATATTTGGGAATTTTTATAGGGCAAAGAGGCGGTTCAGGGGGCGCCCGAGGTGGGCAGCACCCACCAGGGCGCGCCTGGGCCTCCTAGCGTGTCCTGGTTGGTGCTGCTCCCCTCGAGCAGCCCCCCAGGTGCTTCCTTGGCCCACTGGTAGTCTTCTGGTCCATAAGAAATCTCCAAAAAGTTACGCGGTGTTTGGACTCCGTTTGATATTGATTTCCTGCGATGTAAAAAAGAAGCAAAAAATAGGAACTGGCACTTGGCACTGGGTCAATAGGCTAGTCCCAAAAAATGATATAAAGTGGCTATAAAATGATTGTAAAACATCCAAGAATGATAATATATTAGCATGAATACTTCATAAATTATAGATATGTTGGAGATGTATCAAGAATGTAGCTGAGTTCCTGAAGAAGCGAAAAGAGCAATCGGATGTTCTCTTCACCCAAGCCAAAGAAGAAAGGGAAGAAGCCAGAAAGAAGCTAGCAGAGGCAGAGCAGGCTAGGCGTCTCCTGCTATCTGAAATTGTTGTCAATACAAAATTTCCTTCATTATAGCTAGGTTCAAATGTTTATCCAGTCAGCATGCCTGCTGTGATGTTCGTGTATCTACTGATGTGGCACAAAATAAAAAAAATTGGGTCATGTAATAACAACAATTACTTTCCAAACAATAACAGACGAAGCCTTGGACATGGTATAGTTCACATGCAAGCCCAACATTCCAAGTTCAACTTCCACATCAAACTCTTGTTCACAGATATCCGCACATTAATAGATAATGTCTAGTTCCTACTACCAGTGCGAGCACAACAAGTCAAGACCATACATAATTATATTTTGGACATTTTTTTACTAAACACGAATAACTTCTGGAGGCATGTATAATATTTCTAATGCCGGCCGCGGCTGGGGTCCATGATGTTTCGAGCCAAACCGGGCAACACACCGGGTGTCTGCCGGCGACGCGGTGGTCGTAGCATTCGTGGGTCCCGAGTGGCGGCGGCTCCTGACCTCGGTGTCGGCGGTGGCCACCCAGATGGCTTTTATGCTGGAGAAATCGTCTTCCTGCTCACCGGATGTTATGAAGAGTGTGTTGAAAATGGTGCAAGTAGGATATGGGGTTCTTGCCAGGCATCTGGCCTCGCTTAAATAGTGGGCGGACGATAGGAGCCAACCGCATTGTGTTCTAAAATGCCGATCGGCTCGTGGAAGGACGTGTTGCCGGCACACGCGTGGATTCAATGGAGGCACATGGGGCAGTCTGAAGCCGGTTGTATGCGGCGAGGAGGCGTGTTCAGCCTGGCCTGCAGCGAGTGGGGTCCTCTTGGCCGGCACGCGGGTTCAATGCCTGCACTATGAGAGGTCGCGTCCGTGTCAGAGCAATCACTCCCTCCAGTCCTATTTTGTTTGGGTATAACAAAATCTCATTTTCCATTCACATTTTACAAGTAAAGTTCGTGGACAAAGTTTGACCCAAAATACGATGGGACTAGTAAACCTGGACGGAGGTAGTAGTTATGAATTCCATTTTCGCTCCATACCAATCATTCTAAAAACTAGTACTTATAATGCGCCATTGAAAATCGGAACTCTTACCCCGCTAAAAAAATTATATTTTAAACGTGGCTACTCGATCAGTGGTGACTGGTGAGCCACCGCCTCCAGGTCGCTCACCTGTGGTCCCGACCATCAACTCCTACGGATCAAATTATCACGCGAGCTGACTATTCCTACAAAGGTGCGCTCCTCCACGTACTACCCGGTACCCGCGCATGCAGCAATCGTGCACCTAGGGTTTTAGGGTTTATTTGTTTACGGTGCCTTTACGTAACTCTCATGTGTGCGAGATAGCGAGAGACGGACTGCATGCGTGCGCCTCTTCTCTTCATATATGTACTCCACCGTTTATCTGGTGTCCAAAAAATTATACAGTGGTAATAACTAGCAATGTGCCAATGCGTTGCCACACGATCAAAGTAGATTAATACATATTCACCGATTTGATAGAAAAGAGTCTAGTTTTGAAATACGTATATCAGTAAAAAATGTTATGTGTCACTCAAAATATATTCATTTGGTAGTTTTGATGAGATAAGGAAGGAGTGTGGTTGGTTTCAAGATTCAAGAAGTGGTATATATCTACTCTTATAAGAAACAAAGTTGGTGATGATGGTGTGCCTGCCATCCTGCAATATAGGCCGTCCGATTTATATCTGACAGATAGGAAGGAAACTATGGCAATTTTGCAAAAATATACCCACACTCCTCTCCACATTTGCAAATAAGGCCTTCCCACGTTCATCATTATCTCCCAAAAGATAGAGTACTCATACAAATGCATCTTGATGTTCCATGCAACGCATGGGCATCTCGCCAGTTGTTGCAAAAAGCCCATGTGTGAGTGTGTGTGAGAGAGAGAGAGGGGAGGAGGAGGAGTACGGAGTGCGTGTGTGACAAAGACACAAAGAGTGTGTGTGCGAGAGGTATCACCATAAAATGAGGCGATAGGGTGCGTGTGCACGATTGAGAGGGCGTGTCTCAAGAAGGGACAAAAAATCTACATAGATACAAGGAGCGCGAGAGAGACATGTACGATATAGTGTGAAGCAAGAGTGAGCGGGTGTATAAACCTATCTGGATGCTACTCGATCAATCTTTGTGAGAGAAATACGAGTTGGGGCGCGAAAGCGGGAGTTTTGTGTGTCTATGAGAGAGATGGTAGTCGGGAAGGGGGGTGGAATCAGGAGTTGTGTGTGTGTGTGTGTGAGAGAGAGAGAGAGAGAGAGAGAGAGAAAGGCAAGGGGAGTTTGTCTGATCAGTAGACAAATGAATAATGTCAGATTTATAACTGAGATGAAGACGGAAAGGAGACTGCAACAAATGTTGTGTGTGCGGTAGAGAGTAACTTTAGTGGTAGGAGTCATATCTAGAGAGATACGGGGTGCGTGAGAGAACCCTGGAGAGAAAGACAAAGTGAAAGATGAGTGAGAGAGAGAGAGTGTGTGTATGTGTTTGGCGGTGAAAAAGAAAGCTTAGGTACCTAGTGATACCAGAGAACGATAGAGATGTGAGAGATAATGAAAACCGTGTAATGTATAATGATAGGGAGAGTGTGACATTTCTCAAGGGAGATGTCGAGAGACCATGTTTGCGAAAATATAGGAGAAACATGAAGTGAGCATGCGGGTGAGCTGGAGAAAAGAGAGTGATAGCTACATGAAGGAGCATGCGAGAGAAATGGGCATGAAAGGAGATTCAAATATTTAGTTCTGTGTATAGAAAATGTCAACATAAAAGTGATTCAGATATTTGAATTCGAGATGATGATACATGTAATTCATACTCGAACCAAAATTGATCTATCAAACAAGCATACTCATATGAATTCACGCGCATCTATGTTATTTAAAATTTAGATATTACCGATCCAGACATTTTAGTAGAACATAATTTGGTTTACAATTTTTGAATTCAACCTTGTGATTTTGAGATCATTGTATTTCAATA
>NC_041383.1:49186706-49187948 GCF_002162155.2 Triticum dicoccoides
TGTTCTTCTGAAAGTACATATTAAAAATGATGTATATAGAATTTTATTCCAACCGAAAATGGATCCTGCCCGAACAAAAATAGAATACAAAATGGATTGGAATTGAGCTGGCACGGCAATGTGCAAGCTTTTTCTCAAAAAATTGAACGAAGTGGCCAAGCTCGCAGTAACCTCCCGAAACCAAAATATGGGAGATGGAAATTACCGCCTGTCCCTGACACGCAACACATGTCGGCCCGATTTCAATAGGTCTTGATAGGGGCAGTTTTGTAATTTCACTAAAACGTGACATAACCGCCTCTCACCCGGATTCATACACGGTGGGCGCCAAAACAAACTCTTCTCGGACGAAATCTCCGGCGGCAAATATTCGGTGTATGCGAGATTACCGTCCTATCCCCAGCAGATTATTATTGCTGTGATGTAGGAAATTTTAAACTGGGGCTAAGTTTGTAAATTTCCTTGCATTTGAGATAAGCGCCCCCTGAAGGAATGGTTCCCCCTTCCTCTCTGCCTCTATTTCCCCATTCATACTCTGTGGGAGCCAAAACACCCTCTCCACCCTAGCCTCCTCTGTCCGCCACCCCATCCACCGCCGTCCTCCTCCACCATGACGGAGCTGATACCCCAACAACGTCCTCCATTACAAGAGATCGACCTCTCTCATCCACGGCTTCGGACTAGGATCCTTGATCCGCGTCCTCTCGCTTCATCCGCGCCATCGTCCTCCTTGCTGACGCCGCTCGTACGACCGTCTCGTCCACCGCGCCGGGATATTTCCCCCACTGCCATTGTCTGCCCTCCAAGATCTACTTCCATGCCGCCGACAGCCATCGCTACCGCAGCACCCTCAATGCCTCAGCAGATGCTTACATGGAGCAACACCATAGGCGGTATAATTTCGTATCTGGTTATTTATGCCACCAAGAAAATAGATCGCCATTGCTTTACTGTGATTTCTTGTCCATCACTTAGAATCTTACTTGTTAGTTGAAAGCAAACATTGGTTGTGAAGTTGCCTTTGTACGGTTTGCACCTTCAGACCCGCCATGGCACGCTCAACACTATCTCGCAATGCTTATGGTTTTCCCCTTTTATATTTTGCACTAGTTAAATGACAGTAGACTAAATTTCAAAATTGGGTCGGTCGATTTTTGAGAGCTCGCCAGAGTTTGCCAGAGGGAAGGAAGGGGCTCGGGTGGGGGCGGTGGTTGTGGGGGGCGGTGGCTTGGCAGTGGTGGT
>NC_041383.1:49188784-49218121 GCF_002162155.2 Triticum dicoccoides
CAGCCCTCCTCCCACCACCCTCGACCTCACCGCCGCCACCCGAGCCCACCCAGCATCGCCGCCTCCTGATCTCGATCCCGCCCTCGCCGCCCCTAGCTACCTCTCCGTCGCCCCCCACCCCCTGCCACTAGTTAGTACTAGATTTAGTAGTAGTAGATGTTAATTTAGGGTTCATAGCTAGTACTAGATGTTGCTTAGTTAGTACTAGATTTTTAGTAGTAGTAGGTGTTAATTTAGGGTTGACATTAGTACTAGATTTTTAGTAGTAGATGTTAATTACTAGTAGTGACGGTACTAGTTAACTAGGGCAGTATGATTAATAGTAGTTGTAGTTGAACTACTTTAGTTGTAGTTGAACTAGTTTACTAAGTAAATTAATAAACTAGTTGAACTAGTTGAATTAATAGAACTAATGCATTTTTGGTAAGATAATTAACATAACTAGTTGAACTACTTTATTTTTAGAAAGAACTAGTTTTTTTCTATTTATAGTAAGTTTATATTTAGTAAGAACTAGTTGAATTAATAAAACTAGTTGAACATGTCATATTTGTTGTTATTTTTTAGTTTAAGCAATTATTCGGGATGTATTAGTGATAACTTATACGGTTTCAGGTGACCACCGTCGTCCCCGTCACCGACCCCCTCCGACATCCCTGCCGTCGTCCCAGTCACCGACCCCCTCCGACATCCGCGCCGTCGTCCCAGTCACCGACCCCCTTCGACATCGAGGTGAGACCAGCCAAATATCCTTTTATATCTTGTGTTGTTGCTCAAATAGGATATGTGGTTGCCCAAGTAGCCGTTCATGTTCAGTTTACATCTCCGAGTGGCCTATGTTTTGCCGGAGTGTTGATTAATTTCCGTTCCGGCAAATTTCAGGCGCTCCATATGTCCTTTTTTAGCAAAGGTCATGCCGGATTTTTTCTTGAATTCTGGCATGACTTGTGCTAGAATATGTACACGTTTAACCTTTGAATTATGAACGTAGGAAATGTCGTACTCGGAAGATGACAGTCTCCCGGGGGAGTGCAGCTGGTGCCACGACGATCGAGGTATGTGCGACAGGTTCGTTGAGCTGGACGAAGATCGGCGCTTCAGCATTAAGCTCGAGGAGACCTTCGATGTTGAAACGGTATGCAACAATGACAAGTGTTTTTTCGTAATTAAGCATGACTTCAACTACTTCAATGTCTTATTTTCATATTTTACAATTCGACTAGCTTATTCCATGCCATGCAAGACGCTTTGTCTTGGAGAGGATGGGTTTTGAAGACCATGAAAATTTTGAAACAAAGAAAATACACCTAAGGACCCATTATGATATGGATTTTGAAGTAAATCTATGCAATGCTCAGAGTGTAACCCATTTTGGTTGCCAAAATTGGGAAGCGCTTTGCAAAATGTATGGTTTTTATGAGGGTATGATTGTCACCATGGATCTTGGTGATCCTGACATTGAGCAAGACAATATGGACATTTGGGTCCTTGTTGATACGCTTCTGATTGTACCGCTATGTGAGTTTCTCAAACATAGTTATTAACTAATTTATATTGTTTATTTCAAAATAGTTGATAGATTATTTCCATCGACAGCTTATTTTGATTCTTCAAAGACTGTGCAGAAGATGGTAGACAAAACCCACTACACCGATGGCACCGAATTAACGTATAAGGAGAAAAATCATCTGATCGCATTTTGTACTCTTCTTGAGAATTACAATAACTATTATCGAACTGCTCCAAATTATGGTGAATACGTGCCACTAGTGCATCTGTTGAACCACGGTAACTTCTCTAGAGATACCCTAGTAAGATTTTTTACTATTACGACATCCGTGCATCTTTTGCATACTTCTAAAACTAGTACATCATTGCTAACTACGAAGTTATTATTATGTTTTTCAACAGAAACTCCCGATGGATTGTGTGCCTCATCTGATGTCTCTGAATGGTCACCTCTCAATTCTGAACATACTGCCAGGTAAATCTAGGGAGCTCACCTGTGCATATCGGATTTCTAAAACCGGTGAACACATGATCATCAAAGAATGGAAGAAATGTATGGACATTCGCAAGGAGGTTCTTGGAAGTAACATTCAGCGAAAGGCAAGAATTGGAGACAGGCTAATCTCCATTCTCCATAATGGAGAGTCAGGGGCTATCTTGTTTTTTGCTATTTTACCTTAGAAAATGTAGTAGGTCTTAATCGAATGTAGTAGGTCCTATGAGGTACAATATGCTTATTATGTGGTAATGTGTTAGAGTTGATAATGAGGAGTACTTGTGATTACGACTAGTGACCAATTTGCTATGTGATGTCATTGATGAAAACGATGATCTTGAGGAGGTGTTATATGACAATGATGTATTATGATGATAAGTTGTTAATGATATGATGATGATGATGATGATATTATTATATCATTGGGTGAAAGAACCACGGATTAGTTTCAAGTGGATGGACATCCACTTGAAACTAGTCCACAGTTCTTTCACCCCGTGATGTAATAACTCATTATGATGTAAAAACAATCTCTAAATTCCTGTTGTATGAAAACTTGTGTAAAGGTGTATGAATACAACATGAAATAAAAAAGAAATAAAATACTAAATAATAGTAGTAGCGCGGGAAAGGAGAAGCGCTACTACTAATTACCAGTAGCGCGGTTCTGAAGAACCGCTACTACTACGTCAATTTAGCAGTAGCGTGGATCTAGGCACGCTATTGCTAAGGTTTAGCTGTAGCGCCTTATCAGTAGCGCTCCTTCCTGCGCTACTGATAGGCCTAAAACCCGCGCTGCTGCTAGGCTTTTCTCTAGTAGTGTGCAAGCAGACATTCCTTTATATTCAGTACCATCATCGTAGCTGCTTAGCGCTGCTCCTCAATCCATCAAGCTAAACAACGTGGCACTCATAATTCCAAATTTGTTGCTCAAATACGGATCGGATATGATGCTAATATTATTAAAACAGATAATGTTTAATTGGTCAGCTAATGTTCCTACTTTACTTTAGAAAAGCACGTTCAACACACATAGAGAGATAGCAGAGAGTTGCATTCTTAATGCGCTCTGGTTCATCATGTGCGGGCACTGCACAACGAACATTTTATTATCCAAAATCTGCTTGCTCTTCTTTAGCATGTTCCTCTTCTATTCTTCTTTAATAAGTACTCTCTCCGTTCCTAAATACAAGTCTTTGTATAGATTCCACAATAAACTACATATGGAGCAAAATGAGGGAATCAACACTCTGAAATATATCTGTATACATCTGTATGTGATCCATAGTGGAAATCTCTATAAAGACTTATATTTTGGAACGGGGAGTATGATAGTAGTACATCATGTTCCATGTAGTGAAGAGGAGCAGTGACATTTGAAGTGTAGAGGTCTATTCGGTCGGTTGTGATGGACACTTTCAACTCTTCGGGCCTCTTTGATTCGTAGGATTTTGTAAACATGGGAATAGGAATTGTAGTGGCCTGCCCACTTGAATCTGATAAGATTAGCAAGGAAATGCGAGGAGCTGTGTCGCCTTTGAGATTTACACTGATACTAACAGTACCTGCTACGTCTTGAGCTTGCATTGGTTTTCCTTGAAGAGGAAAGGGTGATGTAGCAATAGAAGTCTAAGTATTTTCCTCAGTTTTTGAGAACCAAGGTATCAATCCAGTAGGAGGCTCCTCAAAAGTCCCACGCACCTACACAAACAAACAAGAATTCGCAACCAACGCAATAAAAGGGTTGTCAATCCCTTCAAGGCCACTTGCAAAAGTGAGATATGATAGAGATAATATGATAAGATAAATATATTTTTGGTATTTTATGATATAGATTGGAAAAGTAAAGATGCAAATAAAAGTAGATTGAAAGCTTATATGATAGGAGATAGACCCGGGGGCCATAGGTTTCACTACTGGCTTCTCTCAAGATAGCATAAGTATTACGATGGGTGAACAAATTACTGTCGACCAATTGATAGAAAAGCGAATAATTACGAGATTACCTAGGCATGATCATGTATATAGGCATCACATCCGTGACAAGTAGACCGACTCCTGCCTGCATCTACTACCATTACTCCACACATCGACCGCTATCCAGCATGCATCTAGAGTATTAAGTTCATAAAGAACAGAGTAACGCGTTAAGAAAGATGACATGATGTAGAGGGATAAACTCATGCAATATGATATAAACCCAATCTTTTTATCCTTGATGGCAACAATACAATACGTGCCTTGCTGCCCCTGCTGTCACTGGGAAAGGACTCCGTAAGATTGAACCCAAAGCTAAGCACTTCTCCCATTGCAAGAAAGATCAATCTAGTAGGCCAAACCAAACTGATAATTCGAAGAGACTTGCACAGATAACTTAATCACACATAAAATAATTCAGAGGAGATTCAAATATTTCTCATAGATAAACTTGATCATAAACCCACAATTCATCGGATCTCGACAAACACACCGCAAAAAGAGTTACATCGAATAGATCTCCAAGAAGATCGAGGAGAACTTTGTATTGAGATTCAAAGAGAGAGAAGAAGCCATCTAGCTAATAACTATGGACCTGAAGGTCTATGGTAAACTACTCACAACTCATCGGAGAGGCTATGGTGTTGATGTAGAAGCCTTCCGTGGTTGATTCCCCCTTCGGCGGAGCGCCGGCGAAGGCTCCAAGATGGGATCTCGCGGATATAGAAGGTTACGGTGGTGGAAATAGTTTTTCGTGGTCGCTTCTAATGTTTACTGGGGTACATGGGTATATATAGGAGGAAGAAGTAGGTCAGTGGATGCGCGAGGGGCCCACAAGGGTGGGGTGCACGCCCAGCCCTAGGGGCGCGTCGGGCACCCTCGTGGCTGCCTCAGTTGTTTCTTGACTTCCACTCCATGTCCTCTGGATCATGTTTGTTCCAAAAAGATCGCTCCTGAAGGTTTCATTCCATTTGGACTCTGTTTGATATTCCTTTTCTTTGAAACACTGAAATAGGCAAAAACAACAATTCGGGCTGGGCCTCCAGTTAGTAGGTTAGTCCCAAAAATGATATAAATGTGTAAAGTAAAGCCCATAAACATCCAAAACGGGTAATATAATAGCATGGAACAATCAAAAATTATAGATACGTTGGAGACGTATCAAGCATCCCCAAGCTTAATTCCTGCTCGTCCTCGAGTTGGTAAATGATAAAAACAGAATTTTTTATGTGGAATGCTACCTAGCATAATTCCCAATGTAATTTTCTTTATTGTGGCATGAATATTCAGATCCAAATGATTCAAAATAAAAGTTCATATTAACATAAGAAATAGTAATACTTCAAGCATACTAATCAAAGCAATCATGTCTTCTCAAAATAACATGGCTAAAGAAAGTTATCCCTACAAAATCAAATAGTATGGCTGTTGCTATACCTTCATCACACAAAGTATTTAATCATGCACAACCCCGATGACAAGCCAAGCAATTGTTTCATACTTTAGTAATCTCAAACTTTTTCAACTTTCACGCAATACATGAGCGTGAGCCATGGATATAGCACTATATGTGGAATAGAATGGTGGTTGTGGAGAAGACAAAAAGGAGAAGATAGTCTCACATCAACTAGGTGTATCAACGGGCTATGGAGATGCCCATTAATAGATATCAATGTGAGTGAGTAGGGATTGCCATGCAATAGGTGCACTAGAGCTATAAATGTATGAAAGCTCAATAAAATAAAACTAAGTGGGTGTGCATCCAACTCGCTTGCTCACGAAGACCTAGGGCATATTGAGGAAGCCCATCATTGGAATATACAAGCCAAGTTCTATAATGACAAATTTCCACTAGTATATGAAAGTGACAACATAGGAGACTCTCTATCATCAAATCAAGATC
This sequence comes from Triticum dicoccoides, assembly GCF_002162155.2. NCBI lineage: Eukaryota > Viridiplantae > Streptophyta > Magnoliopsida > Poales > Poaceae > Triticum > Triticum dicoccoides. The sequence continues at coordinate 49,194,670 of NC_041383.1, forward strand.
ATGGTGCTACTTTGAAGCACAAGTGTGGTAAAAAGGATAGTAGCATTGTCCCTTCTCTCTTTTTCTCTCATTTCATTTTTTCTCCTTTTTTATTTCTTTTTCTCTTTTTTTTCTTTTTGGGCCTTTCCCTTTTTTTCTCTTTTGGCCTTTTTTTCTTTTTCTTTTCTTTCTTTCTTTTTTTTCATAAAGTCCGAAGTATCATCTCGACTAGTGGGGGAATCATAGTCTCCATCATCCTTTCCTCACCAGGACAATGCTCTAATAATGAAGATCATCAAACTTTTATTTACTTACAAATCAAGATTACAACTCAATACTTAAACAAGATATGAGTCTATATGAATGCCTCCGGTGGTGTACTGGGATATGCAATGAATCAAGAGTGCATGTATGAAAATTATGAAGGTGCCCTTGCCACAAATACGATGTCAACTACATGATCATGCAAAGAGCAATATGACAATGATGATGCGTGTCATAATAAACGGAATGGTGGAAAGTTGCATAGCAATATATCTCGGAATGGCTATGGAAATGCCATAATAGGTAGGTATGGTGGCTGTTTTGAGGAAGGTATATGGTGGGTGTATGGTACCGGCGAAAGTTGCACGGCACAAGAGAGGCTAGCAATGGTGGAAGGATGAGAGTGCATATAATCCATGGACTCAACATTAGTCATAAAGAACTCATATACTTATTGCAAAAATCTACAAGTCATCAAAAACAAACTACTACGCGCATGCTCCTAGGGGGATAGATTGGTAGGAAAAGACCATCGCTCGTCCCCGACCGCCACTCATAATGAAGACAATCAATAAATAAAATTGTGCTCCAACTTCATCACAAAGCGGTTCACCATACGTGCATGCTATGGGAATCACAAACTTCAACACAAGTATTCTTTAAATTCATAATCACCCAACTAGTATGACTCTAATATCACCATCCTGATATCTCAGAACAATTATCAAGCATCAAATTGATCATAGCATCCAATTCACTTTTTATGATAGTTTATATTATACCCAACTTGGATGCCCATCGTTCTAGGACCAATTTTATAACCATAGCAAATACCATGTTGTTCTAAGAGACTCTCAAAATAATATAAGTGAAGCATGAGAGATCAACAATTTCTTCAAAATTAAGCCACCGTCGTGCTCTAAAAGATATAAGTGAAGCACTAGAGCAAAAATTATCTAGCTCAAAAGATATAAGTGAAGCACATAGAGTATTCTAATAAATTTCAATCAAGTGGGTTTCTTCCAAAAGGTGTGTACAGCAAGGATGATTGTGGTAAACTAAAAATCAAAGACTAATATCATACAAGACGCTCCAAGCAAAACACATATCATGTGGCGAATAGAAATATAGCTCCAAGTAAAGTTACCGATGAACGAAGACGAAAGAGGGGATGCCTTCCGGGGCAACCCCAAGCTTAGGATTTTGGTTATCCTTTAATATCTTGGGGTGCCATGGGCATCCCCAAGCTTAGGCTCTTGCCACTCCTTATTCCATAGTCCATCAAATCTTTACCCAAAACTTGAAAACTTCACAACACAAAACTCATCAGGAAATCTCATAGGCTCCGTTAGCGCAAGAAAGAAAAACCACCACATAAGGTAATGTAATGAACTCATTCTTTATTTATATTGGTGTTAAACCTACTGTATTCCAACTTCTCTATGGTTCATACCCCTACATACTAGCAATAGATGCATAAAAATAAGCAAACAACACATGAAGAGCAGAATCTGTCAAAAACAGAACAGTCTGTAGCAACCTGTAACTCTCGAATACTTATGGAACTCTAAAAATCCTACCAAAATAGGAAGTCCTGGGCAATTTGTCTATTGATCTACAGCAAAAATAATCAACGGAAAAGCACGTTTCTCTGAATTACTAAAATTATTTTTGTGTGTGCAAAGTTTCTGTTTTTCAGTAGAATCAAATTAACTATCGCCATAGGTTATCCTATAGGTTCTACTTGGCACAAACACTAATTAGAACATAAAAACACATCTAAATAGAAGGTAGATGAAAAAATTACTACTAAACAGGAGCAAAAACAAAAAAACTAAAATAAAATTGGGTTGCCTCCCAACTAGCGCTATCGTTTAACGCCCCTAGCTAGGCATAAAAGCGAGGATAGATCTAAGTAGTGCCATCTGTGGCACTCAATTCGTCAATAGAGCACTTATAATTTTTAGGGGTTTCTCCCTTTTTGGCAATGATTAAACCCTTAGGAAAGAATTCAAGAAATTCATTTGTAGCAAAAGGTTCCTTAATGATAGAGAGACAATTGGGATGAACACTTATTGATTTGAGATCCGCATTTCCCTTATTAGAAGATTCACCCTTATTTTTAGGAACATAAATGAATTTGGCAGTTTTGGTAGGAGGATTTGGAGTGTTTTTCACGGATGAAAAGGCCGACCCTAAGTTGGTAATAATATCCTCAAGCTTACCGATTCTTGTAGAATCTAGATCTATTCTTTCATTAAATATAGGTTCTTTCTCTTTAAAAAAATTCAAAGTAACTCCAACCCTAGATCCATATTGGGTAATTTTATTATGAATCTTTCTATCTAAATTTTCAATTAACTCAACAGTGTAAATCTTATTTTCAATAATCTCAAGCCTTTGCATCACATGTTCTAGAGTTAAAATAGTCCCATTTACCAAGAGAGGAGGAGGACCAAACAAATCTAACATAGCATTATAAGCATCAAAGGTGTGGCTATCCACAAAATTTCCTCCGGTAATGGTATCAAAAATGCATCTATTCCACGGAGTAATGCCTACATAAAAATTGCGAAGAAGAACGGAAGTAGAAAGCTTCCTAGTAGATCTATTTTGAGCATTGCAAATTCTATGCCAAGCATCTTTTAGATTTACTCCCTCCCTTTGCTTAAAATTAAGAATTTCATGTTCGGGAGTAATAACAAGGATAGGAGGACTAGCCATAACGATGAGCACACAAAAGGCAAGCAAAAGAGAGAGGAGGTTGGGAAAGAGAAGGCAAATAAAACGGCAAGGGTGAAGTGGGAGAGAGGAAAACGAGAGGCAAATGGCAAATAATGTAAGTGCGAGGGAGATGAGTTTGTGATGGGTACTTGGTATGTCTTAACTTGAGCGAAGACCTTCCCGACAATGGCGCCAGAAATCCTTTTTGCTACGTCTTGAGCTTGCGGTTGTTTTCCTTCAAGAGGAAAGGGTGATGCAACAGTAGTAGCGTAAGTATTTCCCTCAGTTTTTGAGAACCAAGGTATCAGTCCAGTAGGAGGCTCCTCAAAAGTCCCACGCACCTACACAAACAAACAAGAACTCACAACCAACGCAATAAAGGGGTTGTCAATCCCTTCAAGGCCACTTGCGAAAGTGAGATTTTATAGAGATAATATGATAAGATAAATATATTTTTGGTATTTTATGATATAGATTGGAAAAGTAAAGATGCAAATAAAAGTAGATTGAAAGCTTATATGATAAGAGATAGACCCGGGGGGCATAGGTTTCACTAGTGGCTTCTCTCAAGATAGCATAAGTATTATGGTGGGTGAACAAATTACTGTCGAGCAATTGATAGAAAAGCGAATAATTATGAGATTATCTAGGCATGATCATGTATATAGGCATCACGTCCGTGACAAGTATACCGACTCCTGCCTGCATCTACTACTATTACTCCACACATCGACCGCTATCCAGCATGCATCTAGAGTATTAAGTTCATAAAGAACAGAGTAACGCATTAAGAAAGATGACATGATGTAGAGGGATAAACTCATGCAATATGATATAAACCCCATCTTTTTATCCTCGATGGCAACAATACAATACGTGCCTTGCTGCCCCTACTGTCACTGGGAAAGGACACCGCAAGATTGAACCCAAAGCTAAGCACTTCTCACATTGCAAGAAAGATCAATCTAGTAGGCCAAACCAAACTGATAATTCGAAGAGACTTGCAAGGATAACTTAATCACACGTAAAAGAATTCAAAGGAGATTCAAATATTTCTCATAGATAAACTTGATCATAAACCCACAATTCATTGGATCTCGACAAACACACCACAAAAAGAGTTACATCGAATAGATCTCCAAGAAGATCGAGGAGAACTTTGTATTGAGATTCAAAGAGAGAGAAGAAGCCATCTAGCTAATAACTATGGACCTGAAGGTCTATGGTAAACTACTCACAACTCATCGGAGAGGCTATGGTGTTGATGTAGAAGCCTTCCGTGGTTGATTCCCCCTTCGGCGGAGCACCGGCGAAGGCTCCAAGATGGGTTCTCGCGGATACAGAAGGTTACGGCGGTGAAAATAGTTTTCCGTGGTCGCTTCTGATGTTTTTGGGGTACGTGGGTATATATAGGAGGAAGAAGTCGGTCGATGGACGCCTGAGGGGCCCACGAGGGTGGGGGGCATGCCCAACCCTAGGGGGCGCGCTGGGCACCCTCGTGGCTGTCTCGGTTGTTTCTTGACTTCCACTCCAAGTCCTCTGGATCACGTTTGTTCCAAAAAGATCGCCCCCGAAGGTTTCATTCCGTTTGGACTCCGTTTGATATTCCTTTTCTTCGAAACACTGAAATAGGCAAAAAACAGCAATTCGGGCTGGGCCTCTGATTAGTAGGTTAGTTCCAAAAATGATATAAATGTGTAAAGTAAAGCCCATAAACATCCAAAACGGGTAATAGAATAGCGTGGAACAATCAAAAATTATAGATACATTGGAGACGTATCAGTACCGCACCTTCAGTTGAAGAGAGCTGGTATCCAAAGCCTTTCTAGCCATATAGTATATTATGAACGTATCATCTGCCAACTATCCTTACTTCTAGAGCCTATTTTTTGGGTACTTGTGCCAGATTATATTAATGCACACACCATATTACAGCACACATAGGCTCTCTCATCAGAATCCAGTGATAGCACACAAGGGTTACAGGGAGCCCCTATATTAGAATATCCTCTGCATTACAAAGATAATCTCACTCCTATTTATGTTTTCATGATTCTCATATATTTTACGTAATCACAATGAATATCCGAATCCGCACATCAGAAGAATATTGTGGAACACTGCAAGGACTAACAAAATTGGCACCAAGGCATTGAGTGCCATTCTGGATGCAATGAAATTCATGCGCTCCCCACCTGCAGATTCTTGTTCAGAATATGGTCCTAATGACTATTCTGACCTCGAGTAGTCAAAGGCAGATAGCTTGTCCTGTTCACCCATCAAGGTGCCTGTTCTAATTTGGCAAGGTTTTATTGATTGCGCGTATCTTGCATAAGGTGTCTTGCATTTCTTCTACTTTGTTGCACCACCATCTGCTTAGTTTACTCATCATATATGTCAAGATGCCATGCCCATCCATTATCAATACATATACCATATGTCATCATACCATGTTCTTCCACTCAAATGTTGTTCTTGTGCATCAGACATGAAAAAGGAAGAGGGTGATTGCCGAACCTGAAGGACCACCATCAAAGTCCTTGAAAAATGTGGTGGTGCCGGAGAAATCAGACACCACCCCACTTATATTAGCTCTACAACCAATGACACAAAATGTAGGACCCACTCCAGCAAACTGTACCCATACTGTCGTGGAATTAACACGTCAGATGTCCTAGTGTGAGGACTTAGTCGTTAGGCCAACGCATAGATGTGGTAGTTTGAGAGGGGTTGAGCGGAATCAAGAGATACAACATGCAAGACAAAGATTTAGACAGCTTCGGGCCCCGGGAAACATCATCCGGTAACAACCCTACATGTTGTTTGTGGCTAGGTCTCATTATCATCATGAAGGAGTCGCCGTAAACCGGCTCTCCTTCGTTGTGTCTAGCCCTAGAGATTGTTTCTTGTTTCTTGTCCCTCTTGGGGTGCCCTGCCCCTCCTTATATAAGTTGAAGGGGCGGGGTACATGTAGAGTCCATCTCGGACTAAGACTTAAACTATTTTGACTTCCCTTCATGGGCATCTTAACGTCTTGGGCTTCATAACGTTTTGGGCTTCATAACCCCTGGCAACCCAGTTATCACTGTATGCCGGGTTATGACTGGTGTCGGTTTAACATGGTCTGCCAGTTTATGATAGTCTGCCGGTTTAACATGGTCTGTCGTTTTATGATGGTCTTCTGGTTTATGATGGTCTGCCGGTTTATGATTGACTTAACACCTGTTGGGTTATCATCTGACTTAACTCCTGCCGGTGTTACCATCTATCTTAACACCTGCCCGTTTACCCCTCGCCGGTTTACCGTCTGTCTTAGCCATCTGTCTTAACTGTCTGCCAGTTTACCATCCGCCGGTTTACCAAGTCCCAGACGGGTTATGACTCCGGCCGGGTCATACCGCGGGGTATATCCCCGACATTAGCCCCCAGTTTAATTTGGATTTATCCATGTTAAACTGATCCTGATCATCCTTAAGTCCTTGTCACTTCCTTCTTCTAGAAAATCCGGTTTAATAGGCCAGGTTCATAATCAACTTGCTGACATTGGTTTCTCATAGAAAATATATTGTGAAGAACAACTCCTTTAATTCAGCTCCCAATGCTTAAAAACAATATTGGTCCTTGAAATACTCATCTGATCTTCAACCGGTTTAAGGACGTAGAACTTGCCGGTTTATCATCACCAAGATTGCCGATTTATAAATATTGATAACACCGAGTCATAACTGTAGTTAACATCCATCTTGAAAATATACCTCTTATATGCCTATCACTTGTAGCCTCCAAGTCTTAAGAAGGTAATGTAGTAACAGCTTAAGATTTTCTTAAATATGAATGTCACAAGTTTGAAGAAATCCAGGTTTGTTCATCTCAATCACCAGTCAGAATTGAGTATTCCATATATATAGCCCCCAAGTGCCGGGTTGTCATGCTTGCAGCAACCTGGGACTTGTAACTTCCTGATGCTCATAAAAACTTCAACCAGTGTAGGCCCCAAGGGCCGGGTCATTATGCAATAATGAGTAGGGACTTTGTAAATATAATCATGTAAACTTTGAACAACAACGTGTAGCCCCCAAGGGCCGGTTCAGTAAGATAATATTGAGCTGGGACTTTGATATATACTTCAATTAAAATAACATCATATGATGTAACCCCCATCATGGGGCTTGAATCCCTGTCCACAAGGTTAAGAGCCTTGTGCTTTACCAACTGAGCAGTGGACCCTTCAATGTAATGGATAAAAAGCTTTGTACCTTGAATTGTTTACAGGAGCAATTGGCAGCCCCCAAGGGCCGTCTCATTACAATGTGATGAGTCGGGTCTTCAATAAGGTGAGCAAAAAATGACTTTGCATTAGCCCCCAAGTGTCATGGTGCATGTTGATATGTCTCCAACGTATCTATAATATTTGATTGCTCCATGCTACTTTATCTACTGATTTAGGCAATATTGGGCTTTATTATCCACTTTTATATTATTTTTGGGACTAACCTGTTAACCGGAGGCCCAGCCCAGATTCGCTGTTTTATGCCTATTTGAGTGTTTCGAGGAAAAGGAATATCAGAAGGAGTCAAAACGGAACGAAATCAACTGGAGAAGTTATTTTTGGAAGGAAAGCTACCTAGGGAACTTGGAGTGCACGTCATGGGAGATACGGGCTACCCACGAGGGTGGGGGGCGCCCCCCTGGGCGCGCCCCCTGCCTCGTGGGACCCCCGTAGCTCCACCGACATACTTCCTGCACCCATATATACCTACGTACCCAAAAACTTCCAGAACAGAACCTAGATCGGGAGTTCCGCCGCTGCAAGCCTCCAGAGCCACCAAAAACCAATCGGGACCCTGTTCCGGCACCCTTCCGGAGTGGGATCCCATCACCGGAGGCCATCTTCATCATCCCGGCGCTATCCATGACGAGGAGGGAGTAGTTCACCCTCGGGGCTGAGGGTATGTACCAGTAGCTATGTGTTTGATCTCTCTCTCTCTCGTGTTCTCTCTCGTGTTCCCTCTATGGCACGATCTTGATGTATCCCGAGCTTTGCTATTGTAGTTGGATATTATGATGTTTCTCCCCCTCTACTCTCTTGTGATGAATTGAGTTTCCCCTTTGAAGTTATCTTACAGGATTGAGTCTTTTATGAGAACACTGATGTATGTCTTGTCGTGATTATCTGTGGTGACAATGGGATATCATGTGCCACTTGATGTATGTTTTGGTGATCAACTTGTGGGTTTTGTGACATTGGGAACCTATGCATAGGGGTTGGCACACGTTCTTGACTCTCCGGTAGTAGCTTTGGGGCACTCTTTGAAGTACTTTTATGTTGGTTGGATGAATCTGAGATTGTGTGACGCATATCGTATAATCATGCCCACGGATACTTGAGGTGGAAATTGAGTATCTAGGTGACATTAGGGTTTTGGTTGATTTGTGTCTTAAGGAGTTATTCTAGTATGAACTCTATGATGGATTGAGCGGAAAGAATAGCTTATGTTAGTTTACTACGAACTCTTGAATAGATTGAACGGAAAGGATAACTTTGAGGTGGTTTCGTACATAACCATAATCTCTACGTTTTTTCTCCGCTATTAGTGGCTTTGGAGTGACTCTTTGTTGCATGTTGAGGGCTTTTTATATGATCTATCTATGTTATTATTGTTGAGAGAACTTGCACTAGTGAAAGTATGAACCCTAGGCCTTGTTTCCTACCATTGCAATACCGTTTACGCTCACTTTTACCACTTGTTACATTGCTGTTTTTATTATTTCAGATTACAAAAAACTATATCTACTATCTATTTTGCACTTGTATCTTCATCTCCTCGCTGAACTAGTGCACCTATACAATTTACCATTGTATTAGGTGTGTTGGGGACACAAGAGACTCTTTGTTATTTGGTTGCAGGGTTGTTTGAGAGAGACCATCTTCATCCTATGCCTCCTACGGATTGATAAACCTTAGGTCATCCACTTGAGGGAAATTTGCTACTGTCCTACAAACATGTGCACTTGCAGGCCCAACAACGTCTACAAGAAGAAGGTTGTGTAGTAGACATCAAGCTCTTTTTCGTCGCCGTTGCCGGGGAGGCTAGGTAAAGGGTACTCACACTCCGTCACTAAGCTATTTTTTGGCGAGGTGAGTGCTTGAAGGTATATCTTTAGATCTTGCAATCGAATCTTTTTGTTTCTTGTTTTAGCACTAGTCTAGTTTATAAAAGAAAATTACAAAAAAAATTGAGTTAAGTTTGTCACATACGCTTCACCTTTTTAATATCTTTTGTGAGTATGATGGAAAGGAAAATTGTGCTCAAGTGCTAGAAGAAGAATTACATAGAATGCTTGGCATAAAATATGTGAATGATGAGCATGATTGCAATGTTGTTAGTATGAATTCCTTGAATATCCATGATGCTAATGATATGCAAAGCCACAAGCTTGGGGAAGCTATGTTTGATGGAGATGATATTTTTTGTCCCACAAGCTTTGATGAGAAAATTTACTATGATGAAAGCATGCCTCCTATCTATGATGATTATTGTGATGAAACGTATGCTTTAAAGAATAATGATAAGCATGAAACTTGTCATCTTGATCTTAATTTTCAATCATATGATAGTTATTTTGTTGAGTTTGCTCCCACTATTATTCATGAGAAGAATCTTGCTTATGTGGAGAGTAGTAAATTTTCTATGCTTGTAGATCATGAAAAGAATGTTTTAGGTGCTGGTTATATTGTTGAATTCATTCATGATGCTACCGAAAATTATTATGAGGTAGGAACATATGCTTGTAGGAATTGCAATAATGTCAAGTTTCCTCTCTATGTGCTTAAAATCTTGAAGTTATGCTTGTTGTGCCATCCTATGCTAGTTGATTATTGTTCCAATAAGTTGTTTGCTCACAAAATCCCTATGCATAGGAAGTGGGTTAGACTTAAATGTGATAGTCATATGCTTCATGATGCTCCCGTTATGTTTCAAATCTTATCTTTTATGTGAGCATCATTGCCATCATCATGCCTAGCTAGAAAGGCATTAAAGAAAAGTTCTTGTTGGGAGACAACCCAATATTTATCCTTACTGTTTTTGTGTGTCCACATTATTATGCTACTGTAGTAATCATGTTTTATAGCTTTTGTTTCACTAAAGTGCCAAGTAGAACCGTTGGGAAGACTTGGGTGAAGTCTTTATGATCTTGCTGTAAAATAAACAGAAACTTTAGCGCTCACGAGAATGGCTGCCAGTTTTTACTGGAGAGTGATTTTAGGTTGATTCTTTTTGAAGATGATTAATAGACAAATTTCTCAGGTCCAGCAGTTTATTTCATAATTTTTGGGGTTCCGGAAGTATACGTTTTATACAGATTACTACAGACTGTTCTGTTTTTGACAGATTCTGTTTTCTATGTGTTTTTTGCTTATTTTGATTCATCTATGGCTAGTATTGGTGGTATGAACCATAGAGAAGTTATAATACAGTAGATATTACACCAATATGAATTTAGAATGAGTTCGTTACAGTACCTAAGTGGCGGTTTTATTTTCTTACTAACGGAGCTTATGAGTTTTGTTTGAGTTTTGTGTGGATGAAGTTTTCATGTTTTGGGTAAAGATTCGATGGACTATAGAATAAGGAGTGGCAAGAGCCTAAGCTTGGGGATTCCCAAGGCACCCCAAGGTAATATCCAAGGACAAGCAAGAGCCTAAGCTTGGGGACGCCCCGGAAGGCATCCCCTCTTCCGTCTTCGTTCATCGGTAACTTTACTTGGAGCTATATTTTTATTCGCCACATGATATGTGTTTTGCTTGGAGCATCATTTTATTTTGTTAGTTTTTGCTTGATGTTAGTTAGAATAATGTTTTTAATCTTTAGTTTCAATAAAAAAGTCAAGGATAGCCTTTGCCATGCTTATTTTGCTAGTATACATGTTGCTGTTTGAAAACAGAAAGTTTACCGCTGTTGCAAAAATTCCCTAGAAAAGTCAGAGAATAGTATAACGTTGAATCTTTTTGAATATTAAGATCTGATAAATTTATTACAGTGGGAATTTTAGTTCATAATTTTTGGAGTCAGGGAGGTATTGTTACTCTTGCATTCTTTACAAACTATACTGTTTTGGCATATTGCTGTTATGGTTGCATTGTTTGCATATGTTTGCTTGTTTAATGATTCTATTTGAGGATAGGAGTATTAAATATATAGAGGCATTTAGTATTCAATGTTGAATAATAATTTTAGTGATTTGTTACAGTATAAAATGAAAGGTTTTGCATTGGTTTATACTAACCTATCTCACGAGTTCTTGTTGAGTTTGTTGTGAATGAAGCTTTTGATAAAAAGAAGAGAAACCATGATATGATATGAACTAAGGAGACACAAAATCTCAAGCTTGGGGATGCCCAAGGCACCCCAAGATAATATTTCAAGAAGTCTCAAGCATCTAAGCTTGGGGATGCCCCGGTAGGCATCCCACCTTTCTTCTTCAACAACTATCGGTTAGTATCGGTTAAGCCTAAGTTTTTGCTTCTTCACTTGAGTTGTGATATCCTTGCGTTGTAGTTTTCTTTAGCTTTGCTTGCTGTTTGAATGAGAATCAAGATCTGAAGTTATTTAATGAGAGAGAGCCATACACAAATTGGAATTTGCTAGAATACTCTATGTGCTTCACTTATATCTTTTAGAGCACGGTGGTGGATTTGTTTTGAAGAAACTATTGATCTCTCATGCTTCACTTAGATTATTTTGAGAGTCGTTAATAGCATGGTAATTGCTTAATGTTAATATACTTGGTATTCACGATATGTGAAACTTTCTTTTGAGTGAATTGAATACTAAGATAAGTTTGATGCTTGATAATTGTTTTGAGATATGGAGGTGATAACATCAAAGCAATGCTAGTTGGGGTGATCATGAATTTAAAGAATGCTTGTGTTGAAGTTTGTGATTCTCGTAGCATGCACGTATGGTGAACCGCTTTGTGATGAAGTCGGAGCACAATTTTTTTTATTGATTGTCTTCCTTATGAGTGGCAGTCGGGGATGAGCGATGGTCTTTTCCTACCAATCTATCCCCCTAGGAGTATGCGTTTAATGCTTTGGTTTTTGATGACTTCTAAATTTTTGCAACAAGTGCATGAGTTCTTTTGATTAATGCTGAGTCCCTGGATTATACGCACTCTCACCCTTCCACCATTTCTAGCCTCTCTAATACCACGCACTTTTCGCCGGTATCATACACCCACCATATACCTTCCTCAAAACAGCCACCATACCTACCTATCATGGCATTTCCATAGCCATTCCTAGATATATTGCCATGCAACTTTCCACCGTTCCGTTCATATGACACACATTACTTTTGTCATATTGCTTTTTGCATGAACATGTAGTTGACATTGTATTTGTGGCAAGGCCACCTTCATAATTTTCATACATGTCGCTCTTGATTCATTGCATATCCCTGTACACCGCCGGAGGCATTCATATAGAGTCATATCTTGTTCTAAGTATCGAGTTGTAATTGTTGAGTTGTAAGAAAAATAAAAGTGTGATGATCATCATTATTAGAGCATTGTCCCAGTGAGGAAAGGATGATGGAGACTATGATTCCCCCATAAGTCGTGATGAGACTCCGGACTTTATGAAAAAAAGGGAGTGGCCAAAAAAAGAAAAAAAAAGAAAAAATAAGGGAGAAAGGCCAAATAAAAAAAGAGAGAAAAAGAGAGAAGGGACAATGCTACTATCCTTTTTCCACACTTGTGCTTCAAAATTAAGCACCATGATCTTCATGATAGAGAGTCTCATATGTTATCACTTTCATATACTAGTGGGAATTTTTCATTATAGAACTTGGCTTGTATATTCCAATGATGGGCTTCCTCAAAAGTGCCCTGGGTCTTCGTGAGCAAGCAAGTTGGATGCACACCCACTTAGTTTCTTTTGTTGATCTTTCATATACTTATAGCTCTAGTGCATCCATTGCATGGCAATCCCTACTCACTCACATCGATATCTATTGATGGGCATCTCCATAGCCCATTGAAACGCCTAGTTGATGTGAGACTATCTTCTCCTTTTTTGTCCTCTCCACAACCACCATTCTATTCCACCTATAGTGCTATGTCCATGGCTCACGCTCATGTATTGCGTGAGAGTTGAAAGAGTTTGAGATTATTAAAGTATGAAACAATTGCTTGGCTCATCATCGGGGTTTTGCATGATTAAATACTTTGTGTGATGAAGATGAAGCATAGCCAGACTATATGATTTTGTAGGGATAACTTTCTTTTAACCATGCTATTTTGAGAAGACATGATTGCTTTGATTTGTATGCTTGAAGTATTATTACTTTTATGTCAATATGAACTTTTGTCTTGAATCTTTCGGATCTGAATATTCATATCACAATTAAGAAGATTTACATTGAAATTATGCCAAAGTATCACTCCGCATCAAAAATTCTTTTTTATCATTTACCTACTCGAGGACGAGCAGGAATTAAGCTTGGGGGTGCTTGATACGTCTCCAACGTATCTATAATTTTTGATTGCTCCATGCTACTTTATCTACTGTTTTAGGCAATATTGGGCCTTATTATCCACTTTTATATTATTTTTGGGACTAACCTATTAACCGGAGGCCCAGCCCAAATTTGTTGTTTTATGCCTTGTCGGTGTCAAAACCGGCGGATCTCGGGTAGGGGGTCCCGAACTGTGCGTCTAGGCGGATGGTAATAGGAGACAAGGGACACGATGTTTTACCCAGGTTCGGGCCCTCTTGATGGAGGTAAAACCCTATGTCCTGCTTGATTGATATTGAGGATGTGGGTATTACAAGAGTAGATCTACCACGAGATCAAGGAGGATAAACCCTAGAAGCTAGCCTATGGTATGATTGTTTCTCGTCCTATGGACTAAAACCATCCGGTTTATATAGACACGGAGAGGGCTAGGGTTACATAGAGTCGGTTACAATGGTAGGAGATCTACATATCCGTATCGCCAAGCTTGCCTTCCACGCCAAGGAATGTCCCATCCGGACACGGGACGAAGTCTTCAAACTTGTATCTTCATAGTCTTGGAGTCCGGCCGATGATGATAGTTCGGCTATCTGGACACCCCCTAGTCCAGGACTCCCTCAGTAGCCCCCGAACCAGGCTTCAATGACGACGAGTCCGGCGCATATATTGTCTTCGGCGTTTGCAAGGCGGGTTCTCCTCCATATTCCATGTGTTTGGCGAATAGTGTCCGGTTTCCTTATAAATGTTGCGCTCCTTGGCTTCTACGTCCAATTCCACGTGTCGTATGAATGCGAAAAGCCACGGTATTTTTACGTTTTACCCCCTAGCTGCGTGAATAAGCTGCCTATAAGAGAGGCGAGGACCCAGATCCGAATCACACCATCCTCCTTCTGCAAGTACTCATCAAAGCGCATCTGACAAAAATCCATTCCAACATGGACAGTCGACGCGGCTCCTCCTCTCGCGCTTCCAGTCCTCAGTCAGGAGATTGGAGGAGATGTTCAGTCCCGCATAGCGAGTTAGTGACGCTCCAGGCAGAGGAATACCTCCCCCCAGCCTTTATGGTTCCGGTTTGAGCCGGACTGGCCACCTACAAGGGTGGGAAGCAGGCGGAGAGCGTCCCCAATCCCTCCAAAGGAGAGCGGGTATGCTTCGTCCCCTACCTAATAAGGGGACTCGGGTTTCCCATACATCTGTTTCTCCGGGGGCTCCTGGAGTTCTATGGACTCCAACTTCACCACCTCACACCTGCCTCCATCTTGCACATCTCGGGCTTTGTAGCTCTTTGCGAGCTGTTCTTGGGCATCGAGCCCCATTTTGCGCTGTGGAAGAGATTGTTTTGCCTCGTACCCCGTTCTCACGAGGGGTCGATATATCAAGTGGGCGGAGCCAAAATATGGCGCATCGCCGGGACTGGATATCTATCTGGAACCCCGAAGAAGGCGTCCAAAGACTGGCCTTCGGAGTGGTTCTATATGGAAGACGCCCCGCTGCCGGATCTAGTTCGGATCGGCCTCCCGGAGTTTAGCAACGATCCTCTGAAGAAACGCCTGAGTTGGCGCCCGCGGAGCCCTCAACGGGAAGATGATAGGAGCGTCCAATATCTGATGGGCCGGATAAGGTTACTGGCCCATTCCGGATTGACCATGATTGGAGTCATGGCCACATGCATTATGCGAGGGGTGCAGCCGCTCCAATATAGGGGCCACCCCATGTGGGATTTCAACGGGGAGAATGACGCCACGCGTCATGGCCGCAAGGGGCCGGGATCGACCGCCGATCTGGTGAAGATCATGTCCGGCTTGTACAAGGGGGAGAAGGAGGACTTCCTCCGCATGAGTCCATTGAATGGATTCTCCATGAATAACCCTCGGAGCTGGGTAAGCGGACGTTTATATATCCGATCCGTGCTTTCAAAGTTAAGTGTCTTACTTTATGATTTCGACGCTGGAACTGCGCCGGGATGTGGAGGGCATACAAAGCCCGACTCCACAACCCGAGGATCCGGGAAGATCCCTTGATCCGGCCTCCGGAGAGGATCTGGACATAAAGGTGGAACTGATTAACGGGGTGTTCCACCAACTCAGCATAGACAATGCTCTAGTCGCCATTATGGCTGACTACCCCGGTTTATCTCCGTTTTCCCAGGTGAGTACGACCGAAGTCCTGACACCATTACTTTTTTAATGCTTATTTCTAACCACCGTATACCAACGGTGCTTCACAGGAGGTGCCTTTACGGCGGGAAGCCGAGCCCGCAGCGACTGACCAACCAGGGTTAGTGCGGCCCAGCAGGCGGAAGAGGAGTGCGGCGCGAATCGAAACGTCGCCGCAAAGGTATGGCGCACCATTCTCTTTAAGGGATAGATTCCTGGGAGGTATATTAATGCTCATGATTCTTCCAGGAGAAAGAGCGCTCGCCGGACTGTGCCCGGAGAGGTTGCCAACCAAGCCTCCGCCAGCCAGGCTCCAACACCTGGTCCGGAGGGGGAGGCGAGCGCAAGGAGCGAGCCGGATGCTCCTCCAGCGGAGGATGCCGACAGGCTGTCCGCCACCAGGTCTGAGGTGGAGAGCGCCATGAATCACAGGCGCCGCCGGACAGTTCTTCGTGACGCGTGTTTCTCCCCAGAGGTGTTGAATGCCTTTAATGCGGGAGACGCGCACCTCCGTGTTGCTCAAGATGGTTTAACCAAAGCCACGGAGCAGTATGTGAAAGACATACGGGTGAGGAATTTTAATAGTTATATATGCCAGTAGCCCTCGAGACTTAAAGTAGTTAAACTAATAGATTTAAGGATCATTTGTTATGCAGGATCTTACGGAGAAGAATACCCACCTGTCCCAGGAGCTTCAAGAATGCAAGGCCCAACTTGAGGCCGCACTAGCCACTGCCCGGGGAGCCACAGAGACCCCCTCTGGTAATACATATTTCAAAAAGATAAGTAGTTTATGAAGTGAGGCATGTGTGTTTAGTCTGGCAATAATATTGCAGAGGGTGCCGGACTAGATCCGGACAAGCAACATCTGCTGCGCCAGCTGAAGGCTGGCGAGAAGGTGCTTATGAGGGTGCAGCAGGAGAGGAACAAACTCCAAGATGCGAACACCCAGCTGGGCGAAGAACTAAAAGATGTTCGGGTCCAGCTGTCTAACTCCGTAAAGGAGAATCGGCGGCTTCGTCGCGGCATTTACAGTAAGTGCTTGAGCAAACTCTTTTGAAAATAAGAGTTCGGCGAGGAAGTCGATTGACAGAAATGTGTCTGTAGGTGTGCTCACGGGTCGTCCGGCGGAGGAAATGCCTGGTTCCACGGGTGACCTTCTTCCCGAGCTACTGCAACTGCACGAACATGTCCGGCAGGCGATGAGCAGCGTCGTTTAGGCCTTATGGCCGTCCGTCTCCCTACCTGAGGGTCTTGGAGGGCTTGCTGAGAAGCTTCAGGGAGTACGGCAACGCTTCCCTCTGTGGAAGATATCGGCCTGCCGTCAAGGCACCAGGGAGGCCTGGGCCATGGTGAAGACGCGGTACACGAAGGCTGATCCAAACCACATGGCCGAGGTCGGACCTGTGGGGCCCGATGGGAAGGAGATCCCTGTGAGCCTGATGTACGGCCAAATAGAGTTGGCCGCGAAATATTCCCAACGGGACTGTAAACTAGACAGCCTGTTAGATAGGATTGAAGAGGAGTACAATCAGTCAGTTTGACGATGTAATTTAAAATGACATGTAAAATGCCTTCTAGCCGGATTGTAGATCGTTTGTCTTTGTGGACCTTTTCGCTTCAACCTCGGGACCCAACAGTCCGGAGTGTGTCCAAATACCCTCACGGTTATACAAAAACCGGGGCATGCATGGAGACCAGGCGTAGGGGTCATAAGTGCTTTATCAGACAATTGCCCAACTAGCTATGTTATATTACATGGTTAGTAAGAAACATCTTCCAGGGAGAATAGTTCCGTTAGGGGTTCCTTTCCCTGGGAGGCATGCCCTAAAGTGCATGTCCGGACTGCGAAAAGAGCAGAAAAAGCATCTGGGGGCAGATAAATAAATAAGTAATAAATCATCTTTCAAGTCACCGACCGAATATTCCCTTAAGAACGCTAGCCTTCGGCTTCACCCAGTCTGAGGTACACATCCGGCTGACCCGGCAGTAACAATCGTAGAGGTGCTCCCTTTACCTCCTAGGCGAACAATCGGGAACGTAGGGGTAAGCACAGGAGCCAGGCAACCCAGCTTGGCCAAAACTTAAGTCATATCGATGCATATAATGGTGAGTAAAAGGTACATGCGGAAGTATGACACATGTGTTGGGCATGAAGCCCGTATAAATAAGCTTCTGTTAAAGAAGCCCCCAGGTATAACGAGTGCGAGTAGCACATCAAGTGTGTGCGAACAATGCGTAGATCATCCCTCAAAGGCTTTTACTGAAAGAGGGAGGAAAAGGAGGGAAACAAAAGACAACGAAAAAATACGAAAGGTGGATGGAGGAAGGAGACGAACTCTGAGTCCGGCGCTAGGCGTAGAATCTTCGGAGACGGGCTGCGTTCCATGTGTTCGGCTCGAGTCGGTTGTCAGATGCGTTGCGTAGACGGTATGCACCGCCGGTAAGGACTTGGTCGATGATGAAGGGACCTTCCCATTTGGGCTTAAGTTTGTCCTTTTTCTTGTCCGGCAGGCGTAGAACTAGCTCGCCAACATTGTAAGTTTTGGCCCGTACTTCTCTACTTTGATATCTTTGAGCCTGCTGTTGATAGAATGCGGAACGGGATTTTGCCACGTCGCGCTCCTCCTCTAAGGTGTCCAAACTGTCCTGCCGATCCAACTCAGCTTCTCTTTCTTCGTACATGCGCATGCGAGGTGAGTCATGAATTATATCGCAGGGCAAAACTGCCTCTGCACCGTATACCATAAAAATGGTGTGAATCCGGTAGTGCGGTTTGGCGTGGTCCGTAGCCCCCAGAGTACGGAGTCGAGCTCCTCTACCCAATGCGTGTTAGATTCTATGAGGGACCGCACTAATCTGGGTTTAATGCCGCTCATGATTAGACCATTTGCTCGTTCGACTTGACCGTTAGTTTGAGGGTGATAGACTGAAGCATAGTCGAGCTTGATGCCCATGTTTTTGCACCAGAGTTTAACCTCGTCGGCCGTGAAATTCGTGCTGTTATCAGTGATGATGCTGTGGGGGACGCCAAAACGGTGTACTACCCCGGATATGAAGTCTATCACAGGTCCGGATTCTGCTGTTTTAACTGGCTTGGCCTCTATCTATTTGGTGAATTTGTCCACCATGACCAATTAGTATTTTTGCTTGTGGGTTCCCCCTTTAAGGGGTCCAACCATGTCAAGCCCCCAGACCGCGAACGGCCAAGTGATGGGTATAGTTTTGAGGGTGGTGGGTGGCATGTGTATTTGATTAGCAAAGAGCTGGCAACCGACGCATCGTTGGACTAAGTCCTGAGCATCTGCCCGGGCTGTCGGCCAATAAAATCCTGTACGGAAGGCCTTGCCTACAAGGGCCCGGGCTGCAGCGTGGTGCCCGCCGAGTCCGGCGTGAATTTCAGCCAGGAGATTTCGCCCATCCTCTTCGGAGATACACCTTTGAAGGACTCCGGTTGTGCTTTTCTTATAAAGTTCTCCCTCATGGACCTTATAGGCTTTAGATCGCCGAACTATGCAGCGGGCCTCATTTTGGTCTTCGGGAAGTTCCTGCCTAATTAAGTAGGCTAGGAATGGTTCCGTCCACGGGGCAATTACTGCCATTATTTCGTGGGCTGAAGGTGTTATTTCATTGGCTGAGCCACCGATTGTGTCAGAATGTTCCGTGTTGGGTGGTGCAGTTGGTTCCGGGTTGTTATTTCCGGAATCCTCTTCCCATAATACGGATGGCTTAAAGAGCCGCTCTAGGAAGATGTTTGGAGGGACGGCGTCGCGTTTTGCGCTGATGTGTGCCAACACGTCTGCTGCCTGGTTATTATCCCGGGCTACATGGTGGAATTCGAGTCCTTTGAACCGAGCTGCCATTTTTAGGACGGCGTTACGGTAGGCTGCCATTTACGGATCCTTGGCATCAAAGTCTCCATTTACTTGGGATATTGCGAGGTTTGAATCCCCGCGCACCTCTAGGCGTTGAATACCCATGGAGATTGCCATCCGGAGACCATGTAGAAGGGCCTTGTATTCGGCTGCGTTGTTGGAGTCCGTGTACATTATTTGAAGTACGTATTGGACTGTGTCTCCGGTTGGGGACGTTAGGACGACGCCAGCCCCCAAGCCGGCCAACATTTTGGAGCCGTCGAAATGCATGATCCAATTGGAGTATGCGCCGTACTCTTTAGGAAGTTCGGCTTCGGCCCATTCGGCGATGAAGTTAGCCAAAACTTGCGACTTTATAGCTCGCCGTGGTTTGTAGGTTATGTCAAATGGAAAGAGCTCAATGGCCCATTTTGCAATCCTGCCCGTCGCGTCGCGGTTGTTTATAATGTCGTTGAGAGGTACTTCGGAGGCCACTGTTATGGAACACTGTTGAAAGTAGTGTCGCAGCTTCCGGGATGCCATGAACACTGCGTACGCTATCTTTTGATAATGTGGGTACCGGGACTTGCATGGAGTTAAGACAGTGGATATGTAGTACACTGGTTTTTGAAGAGGGAATTTGTGCCCTTCTGTTTCTCGTTCGACGGCGAGTACCGCGCTGACAACTTGATGTGTTGCTGCGATATATAATAACATCGGTTCGCCCAGGTTGGGCGCGGCCAGGACCGGATTTGTTGCCAATATGGCCTTAATTTCTTCGAGTCCGGCCGTGGCAGCATCCGTCCATTCGAAGTGTTCGGTGCGCAAGAGGACGTGATAGAGGGGCAGTGCCTTTTCTCCCAAACGGGAGATGAAGTGGCTTAGAGCCGCCACACATGCAGTTAGTTTTTGTATTTGTTTGAGGTCTTTTGGTATATCCAATTGTGACAGAGCTCGGATCTTGGCTGGGTTTGCTTCAATTCCTCTACCGGATACAATGAAGCCCAAGAGCTTTCCGGCTGGTACGCCGAAAACACATTTTTCCGGGTTGAGCTTAATGTCATATGCTCGGAGGTTGTCGAATGTAAGCCTCAAATCGTCTACTAGAGTTTCGACGTGTTTGGTCTTAACGACCACATCGTCTACGTATGCCTCCACTGTTTTGCCTATCTGGGTAGCCAGACATGTCTGAATCATGCGCTGATATGTTGCGCCGGCGTTTTTGAGTCCGAAGGGCATTGTGTTGAAGCAGAATGGTCCGTATGGAGTAATGAATGCCGTTGTGGCCTGGTCTGTTTCCGCCATCTTGATTTGATGGTATCCGGAGTATGCTCGAGGAAGCATAATGAATCGTGCCCTGCGGTAGCATCGATGATTTGGTCGATGCGGGGAGGGGGAAAGGATCCTTTGGACAGGCCTTGTTAAGGTCTTTGAAATCGATACAAAGGCGCCAAGATTTGTCCTTTTTTGGTACCATTACCAGGTTTGCTAGCCAGTCCGGATGTTTTATATCTCTGATGGATCTGGCTTCTAAGAGTTTGGCTAGCTCCTCTCCCATTGCCTGTCTTTTGGGTTCGGAAAATCGCCGAAGAGCCTGTTTGACTGGCTTGAATCCTTTTAGGATATTTAGGCTGTGCTCTGCCAGCCTGCGTGGGATTCCTAGCATATCTGAAGGGTGCCAGGCAAAAATGTCCCAACTTTCCTGAAGGAATTCTCGTAGTGCGGCTTCTGCATCAGGGTTTAATTGTGCCCCAATGGAGGCCGTCTTTGTGGGGTCCGTTGGATGGACCTAGAATTTGACTATTTCATCTGCTGGTTTAAAAGAGGTGGACTTAGATCTCTTATCGAGTATCACATCGTCCCTATTCACCGTGGAGCGCAGCGTAGTGAGTTCCTCTGCCGCTAGGGCTTCGGATAGTACCTCTAGGGCTAGTGCGGCTGTCTTATTTTCAGCGTGGAGTGCTATATCTGGATCATTGACAAGAGTGATGATTCCATTGGGCCCGGGCATTTTAAGCTTCATGTACCCGTAATGGGGTATAGCTTGGAAAATTGTGAATGCCTCTCGCCCTAACAAGGCGTGATATCCGCTGCTGAACGGGGCCACTTGGAACGTGACCTCCTCGGACCTGTAATTGTCCGGTGAGCTGAACACTGCATCTAGTGTGATTTTTCCTGTGCAGCATACTTCCCAACTAGGGATTATTCCTCTAAAGGTTGTGCTGCTTCGCTCAATGCGGCTCCAGTCTATTTCCATTTTTTGGAGGGTTTCCTCGTAGATGAGGTTTAATCCGCTGCCGCCATCCATGAGTACCTTGGTAAGACGAAAGCCGTCCACTATCGGACTGAGGACCAATGCGGCTGGTGCTCGGGCTGTTCGGAATTTAGGTTCATCGCTGGCATTGAAGGTGATAGCCGTGTCGCTCCATGGATTTGTTGTTTCTACTTGGTAGACTTCTGCGAGGCTGCGGATTGTTCGTTTCCGCATATTATTTGATGCGAAAGTCTCGAAGACTGTTAATACCGTACAGGTACTGTTGGGCTGGTTACCTGGGGCTAGAAAAGCTTCGCCACTTTTGGCCACCTGCTGTAGTATCCAACATGCTCGAAGGCTATGTGTTGGAGTGGCGCCCTCTGTACTATGGATTTTACAGGGTCCGTTGAGCCATCACTCCAGTACGGTTCCGTGCCCTTTAGGGGGTTTTTGCTTTTTGGTTTTTGACCCAGGTGCTTGAGTATGACGCAACCTTTTATTTCGAACTAGGGTTATGTTCAGGGGCGGATTGTCCCAAAACCTGGTTTTGGTTTTCCAGGCACTCTCCATCACACAGTATTTTTGTACTATGGTTGCCAGGTCGGCGAAGCGTGTAACTTCGCGACGACTTATGGCGTTCATGATTCCCTTGTCCGTGCAATTGTTGCAGAAAATTGAGATTGTGCTTTCCTCACGGCAGTCCTTTATCATGTCCATAACCAGGAGGAATCTGGCCTAGTAATGATGTACTGTTTCATCGGGCTCTTGCCATATTTGAGATAGATCGCTTATGTTTGGGTGGGCGGGCGGAACTAAATTCAGAACCCCGCCCAATCTGAGGCTCAAAGGCCGAGAAGTTTCCGGATTTGGAAGCTTGGATTGCTGGATGTTATCCAACAAATCTGGTCCGATGCCTGACTTTAGGTTCAGTACTTGATTGATGTCCGTCCCTCCGCGGGAATCCGGCATGGAGGGATCGGGAATCCGGACATAACTGGTCTTTAACATAGAAGAAGAGTCGTCGCGTTGTTCCTCTACCACAACAACGTGCTGGGTAGCCTGGGGAGAGTTAATTTCTCTCAGATCGGTTTTAAGCCCAATCTGATTGTAGTCTGTAGCGAGTCCCAGGGCGGCGATGCGATCCAAGAGCTCATTTACGAAGGAGAGCTCCATCGGATCTAGCTGCTCGGCGAATTCCGAGTTGACGTGAAGATCGCTTTTGATGACCTGAGAGGTCATTCTCGGAGCGGTGGCCGAACAGGCGGTCATAAGAAAACCATCTAGCCGTATAGTTTGGCCAGTGGCCAAAGCTCCCTTGGCGACGGCGCCGTCTTTAAAGACGGGAAAAGGCATCCCTCCTGATTGCGACGGCATAGAGGAACTCTCAATGAAAGCACCAATGTCGGTGTCAAAACCGGGGGATCTCGGGTAGGGGGTCCCAAACTGTGCGTCTAGGCGGATGGTAACAGGAGACAAGGGACACGATGTTTTACCCAGGTTCGGGCCCTCTTGATGGAGGTAAAACCCTACGTCCTGCTTGATTGATATTGATGATGTGGGTATTACAAGAGTAGATCTACCACGAGATCAAGGAGGCTAAACCCTAGAAGCTAGCCTATGGTATGATTGTTTCTCGTCCTATGGACTAAAACCATCCGGTTTATATAGACATCGGAGAGGGCTAGTGTCGGTGTCAAAACC
>NC_041383.1:49218454-49235672 GCF_002162155.2 Triticum dicoccoides
GGCGGATCTCGGGTAGGGGGTCCCGAACTGTGCGTCTAGGCGGATCGTAACAGGAGATGAGGGACACGATGTTTTTACCCAGGTTCGGGCCCTCTTGATGGAGGTAAAACCCTACGTCCTGCTTGATTAATATTGATGATGTGGGTTACAACAGTAGATCTACCACGAGATCAAGGAGGCTAAACCCTAGAAGCTAGCCTATGGTATGATTGTTGTTTGTCCTATGGACTAAGGCCATCTGGTTTATATAGACACCGGAGAGGGCTAGGGTTACACAGAGTCGGTTACAAAGGTAGGAGATCCACATATCCGTATCGCCAAGCTTGCCTTCCACGCCAAGGAAAGTCCCATCCGGACACGGGACGAAGTCTTCAATCTTGTATCTTCATAGTCTTGGAGTCCGGCCGATGATGGTAGTTCGGCTATCCAGACACCCCCTAGTCCGGGACTCCCTCAGTAGCCCCTGAACCAGGCTTCAATGACGATGAGTCCGGCGCGCATATTGTCTTCGGCATTGCAAGGCGGGTTCCTCCTCCGAATATTTTATAGAAGATCGTGAACACCAGGATAGTGTCTGGCTCTGCAAAAATAAATTCCACATACCACCGTAGAGAGAATAACATTACACAAGATCAATCTGCTGACGTATTCTGCGGCGTGACGCCACACCACTTCCAAGCATTTACTCGAATTGTTTTTATTGTTCCACCTCAGCGCGTTTAGCGAGGCGGTTTCCTTGGCACGTCTGTCGAAGCAGAGATCGTGTTCCCCTTATTCCGGGATTCCCATCAATACGGACGTGGGTAACCCAACCGCGCCATTGATTGTGACGCTTGGGAGATAAGCGAGTTTTACCAGGCCGGTGGGGACGCGTGTTTCTGTCCGCCCATATAAGGGGATAAAGATCCAACCTCTTTACCTGCGCCTTCCTCCTCCTTGGCTTATCCATCTCTGCGAACTCGAGCTCTAGCGCCCAAGCCCGCACATCTCACCTCAACCTTCTCCAAATATGTCCGGAGCGGGAGGCAAGTGGATGGCCTCCTCCGTCACGGAGGGGCATATCCAGAAGCTGCGTAGCGCCGGATACTTGTCCAGCGACATCGCGCATTGGCTCCCCAATGAGGGAGAGCTCATCCCCACCCCCAGGCCCCATGAGAGGGTAGTATTCCTTCCCCATTTCCTCCGCGGACCGGGCTTCCCACTTCATCCCTTTGTCCGGGGGCTCATGTTCTACTACGGCCTAGATTTCCATGATCTGGCCCCGAATTTTATTCTCAACATCTCGGCGTTTATCGTCGTGTGCGAGGCCTTCCTCTGCATCCAGCCCCACTTCGGCTTGTGGCTCAAGACCTTTAGTGTCAAGCCGAAGGTTGTGAAGGGCAGCCAAGCGGAGTGCGGAGGCGCCATGGTGGGCAGGATGTCCCACGTTACGTGGCTGGAGGGCACCTTTGTGGAAACCATCAAGGGCTGGCAATCGGGTGGTTCTACATCACCGAGCCGCGTGATCCCGAATGGGCAGCGGCCCCCGAATTCAGATCCGGCATCCCCACACGGCTCACCTCCTGGAAAGAGAGCGGCCGGATTTGGGGCGATTTGGAGGAGCTGACGGGACTCCAAGCCTGCGTTTAAAAGCTGGTGGACAAGAAGCTCAAGCTTGTCAACGTAGTCTAGGTCATGCTCATCCGCCAGATTCTCCCGTGCCAACGACGGGGCTTCAATATGTGGGAGTTCGATCCGGCGCAGCACCAGACTTTGAATGGGCTCTTCTACACTACGTACGAAGAAGTCTGGAAGGTGTTGTTCAAGGGCGCCGAGGCTCCCGCATCCGCTACCGAAGATCGCGGATTCAGCTCGCAGCGTCCAGCTGACGAGGTAAGTGATATTGTCCTTTACGGGACGCTTGTTATTCATAGTTTGACTCTATGCGGGATCTAAACTCCCTTTCCTTTGACAGGACTGGCTGAAGAAGGCTGCACAGGCTATCTGTCCGGCCCCATTGCCAGAGGACCCAGCTGAAGCCCGCCTAACGGGGCTGCTGGCTCCGGCACCCCACGTGGTGCCGGAGAAGAAGGCCAAGAAGAAGGCCACGGGGACTCGGAAGAGTTCCCGTTTTCAGGTGCTATCGGACGATGAATCCGAGGCTGACTCCTCCCACCAAGGCGTGGAGGAGAAGAAGAAAGCCTCTCCCCCAGCGGGGGGGAGGGAAGAAAAGGAAGGCCTCCCCAACAAGGGAGGCCGAAGGGTCCAAGAGGGGAAAACTCTTCCCCCGGACTGTCCCGCCAACGCCAGTGACGACGACGAGGACTGGCCTCCAAGGGCCAAGCCTCTGGCGAGATCGTAAGTATCCGGACTCCCGAATAACTTCAAGGTTTTCGTTTTCCGCCACATTATGTCTTTCTAATGCCGCATACAACCCTGCAGTCCGCCTAAGGATAATCTTCCCACTTCGTCGAGCGGGTCCTTAGGGGCGTCGGATATGGATTCTCTTCCGACTGCCTCCACCCCCGTGATGCGGACGATGCCGAGGTGGGATCCCAGGAAGGGACCCACCAGGAGGAGAGGGCCCCGGAGGTGTCGCAGGACAACCTCCCAGACTTTGCACCGGACTCAGCCCCGAAACCCATAGTGGCTCCAGAGTCCGGCGGGCGACCCCTTCGTAAGAAGGGCAAGACCGCAACGCCGGCTGCCTCCGTCCAACCGGAGGTGCCGGATAATTTGCGTTGAGCGCCTCCATCGAAGTTGAACACCGCACTGTTATGAGTGCGGTGATTCAGAAGGTTCAGCTCGCCAAGAGCGGGCTGACCGAAGCCTGCAGCAGCCTTCTAATAGGCTTTGAGGTAAGAATTTCAATATATGTAAAATGGTACCGCATAGACAGTAGCCCCTGATGCTCGGTTCGGTGTTCGAAAAGAAAAGCCGGACTGAGGATCTTTAGAAAGATAAACGCAGGAGTCATGAAAATATGTCAATATGGGATTGCAGGCTGTGCTGCTGACCTCTACCGCACTGACTGCGAAGGTCAATACTTTGAATGAAAACCTCGAGCGGTCCGAGAACGAGCTCGGCCATGCCAAGAAGCAGCTCGAGGAAAAAGAAGGTGAGTAATACCTTATAAAAATTGTACCTTACAGAAAAGGATATGGTTGCAAGAAAAATGACAAGGATAACTGGGGTATTGCAGGGGCCACTAACGAGGTGGCGACCCTGAAGGAGGTGGTGGCCGCGGCCGAACGCAATGCGGCTGCGGAGCGCACCGAGCGAGAGAAACAGGAGGCGCGGGTGGCGGAGGTACGGCAAGAGCTCCAGGATCTCGTGAAGAAACACGAGAGCCTGGAGTGTGACTCGAAGACTCGAGAGTCTGAGCTTGCAACGGCTCTTGAGAGTGCCAAAGCCGCTAAGGCCGAAGCCTACAAGGCCCTCCAGGAGATAGAGGCGGTGAAGAAAATAGCAGCGGGTAAGGCATTTTTCATGCAAAGTAAGCATGTGAGTGTTAATTACCTGTTGCTTACCCGAATTCGGAGCTCTCCAGGAGCGTTCGCAGATCTTCCCCGTAGCGTGTCCAATGCTGCCGCATTCTACCGGGCCGAGGAGGGGAGCTCAAAGGAGAAGGTCTTATGGTCTCAGTATGCTGAGGCCGGACATCCGGTGCCCCTGAGCGACGAGCTGAAGCAGCTGGTCGAGCTCCACAAGGCGGCCGAACAGGCCATGAAGGGCCTCATAGTTCGGCTGTGGCCTAAGGTGGCTATACCTGGGAGCTACTTTGGCCTGGTGCGGCGGCTAGTGGACGCGTGCCCGTGGGTTGAAGTTATCAAGCACGTCGCCTATATCGAGGGTGCGCGTCAGGCCCTTGCCCGCGCAAAGGTGCACTGGGGCAAGATGGATGCCCAGAAGCTTGTGACGGACCCCCACTAGAGGGCAAGGAGCATCGCACGCCCGAGATGTATTATAGGAGTGTGCTGAAGGACGCCCGCATTATTGCGGGTGAGTGCTCCAAAGAAGAAGTTTTTGAGTAGACTCGCGTTTTATTATCCTGTGCGCTGAAAACTAAGTTCATATGCACGAAGCAACACTTGTTAATTTAAAATATTACATTCTGTGCGGCTGTTTATCAAATCTGAGAGATGGCAAGTCGTCGGCTTCAGCCCCCATGCCACGAGTGCTAGGGTGTTCGGGATAAATTTGGGCGCTCTTGTTCCCATATTTGGGTCCATCGAGGGAGGCGCTCAACACAATGAACAAGGCAACCGGACTTATAATGCTTGAACACTCTCACTTAGCCATAGAATTCTATAATTTTAAATTTCAGCGAAGCCCCTAGTTTTCGGAAGGCCGAATTTGGGGCGCTATCCACGCCTTGGCCGGACAGAATCCGGCTCCTCGCTCGAAGCGGCATAAGTCTTTAGGGACTCGCAAAGAACCTCTCGAGCAGCGACCAGCTCTCGCCTCATCATGACAGTCAGTTTTAGCTTTCTCCACTGAGGCGTTAACCCAGCTCAACTGGGGCGCAATCGCAGTGGTTCTCCCAGTGCTACCTTAGCCGATAAAACGGAACGTAAGGTACCAAAACATGGGAGCCGGGCAAACCCAACTATTGACCCAAGAACATGATTCGGAGCCGATGCATATAATGCTATAAGTTCGGGGTGCCGCACTTGTGAAAGTGTTCGGACTTATCATACCATAACGCGGGAAACATAAGCCCCTGGTGTATTTAGCCGTACCAAAATGTACGGATGCAACATGTCATAGATGAACATGTGTGTAAGAAAGAAATGCAATTGGAAGCAAAAATGTGATGCGTTCCTTTGTTCAATAAAAACTGTTGTAAGTGCAGGACGATACAAGTGGTGCGGTAAGCAAGGGATGGGACTGTTTAACATGTCCCCCTCCAGGGGTAGGCTACGGAATAATGCATAAAACAAATTTAATGCTCATGATGGAGACCACCTCGATTTTCGTTGTAGCCTTTCTCCTTCCCTGGCTGTTGCATCGTGGGTTCGGCATGTCTGCTGCCGGACAGGGCCTCTGACGAACGGAGTCCTGTAGGTAAAAAACAAAAGGAAAAGAAAAAGAAATGACACACTTAAGAGCCCCTGGTGCGGTTGAGCCGCAGTCTGGGCTTATCGTGGTCGAGCCCCTTGCCCCATGCCCATGGTATCTTCAGAGCGTAATGGAGTACGCGAAGGGTCTGTCTTAATGTTTTATAGGGGCTGGGGCTGGGGCCGCACTGCTACGCGTGCTCGGAACGTGCCAGGTGGTCGTGTTGTAGGTTATTTCGGGCACGCTTAGCTGTGTCCGGCCGCTTGGCAGCCGGACTCGAGAATTGCCTTAAAAGGCTGATTTGTACTTCTGCCGCGAGAGCCGCTGTATGTTCCTCCGTTTGGAGGGAGCGTTCAGTGTTTCCGTTGACCATGATGACTCCTCTAGGGCCTGGCATCTTGAGCTTGAGGTATGCATAGTGCGGCACCGCGTTGAACTTTGCGAACACGGTACGTCCGAGCAAGGCATGATAGCCTTTGCGGAACGGGACTATGTCGAAGATTAACTCCTCGCTTCGGAAGTTATCCGGGGATCCGAAGACCACTTCCAGTGTAACTGAGCCTGTACAATTGGCTTCTACACCTGGTATGACGCCTTTGAAGGTCGTCTTGGTAGGTTTAATCCTTGAGGGGTCTATGCCCATTTTGCGCACCGTGTCCTGATAAAGCAGGTTTAGGCTGCTACCGCCGTCCATCAGGACTCTGGTGAGATGAAATCCATTGACGATTGGTTCTAGAACCAATGCGGCGAACCCACCATGGCGAATGCTGGTGGGGTGGTCCCTTCGGTCAAAGGTGATCGGGCAAGAGGACCATGGATTGAACTTTGGGGCAACTGGCTCCATCGCGTATACATCCCTGAGTGCACGCTTCCGCTCCCTTTTGAGTATGTGCGTGGCATATATCATGTTCACCGTCCACACCTATGAGGGGAAACCCTTCTGTCCTCTATTGTTCGGCGGTCGGGTCTCTTCCTCGTCGTCGCTATGTAGCCCCTTGTCGCTGTTTTCGGCAATTAACTTGCCTGCCTGCTTGAACACCCAACAGTCCCTATTGGTGTGGTTAGCTGGCTTTTCAGGGGTGCTATGTATCTGGCACAAGCGGTCGAGAATTCGGTCCAAATTGGACGGACCCTGAGTTGTTCTTTTGAATGGCTTTTTCTGGTGACCGGGTTTAGAGCCTCTGAATCCGGCATTGACTGCCGTATCCTCACTGTTATCGCTGTTAATGCGGCGTTTGTTTTTGTTGCGACGCGATCTTCCACTACGGTCCTTGATATCCGTACTGCCAGAATTTTTGTTGAGGTTGTTGCTGCGTGCTAGCCAGCTGTCCTCACCCACACAAAAGCGGGTCATAAGTGATGTAAGGGCTGCCATGGATTTCGGCTTTTCCTGTCCAAGGTGCCGGGCAAGCCACTCGTCGCGGATGTTATGCTTGAAGACCGCGAGGGCCTCGGCATCCGGACAGTCGACGGTTTGGTTTTTCTTGGTTAAGAACCGTGTCCAGAATTGTCTGGCCGATTCGTCTGGCTGCTGAATTATGTGGCTTAGGTCATCTGCATCTGCTGGTCGCACGTACGTGCCTTGGAATTTATCGAGGAATGCGGCTTCCAGGTCCTCCCAACTCCCGATTGACTCTGCTGGCAAGCTGTTAAGCCAGTGCCGGGCTGGTCCTTTAAGTTTGAGTGGGAGATATTTGATGGCGTGGAGATCGTCTCCGCGGGCCATGTGGATGTGGAGGAGATAGTCCTCGATCCAGACCGCGGGGTCTGTTGTGCCATCGTAAGATTCAATATTGACGGGTTTAAACCCTTCTGGGATTTGATGATCCATTACCTCATCTGTGAAGCACAGTGGGTGTGTGGCGATATCGCGACGGAGCTCAAAAGAGCTTTGTCTGTTGTGTTCGGCCCGGCCGGACTTACTGTGTCTGGGGTGACGGTGATCGTCACGTATCGTGGGGTGCCCATGTGATCCATAGATCGATCTTGATTGTTTTGCCTTATCCTCCAATATGTCTCGCAGGTCCGGAGTGTTCCCCTGTGGCCTTGTGCTTTTCGAGCGATGCCGGGGTACGGGTCTAGTGAAGGGCCTTGAGGCCTCTCTGTCGCGACCACGGGGTGGTCGATCAACTGTATTGTCTCCTGGTGAAGCGGGATCATATGCCTCCACCTCTAATCGGGGGAGCAGCTTACGTTTGGGGTAGCTTTTGGAGGGGCGTTCGAGTTCATGCTCTTCGTCCGCGAGGACTTCGGTCCATCTGTCGGCAGCAGATCTTGATCAGCTCTAAGCTGCTGCTGCTTTTTCTTGAGGCTGTTTGCCGTGGCCATAAGCCTGCGTTTGAAATGCTCCTGTTCGACGGGATCCTCAGGCACGACGAATTCGTCGTCGTCGAGGCTTGCCTCGTCTCCGGAGGGAGGCATATAGTCCTCTACCTCTTCTTCGGCCGCTCTCTCATGAGGGCTGGCGTCCCCCTCCTCCTGTGCTGGATCTTGCTGGAGTTGGTTGTCTTTGGCGCTATCCGGTGTATTATTGTCTCCGGTGCCGGAATCCTCATTCTTGCTATGGCGGGATTTAGAGCGGAGCCGCTGACGCCGGCGCTTGGGCTGTTTCTTGGAGGGGTCATCCTCCGCTATTCCTTCGCCGTTCCCATCCTTTGGGATATCCACCATGTATATGTCGTATGAAGAGGTGGCTTTCCAGTGCCCGGTGGGCGCTGGTTCTTGGTCGTCTCCGGCATCGTCGTCCATACCGTCGATGTCCTCAGAGTCGTAATCTAGCATGTTGATTAGATCGTTGACAGTGACTACCAAGTGGGTGCTGGGTGGGATCTGAATTTCTTCGTCGTCCGCATCCCAACCACCCTGGCCGCAGTCCGGCCAGGCCTCTCCTGATAACGAGAGGTACTTTAGTGAACTCGAGATGTTGCCAAAAGGTGAGTGTTGAAAGATGTCCACCGCGGTGAACTCCATGATCGGCGCCCAATCAGATTCGACTGGAGGGGGCGCGGGAGGTCCGGAGTCCGGCACCTCGGAGTCACGAGCTTCATGCTGCGGAGCTGGCTCCGAATTGAAGATCGGAGTGGTTTCGAGTGCGGCCTCCAGGGTACTGTCCGGCGGCAGAGCTAAATCATGCCAGACGTGACAGTGCGGCATGCTCGGCTGTGGCTCGAATCCGTCGAAGATCAAGTCCCCGCGGATGTCAGCCGTGAAGTCCAAACTTCCAAATCTGACCTGATGGCCCGGGGCGTAACTTTCGATCTGCTCTCGATGGCCAAGCGAATTGGCCCACAGTGCAAAGCCGCCGAATACGAAGATCTGTCCGGGGAGGAAGGTCTCACCCTAGACTGCATTGTTGATGATGATCGAAGAAGCCATCGAGCCTATCGGTGACGACACAGAGGAACTCTCAATGAAAGCACCAATGTCGGTGTCAAAACCGGCGGATCTCGGGAAGGGGGTCCCGAACTGTGCATCTAGGCGGATGGTAATAGGAGACGAGGGACACGATGTTTTTACCCAGGTTCGGGCCCTCTTGATGGAGGTAAAAGCCTACCTCCTGCTTGATTAATATTGATGATGTGGGTTACAAGAGTAGATCTACCACGAGATCAAGGAGGCTAAACCCTAGAAGCAAGCCTATGGTATGATTGTTGTTCGTCCTATGGACTAAGGCCATCCGGTTTATATAGACACCGGAGAGGGCTAGGGTTACATAGAGTCGGTTACAAAGGTAGGAGATCCACATATCCGTATCGCCAAGCTTGCCTTCCACGCCAAGGAAAGTCCCATCCGGACACGGGACGAAGTCTTCAATCTTGTATCTTCATAGTATTGGAGTCCGGACGATGATGATAGTTCTGCTATCCGGACACCCCCTAGTCCGGGACTCCCTCAGCTAGGGTTACACAGAGTCGGTTACAATGGTAGGAGATCTACATATCCGTATCGCCAAGCTTGCCTTCCACGCCAAGGAAAGTCCCATCCGGACACGGGACGAAGTCTTCCATCTTGTATCTTCATAGTCTTGGAGTCTGGTCGATGATGATAGTTCAGCTATCCGGACACCCCCTAGTCTAGGACTCCCTCATGCCTATTTCAGTGTTTCGAGGAAAAGGAATATCAGACGGAGTCAAAACGGAACGAAATCAACTAGAGAAGTTATTCTTGGAAGGAAAGCAACCCAGGGAACTTGGAGTGCACGTCAGGGGAGATACGGGCTGCCCATGAGGGTGGGGGGCGCCCCCCCCCCCCGGGCGCACCCCCCTGCCTCGTGGGACCCCCGTAGCTCCACCGACGTACTTCCTGCACCCATATATACCTACGTACCCAAAAACTTCCAGAACAGAACCTAGATTAGGAGTTCCGCCGCCGCAAGCCTCCAGAGCCACCAAAAACCAATCGGGACCCTGTTCCAGCACCCTGCCGGAGGGGGATCCCATCACCGGAGGCCATCCTCATCATCCCGACGCTATCCATGACGAGGAGGGAGAAGTTCACCCTCGGGGCTGAGGGTATGTACCAGTAGCTATGTGTTTGATCTCTCTCTCTCATGTTCTCTCTCGTGTTCCCTCTATGGCACGATCTTGATGTATCCCGAGCTTTGCTATTGTAGTTGGATCTTATGATGTTTCTCCCCCTCTACTCTCTTGTGATGAATTGAGTTTCCCCTTTGAAGTTATCTTATCGGATTGAGTCTTTTATGAGAACACTTGATGTATGTCTTGCCGTGATTATGTGTGGTGACAATGGGATGTCATGTGCCACTTGATGTATGTTTTGGTGATCAACTTGCGGGTTTCCTGACATTGGGAACCTATGCATAGGGGTTGGCACACGTTTTTGACTCTCCGGTAGTAGCTTTGGGGCACTCTTTGAAGTACTTTTATGTTGGTTGGATGAATCTGAGATTGTGTGACGCATATCATATAATCATGCCCATGGATACTTGAGGTGACAATGGAGTATCTAGGTGACATTAGGGTTTTGGTTGATTTGTGTCTTAAGGTGTTATTCTAGTATGAACTCTACGATGGATTGAGCGGAAAGAATAGCTTATGTTATTTTACTACGAACTCTTGAATAGATAGAACAGAAAGGATAACTTTGAGGTGGTTTCGTACCCTACCATAATCTCTACATTTGTTCTGAGCTATTAGTGGCTTTGGAGTGACTCTTTGTTGCATGTTGAGGGCTTGTTATATGTTCTATCTATGTTATTATTGTTGAGAGAACTTGCACTAGTGAAAGTATGAACCCTAGGCCTTGTTTCCTACCATTGTAATACCGTTTACGCTCACTTTTACCACTTGTTACCTTGCTGTTTTTATTATTTCAGATTACAAAAACCTATATCTACTATCTATTTTGCACTTGTATCTTCATCTCTTCGCCGAACTAGTGCACCTATACAATTTACCATTGTATTGGGTGTGTTGGGGACACAAGAGACTCTTTGTTATTTGGTTGCAGGGTTGTTTGATAGAGACCATCTTCATCCTACGCCTCCTATGGATTGATAAACCTTAGGTCATCCACTTGAGGGAAATTTTCTACTGTCCTACAAACCTGTGCACTTGCAGGCCCAACAACGTCTACAAGAAGAAGGTTGTGTAGTAGACATCACATGCTTGCAGCGACATGAGACTTGTGTATTTGATGTAATCTCAACTTAAATAATGTAGCCCCCAAGTGCCGGGTCGTAAGCATGTAGCAACTCGGGACTATTCCTTCAATTGTAGAATAAATCATATCCATTGATAATATGATAGCCATTGCACTAAAGCGACTTTGAAAACCTTAATCATAATACTGGTTATTGATTACCATAATAAAAATCCAGCCATGTTGTCTATTAAAGATTTGAATAATATACCCAATGATTTATAAGCGCATGATTCCAATGGCGCAATCCAAATATATACTGGCGACTTATAGTCCAAAGCCAGGCCGGGTCAATAAACACCGGATTATAAATTATTGTGTACTGACAACTTGTAGTTGAAAGTCAAGCCGAGCTAACGAACACCGGGTTAATTTGATGACTGATAGTCATGCCGGGTCAATAGAGGCCGGTTCAACATAAAATTTTATCAAAAGAGAAAAATCTTGACAAAGGCAAATAAAACCGTGTAGTCGAGGCTTTTCAAGGGCTTCTAGGCCCAAATTCGAGGCTTTTCATGGGCTGCCAGGCCGCTGAGTTAAACTATTTTTGCAAAGCCTTTCAAGATGGGCCTCCAACTAACCAATCGTCATTTTAACTTTGACAAGTTCAGGGTCTGTGTAAGATTGACTTGTCAAACGTTCGGCGGGTCATGCCAGGATTACCTGGAAAGGAGTGGCTTACTTGATGAAGGCAGGTTAACCCGCGGTTTTAGGTGAATACACCAGGATTCCAAGTCGTGGCTTGATAGCCAACTACAAGTGTCCTTTCAAACTCTTTGTTGATGTTCACAAAGAGCCCCCAGGTAACATTTTGAGTTGTGCTCAGTGGGTGCCTATGTTTGAGTTGTACTTTTGCAACACTCTCTTTGGCCCCTAATTGATTTCCTGTTGGCCTTGCGCCGATCAAGAGGTGTAGCTATGGTTCGAATATGACCAAGCCCCCAAGTGATTTCCCTGGTGACCTTACACCGATCAAGAGGTGTAGCTATGGTTCGAATACGACCAAGCCCCCAAGTGATATATTTCTGAGATGTGCTCGCCGGGTGCCTATGTTTGAGTTGTGCTGTGCAACGAACTCTTTTTGGTCCCTTTTGACTTTTCTGAGAACTTGAACTTTGCGAGAGATATTTCTTCTTGAACCGGATGTTAAACCGGATATTGAGAGCTTCGGAGCTTTGTGGGAGAATAGATTTCCCTTGAACCGGATTTTAAACCGGCATTCTTCGTTTTGAACCGGAAATTTTCTGACAGCCTTTATACTTTCATCAATATAGTAGTAGCCTTCGGGACCGGGTTATTTTTCCCTTCAACATCTTGGGGCACTTGAATTTGCTGAAACTGGCAAGACTTGCAGAGTCATATCATCGTAGCGCCCGAGTCTTAAGATGACTCAAGGAGTTGTCTTGAGACTCTCCGTACTTGACCATAGCAGAAGGTATATATCATTGGTGTTGATAACGCGATGTAAATCCATAGAAGGTTGAGGTGCATGCGGCGGGTTACAAATGATCCCGTATGAGCCGTGTCAGCAACTCGACCAATGGTTCCTTTCAACTGGCTGTTTGAAGTTAACCAAACTGTAGTGGCAGTGATTTGTGCACATGCCCATTGAACCATCCATAGCAGACAGTGGTTGATGATAACTTGCCTCCAATTTGCTGAAAGAAAACTGGGCTACCCAAGTTGTGACGTTCTCATACGCAATAAATAGCTCATGCAGACAGCTGCGGCCCGGTATGTTGATGTAAACCAGGCCACAGGGATGGCGACTTGCGCACGTTCATTCACCGAGTGGTATGACACGGACGAAACACTAGTGCAGAATGTTGCTAGTGCATGCTCCGTGCCCGTAATATAAAGCCTCATTTGTAATGAACAATTGTCCTGCGTCAAAAAATATCACATGCCAAAGTAATTGTTTACACAAAAATTAATGTGCTATGAAAACAAACCGGATGAATATCACCAGATGTTTTTTGTTCGGTGAGTCCATAGAGATTTTTCTTATCTCTGCTCCGGGCACAAATGTCTTGACGTGCAATATTACATGCATATTTGCCCCGCTCATCAATTGGCATTAGCCTTTCTAGTACTTTGCATTGGCTGGGATTTTCTTGTTAGGAAGATTGACTCAGCCTTAAGACCGTTGGCTCAAGTGTGAACTCCTCAGAAGATCTCACAAATTTGACAGCAAAAATAGCAACACCACTCAGACCGTCTGTTCCCAATCAACAGCTGATCCAATCCTTTCCTACTGAATCATATCTTCAAAATCAGTTTCTTCAGTCGCCACGGCTGCGTAGTCACAAATGCTTGCTCTCTGCTAGCAGCAGCTGCAGATCTTATGGTCAGTATTACAGACTGTACACATTTCCATGTCATTAAATCTATATTAACTTCAGAAGATAGCTGCCGCAGATGACAGAATCAACAATACATGAAATAATTCCTTGGTTTCATAGGAAGTTGGCCAATGTACGTGCAGATGTAGCTGAACCAGAAGAAAACACACTGAAGCCCAACAGCGGAGGCAACTGGAGGTCGGGGCAGCCTGCCAGTGACTCTCAAACCAGCGAAGGCGCGCGGGGACGGCAGCAGCTGCAGCTGTGGTGAACCGACGCGCAGGGAGCAGCAGTAACGAGTTAACAAGGCGGGGTAACAAAGCGGCAGTGGGTGGTGACTTGGAGCGGTTGTTGAGGCGATATAGCTCGGCACGGGCCGCACTAACGGAACTCGTGGCTGTAGAGACGGAGGCGGTGACTCAGCGCGAGCTCTTGACAGGAGCAGCTACCTGTCGATGCGGCGACAACAACCATCGGTTCGGGCACAGAGATGAAGGAGGGGCAGCGTGGGGATGGGGACGGCTCGCAACTACAGGGCCGGTTCAACCCTACAGGTCGACGACATGCGTCCGCGGCAATGGCGAGGCGCGGTCGTGGCCAGTTTAGGCGCGGGAGCTGGAATCGGAGCGGGTTTGGCCAGGGCCGGTCAACTTGGTGGAGCCGGCGCGCACGTGGCCGCGGGAGCTGGAGAGGTGCGCGGCCCACTACGGGTGCAGACGAGGGCAAGGCCGAGCCGGTGGGTGCGGCCACAGAGGGGCGTGAGGAGGAGAAGCTCAAACGCGCTCCGGTGGAGAGCGGAGTGAGCGCCGCTGGAGGGGGCGCGACCAGGCGCCCGCGCGAGGGGAGGCGAGGTTCGGCCATGCCATGGAGGCGACCAAGGCAGGGCGAGGCACCCCACGGCGACAGCAGGGCGATAGAGGGGAACCAGGTAGAGCTGCGGGGTGCAACGCAGTTAGTGGCCGCGAGCAGTGATCCATCCCGGGCACGCTGAGTGAGTGTGCGGGCGGTTTATGGCGACACCGGCAGTTAAGATGATTCGAAGGCGAGAGGCACGGCAGGAGTAGCGGGTCAAGGCCGCGGTGGCGTTTCGGCGCCAGGTTGCAGAGGCGCGGCCGAGTCGTGAGCGCAAGGCGGTTTTCATGACTAGTGAGGAGGCCCGTCTTGGGTCGGGTCACGGCGGCGACTTGGCGCGTCGGCGGTTTGAGGCATGCCCCCCAATGAGCTATGGTCACGCAGCTGCAGCACGGTCGGCAAGTCAAGGGAGGCATGGCGATTTGAGGCTGGGGCGTACAAGGCGGCAGGTGAGGCGAGGCCGCACCCGCGGCGGGTTGAAAAGGAGGCCCGCAATGTAACACCCCGGACTCGATGCGCTAGGTGTCATCCAGTTCTTCGCCATTGTTGCCATGTCATTTGCTTGCGTGTTGCATATTGCCATGTCATCATCTACATTTCATCTGCATGTTTTTCGAAACTTGCATCCGTTCGGGTTCCTCCGGTTCTCTCCGTTGTCCGTTCCGAGTCCAACCTCACTCGCACGCGCCCGTCACCCCTCTCAGACCTTGTTTCGTGAGCGGGAGAAAACCATTCTCGGAATGGACCTAGATTTGCCAAGGGGCCTTGGTATAGAGTGGAACATAACACCGGTATGACGGAAACTATGGTGGCAAGAGTGGAACAAAACACCAGGCATAAGGCCGAGTCTTCCACCCTTTACCAAGTATATAGATGCATTAATTAAATAAGAGATATGGTGATATCCCAACATCATCATGTCCATCATGGGGCAAACTTCAACTCCACCCGCAACTAACAACGCTATAAGAGGGGCTGAGCAAAGCGGTAACATAGCCAAGCAACGGTTTGCTAGGAAGGGTGAAAAAGGTTAGAGGCTGACATGGCAAATTGGGAGGCTTGAAGAACAAGTGATAGGTAGCGTAGCATAGCGATATAACGAAGCAACTAGCATAGCAATGATACTAGTGAGATCCAGGGTAGTGGTCATCTTGCCTGAAATCCCGCTAGGAAGATGAACGAGCCCATGAAGAATATGAAGCCACGAAGACGAACCAAGCGTAGACGAACGAATCCTCACGATCGCAACGAAACGGGAACTATCGAGAAGAAGCACTCAACATGGTAAACACACCACACATAGACATGGCATGATGCTCAACCAAGTATGATGCGTGACAAAGCTAGATGAGGCTACTCATGGCAATAGATGATGCAAACAAGAACAACATATCAAGGCAAGTTTAAATGAGGCCGAAAACAACATATAACAATTCCGGTAAGTACTCATATGCAAATTTAGAAATTGGTCCAGAACTGAATAAACATTAAGTTGAAGTTGTTAAACAGCAAGTTAAAGAGCACCAAGAGGATCTACACAAAATTCTAGTCAAGTTACATATAAAGTTCATTTAATTCGGAGTTACGGCCTCGAAGATATGATCAAAACAAGTTAAACATGTCATTGATGCAAAATGCATACAAACATCAAGAAAACTCTCTCAAAACATGGATGCAACATGACAATATGAAACTGCATGCAAAATCAAACAAGTTTCATATAGAGCACACTCAAAACGGAGCAACGGTTCAACACATACACTATACAAGTTTAAAGGACAAGCTGTCAAAAACAGCAACTAGGCATCTAGCAAGCATCAAAACAATATTCTACAGCATCTCAACGTGATAACAAAAGGCATGGGCATGAAGTACAGGTAAAGCATTTCAAAACATGAACACTGAGCTATCTCCAGAAATCAATAGAACGTGCTCAAAAGGACATGGCAAGATTGCAAATAATAACAATTTTACAGACTTAGCAGAAATAACATCAGGTTGCAATGCATAGCTATCAAACATGTTATAGGAACTTAACATGGCAAACAAAGGCATGGAATGTTAATACTAAAGACAAAGAACAAAACTCCCTTACTGAACTAATTCCAAAGATCAACAGAAAACATGGTAGCATCCATGCAAACATGGCAAATGATATGACAGATTCAGACATGTCAGGAACAACGATAAGTAGGCATGATGGTGAGCTTGTACCACTCACCACAGAGCATTTCATGGCATGACAAGGTAGCCAACAGTAATAAGACATGTTTATGAAGCTAAGAATGGCAAGAGCAATTTCATAGGGTGCATGGATCGCTAGCAAAGCTCATGGAAAAACTGAACTTAATGTTAACAGGCTGACAGCAACATTATTTAGCAATTTTGGATAAAGATTACAACAAGCTACAGCATGCTATAAATGCAACCAGGGGCATGAATGGATAGATCATGACATTTGTAACAAAACATCCTTAGTGAACATCTCCAGATTATGCATATAATAGCTTGTAGCAGCAGGTTTACATAGCATCATGATATAACAGATTCAGCCAAGCAAAACAGTAATAGCAAGTACCCTACTTCACGAGCTCGATGCACTCACTACAAGACTCACAAAAAGACATGGATTTCACCACTGTAAAGATGGCATGAGGTAGCTCAAAACTCATGTAGACATCAAGCTCATAGGATGCACACACAAAATGCAATGAAAAGGACAAATCACCAAGTTCTGTTAACAGACAGCAGTTAACATCATATAGAACTCTTGCAATGATTATTAGGGCATCACGATGGACTCAAACAACCATGCCACAATGGAACAAAATGAAGAGCATCTCATGATGAACATTTCGATATATCATATGCACAAATCAGAGTAGTATGCAACAAGTTATGGCATGATGAACAGAGCAACATAATGCAATTTTTTAGGGACTTAGGGAAAATACGGGGTCAACCTGCGGGATGCAAATCTGGGCGCGGATTACAAGGATGGCCGGGGATTCGCCGGAGTCACTGCCGGAGAGGAGGGAGAAGGTCGGAGACGGGCGGATCAGGCCCGGGTCGATGCGGGGGCGCCGGATCCGGCAGGAGGAGGGGCCGGCAACGAGGGAGGCGGGCGACGCAACACAGAGAGGCCGGCGGCAAGGCAAGTTCGGGGCGGCCGGGCGCCAGTAGACGAGCGGCGGAGTAGAGGAGATGGTGGCGGCGGTCGGTGAGGTGGCGGCAAACGGCGGCGGGGGCGGGAGACGGCGAAGGTCCGCGCGGCGGCAGACGGGCCAGGCGGCGGGGGCGCGGGGAACCGGCGGGCGCGCCGC
>NC_041383.1:49236243-49243301 GCF_002162155.2 Triticum dicoccoides
CGCCGCCGGCGTGGGAGAGCGGCGGCGGCGCGACCAGGAGCGCCGGCGAGCGGGCGTGGGGCTCAGGGCGGCGGCCCAGATCTGGCCCGGGGCGGGCCGGCCTCGGGTCCCGGTGGGCCGCGCGGTTCAGGGGTGCCGGCGAGGCGACATGGCGCGCTCCCGTTGGCCAGGAGCGGCCGCTGGGGTGAGGTGGCGCGACCCGATTGGTCGGAGTGATGTGGCGGCGGCGGTGGACATGTCTGGCGCGACGCGGACGCGTCCGGCGGTGCGGGGAGGAGTTTGCTAGGGTTTCATCTGCGCGAGATTTCGGGGAGGGGCACATATTTATAGGTAGAGGGAGCTAGGAGAGGCCAAGTGAGGAGCTATTTTCGCCCACACGATCGTGATCGAACGACCGAGAGCATGGAGGGGGTTTGGATGGGCTCATGGGCTGTGGTGAAGAGGGGCTGGGCTGCAATGAAAGAGGGGTTACGGGCTACGCGGTTAACGGTTGGGGCATCAATCGACCTCCAAATGGAATGAAATTTGACGGGCGGTCTGCTAGTGCTATACCAAGGCCACTCGGCAAATCTCGGTCCATTTCGAGAACGTTTTTCTCCTGGTCACGAAACAAGGTCTGAGAGGGGCTACGGGCGCGTGCGAGTGAGGTTGGTCTCGGAACGGACAACGGAGAGAACCGGAGGAACCCGAACGGATGCAAGTTTTGAAAAACATGCAGATGAAATGTAGATGATGACATGGCAAAATGCAACACGCAAGCAAATGACATGGCAACAATGGCGAACAACTGGATAACACCTGGCGCATCAAATCCGGGGCGTTACAACACTCCTCCACTAACAAGAGATCTCATCCTGAGATCTTAGGACCGAGACGGAAGGGAAAAGGGATGAGGTGAAACAAGAACTCAAGGGAAGAAGCAAAGAATCGAGAGCACTCGAGAAGAAGAGAGGAATGACGAGAATGACGACAATTGAAAGCTCACGGAATCAGATAGATTATGAAACCACTCCGGTTAGAACGAGATAAGAAACGAATAAGACTGAAAGGGATTTAGGCAACACTCCGGCTGAAACATGGAGGAATAGAAAACGAGCTTGAGAGGATGGAATGATACTTGATGAAGACATGACACAAAACCTCCGGAAAGAATTGAAAGAGTTGAATGAAAAGAACGGAGAAGAAAATTACAACTTGTGCCACAAATGAAATTGAAAGCATCTTTAGAAGGAAGGTATAAACGGAGTTGTTGAGAAAATCAACAACGAAAAGAATCAGCTTGTTGTGGTCTTATATGTAACATCTCAAGATCATAAGGTGATAACCGGCCACAAACGGAAATGATTGGATAGCTGAGAAGAACGAAGAAATGCAAACCTCCACTTCAAAAGAATACAGAGAATTAATAGCACCTCGAAAAGCAAAAAGAAGAATACTTGAGCTTCGCCTCCAAGGATCTTGATGAACACTTGCGGAATGAATTAAATCATGACGAACCACCATGAAGAACTCCGATAACAAAAGGATGATGAGATAGAATGAGGAAGAAAGAATAAGATGAGCCTTGCGATGATTTAGATGGGGGGTTCGACGAAATGGCCGAGGAAATTTGAACTCCGGAAAAGAAAAGATGAAAGCACTTCGAACCGAGAATTTGAGATGATGAACAAACTCCAAAAGGAAGAGGTTAATCAACTTGCTGAAAGAAGAATAAGAATTATGTTATGCTTATCCTCCACAATTTAAATTGATGAGGAGCAATGGATTTGCATACTACTTATTCTTGTTGAAAAAGATTAAGGGGGGTATAGCACAAAACTTGGGAAAGTCTTCATGAACCACCGGTAGGATTCGAAAGAACGAATGGATTAAAATGATAATCAAGGAAAAAGAATCTTGAACGAACCACCGTAAGAATTCGGAAATGAAAGACGAA
Source organism: Triticum dicoccoides (assembly GCF_002162155.2). NCBI lineage: Eukaryota > Viridiplantae > Streptophyta > Magnoliopsida > Poales > Poaceae > Triticum > Triticum dicoccoides. The sequence continues at coordinate 49,238,180 of NC_041383.1, forward strand.
AGAGAATGAATCACCAGGAAGAATTAGAAGGCCAATTTGCTTGAGGGGATTTAGATACAAGAGAACGGGAAGAACTCGAGCTGATTAAAGAGCACTTGAACGAAGCGCCGGGATAATTGGATGACGGTAGCTAAAATGTGAGGTCAAAGAATTCTTCTGGGACAATGACCTCCGGTGAAAAGAAATGGAAAAACAACTCCTGACATACTCCGTATGGTTAAGAAAATAATATCTGACAAATGGAATAATTCGAGAGGATAAAATGAAGCTAAAACCACAAATATTCGAGAGAACGGACAAGATTTAGAAGGAACTCTTCTTCGGTCTTCAAATGACAACGGGAACACCACCAAAATTACTGAGATACTCCGGGAGAATGAAAAAGCGAAGAGGTTGAGGAAACAATGAAAATGATTTGAAATTGATCTTGGAAAAAATCTGACTAATGAAATCCATTCTTACGTCACACTTGAAAAGAATTGAGAATAACTTTGGGGTAATAGAAGAATCAGGTAAGATCCTGGGAAAAGACCTGTGGGTTAGGGCCCACTGAAAATAAAACACCATTGGAAAGGGTTGTTGAAAAGGTAGATGATGCACTGGAATGATTGAAATATTTGAATGAGGTGATAACCTCGAATTAATTCAAACACAGACGAATCTCCTGAGATGTCTTAAGCACTCCGGAAGTATAAACTGGCGAGAGGCGAACGAGCAAGGAAAACACTTGATCCAAGGAAAAGAATATGATCAACCGAAAAACTTGAATTGAGTCCATCGGAGAAGAAAAGGAGATGAAGAATGTCGAACAAAACGAGAATTCACCGGTTGAAACAACTGAGGGAAGACTGAAGAGGCTCTATACGAGTGAAAATTGATGCTCGAAAGAGACTCAGGCTTCGGGAAGAAGAAGGGTGGGAGGGCGGGAAAACAAAGGCAACTTGGAAGGGGGAAAACCGACGAATAACTTCAAGAGGAAACACCGGTTGAAATAATTGAGGGAAGAAAGCAAAGACTTCACACAAGTAGGATGGATACCCGATTGAGAAGAAGAAGGGTGGGCGGGTGGGAAAAAGAAAACAACTGAGGATTGAACTTGGCATCGATGAAGAGGCTTGAGTCAACTTGACGAGAAATGCACCAGATGAAAAGAGATGAGAACCAATGACCAGAAAACCAACTGCGTGATCCTAAATAAAAATTTGAAGGGGAAGAGGAGTAACTCAAAACACCCATGTCAAGATTCCTCACCAGAGCGACGAAGGGGCTGAGGAGTAAAAAAGAATTCCTACTCTTCAATATAACTAGACTCCAAAAACAGTTTTCTTCTAGATTCAACAACGGCCAAACTACACGATCAATCAAGGGGGGCTCCTAAGGTCGGACCTGGCTCTGATACCAACTTGTCATGCCCAATATGTGATACTATCCTAAAGACACTCGAAGGTCCCACCAAGGATAGAACCACATATTGATACGCTTTAGCAAGGTGGATATCATTACATCAACATTACATAATAGATGGGGATACATACAAGGCATATAAATGCCACAAGGGTACGTCAGTACATCATACATAAGATCAACATCCGACTATGGATGAAACACAAACAGAAACTCAAATGACATCCACCCAGCTAGCCCAGGCTGCCGACCTGGAACCTAACCCCTGATCAAAGAAGAAGCAGAAGAAGAACTCCAAAACAAGGAACATTGCTCTCGCGTCATGATCATCGCAAACCTGAACCTGCAACTGTCGTTGTTGTAATCTATGAGCCACGAGGACTCAGCAATCCCATTACCATGGGTATCAAGACTAGCAAAGCTTAATGGGTAAGGAAGGGGTAAAGTGGTGAGGTTGCAGCAGCGACTAAGCAAGTATGGTGGCTAACATACGCAAATAAGAGCGAGAAGAGAAGCAACGGAATGGTCGTGAAGCTAGCAATGATCAAGAGGTGATCCTGAACTCCTACTTACGTCAACCATAACCCAAAACCGTGTTCACTTCCCGGACTCCGCCGAAAAGAGACCATCACGGCTACACACGCGGTTGATGCATTTTTAATTAAGTCATGTGTCAAGTTATCTACAACTAGACATTAACAAATTCCCATCTGCCACATAACCGCAGGCATGGTTCTCAAAAGTTTATAACCTGCAGGGGTGTCCCAACTTAGCCCATCACAAGCTCTCACGGTCAACAAAGGATATTCCTTCTCCCAGGAAGACCCGATCAGTCTCGGAATCCCGGTTTACAAGACATTTCGACAATGGTAAAACAAGACCAATAAAGCCGCCCGATGTGTCGACAATCCCGATAGGAGTCGCATGTATCTCGTTCTCAGGACACACCGGATAAGCAAAGCGTACAGGTACCGACATAACCCAAGTTGCCAAGGTATGGTCCCACACGGTGCTCTAGTTTGGACCAACACTCCAAGGAGCACTGGCTCGGGGGGGGGGGGGTAAATAAAGATGATCCTCGGGAGCGCAACTCCCAAGGGAAAAAGGCTAGGTGAGGCAAATGGTAAAACCAAGGTTGGGCCTTGCTGGAGGAGTTTATTCAAAGCAAACTGTCAAGGGGGTCCCATAAATCACCCAACCGCGTAAGGAACGCAAAATCAAGGAACATAACACCGGTATGACGGAAACTAAGGCAGCAAGAGTGGAACAAAACACCAGGCATAAGGTCAAGTCTTCCACCCTTTACCAAGTATATAGATGCATTAATTAAATAAGAGATATTGTGATATCCCAACATCATCCTGTCCATCATGGGGAAATCTTCAACTCCACCTGCAACTAACAACACTATAAGAGGGGCTGAGCAAAGCGGTAACATAGCCAAGCAACGGTTTGCTAAGAAGGGTGAAAAAGGTTAGAGGCTGACATGGCAAATTGGGAGGCTTGAAGAACAAGTGATAGGTAGCACAGCATAGCGATAGAACGAAGCAACTAGCATAGCAATGATAGTAGTGAGATTCAGGGTAGCGGTCATCTTGCCTGAAATTCTGCTAGGAAGAAGAACGAGTCCATGAAGAAGATGAAGCCATGAAGACGAACCAAGCGTAGACGAACGAATCCTCACGATTGCAACAAAACGGGAACTATCGAGAAGAAGCACTCAACATGGTAAACACACCACACATAGACATGGCATGATGCTCAACCAAGTATGATACATGACAAAGATAGATGAGGATACTCATGGCAAGAGATGATGCAAACAAGAACAACATATCAAGGCAAGTTTAAATGAGGCCGGAAACAACATACAACAATTCAGGTAAGTCCTCATATGCAAATTTAGAAATTGGTCCAGAACTGAATAAACATTAAGCTGAAGTTGTTAAACAGCAAGTTAAAGAGCACCAAGAGGATCTACACGAAATTCTAGTCAAGTTACATATAAAGTTCATTTAATTCGGAGTTACGGCCTAGAAGATATGAGCAAAACAAGTTAAACATGCATTGATGCAAAATGCATACAAACATCAAGCAAACACTCTCAAAACATGGATGCAACATGATAATATGAAACTACATGCAAAATCAAACAAGTTTCATATAGAGCACACTCAAAACGGAGCAACGGTTCAACACATACACTCTATACAAGTTTAAAGGACAAGATGTCCAAAACAGCAACTAGGCATCTAGCAAGCATCAAAACAATATGCTACAACATCTCAACATGTCAACAAAAGGCATGGGCATGAGGTACAGGTAAAGCATTACAAAACATGAACACTTAGCTATCTCCTGAAATCACTACAACGTACTCAAAAGGACATGGCAAGATTGCAAATAATAACAGTTTCACAGACTTAGCAAAAATAACATCAGGTTGCAATGTTTATAGCTATCAAACAACATGTTACAGGAACTTAACATGACAAACAAAGGCATGGCATGTTAATACTAAGGAGAAAGAACAAAACTCCCTTACTAAACTAATTCCAAAGATCAACAGAAAACATGGTAGCATCCATGCAAACATGGCAAATGATATGACAGATTCAGACATGGCAGGAACAACGATAAATAGGCACGTTGGTGAGCTAAGAATGGCATGACAAGGTAACCAACAGTAATAAGACATGTTTATGAAGCTAAGAATGGCAAGATCAAGTTCATAGGTTGCATGGATCACTAGCAAAGCTCATGGCAAAACTGAACTTAATGTTAACAGGATGACAGCAACATTATTTAGCAATTTTAGAGCAAGATTACAAGAAGCTACAGCAGGCTATAAATGCAACCAGGGGCATGGATGGATAGATCATGACATGTGTAGCAAAACATCCTTAGTGAATAACTCTATATTATGCATAGAATGACTTGTAGCAGCAGGTTTACATAGCATCATGATATAACAGATTCAGCCTAGCAAAACAATAACAGCAAGTACCCTACTTGACGAGCTCGATGCACTCACTACAATACACAAAAATACATGGATTACAGCACTGTAAAGATGGCATGATGTAGCTCAAAACTCATGTAGACATCAAGCTCATAGGAAGCCCACACAAAATGCAATGAAAAGGACAAATCCCCAAGTTGTGTTAATAGACAGCAGTTATCATCATATAGCACTCTTGCAATGATTATTAGGGCATCAAGATGGACTCTAACAATCATGGCACAATCGAACAAAATGAAGAGCATCTCATGATGAACATTTCGATATATCGTATGCACAAATCGTAGCAGTATGCAACAAGTTATGGCATGATGAACATAGCAACATAATGCAATTTTTCAGGGACTTAGGGAAAATACATTGTCAATCTGCGGGATGCAAATCTGGGCGCGGATTACGAGGATGGTCGGGGTTTCGCCGGAGTCGCTGCCGGAGAGGAGAGAGAAGGCCGGAGACGGGTGGATCCGGCCGGGGTCACTGCGGGGGCACCGGATCCGGCAGGAGGAGGGGCCGGCGACGAGGGAGGTGGGTGGCGCGGCGTAGAGAGGCCGACGGCGAGGCGAGTTCGGGGAATCGGGGCGCCGGTAGACAAGCGGCGGAGCAGAGGAGATGGTGGCGGCGGTCAGCGAGGTGGCGGCAAACGGCGGCGGGGGCGGGTGCCGGCGAAGGTCGGCGCGGCGGCGGATGGGCCAGGCG
>NC_041383.1:49244021-49251466 GCF_002162155.2 Triticum dicoccoides
GCCAGGATCGCCGGCAAGCGGGCGCGAGGCTCGGGGCAGCGGCCCAGATCTGGCCCAGGCAGGCCGGCCTCGGGTCTCGGCGGGCCGCGCGGTGCAGGGGAGCCGGCGAGGCGACGTGGTGCGCTCCCGTTGGCCGGGAGCGGCCGCTGGGGTGAGATGGCGCGACCCGATTGGTCGGAGTGATGTGGCGGCGGCGGTGGACATGTCCGGCGCGACGCGGACGCGTCCGGCGGTGCGGGGAGGAGTTTTCTAGGGTTTCATCTGGGCGAGATTTCGGGGAGGGGCACATATTTATAGGTAGAGGGAGCTAGGAGAGTCCAAATGAGGAGCGGTTTTCGCCCACATGATCGTGATCGAACGACTGAGAGCATGGAGGGGGTTTGGATGGGCTCATGGGCTGTGGTGAAGAGGGGCTGGGATGCAAAGAAAGAGGGGTTACGGGCTACACGGTTAACAGTTGGGGCATTAAACGACCTCCAAATGGAATGAAATTTGACGGGCGGTCCGCTGGTGCTATACCAAGGCCACTCGGCAAATCTCGGTCCATTACAAGAATGTTTTTCTCCCGCTCACGAAACAAGGTCTGAGAGGGGCGACGGGCGCGTGCGAGTGAGCTTGGACTCGGAACAGACAACGGAGAGAACCGGAGGAACTCGAATGGATGCAAGTTTCGAAAAACATGTAGATGAAATGTAGATGATGACATGGCAAAATGCAACACGCAAGAAAATGACATGGCAACAATGGCGAACAACTGGATGACACCTGGCACATCGAATCCGGGGCGTTACCCGCAACGAGGCGGATCCATGGGAGAAGGCGCGGCCGCTCGGCGATTTAGCAGGGCCAGGGCGGACGGCAGCCTGCCCACACTACACCTGAATCGGACAGTGGCTTGATGAGTCTCAGGGCCGGGTCTGGATCGTAGTTACGGTGCAATAGCAAATCAGCGAGGACGGCTCGGATTCGTTTGTGAACCGGGGCGACGGCAGCTGCTTGTAGCAGGGGTAAGGCGGGGGCAACTCGCAGCGGTGGCGGACGGGGTAAAGTGGCCTGACGCATGGTTGATATGGGGATCCGATCGTTGACCACGGTGGCCGGCTGCAAGACCATGGCAGCTCGTGTGTAGCAAGGCGGATCATCACGGCAGGGCCGGCTCACCATTAGGGGCAGCTCAACACAGCGATTTGGCATGGATTAGGCTTAATTTGTGAACGAGGATTGGAAAGCGGCAGCTACTTTACTCCAACATTAGGAAGCAATTTCTGACTCTGAAAATTGTCCGTCGATATGTATCAGTTAAAACGGATGCCTCACTTGCCGGATCTCCACCAGTCTTTAAGGAGCTTTTCGGATTCACTACGCTCCGGATTAACACCTCCACGGAGCCAGAACGGTCTAGCAAAGGTAATAATTTGCGGTTGTAGAGTTGATGCAAGCACTCGAAGAAGGCCTCCGACCACAGCGGCACTACAAACCGATAGAGGTGGCGGCACCTTAATGCAGGACCATGGGGGCACTTTGTACCGGGGTGAATCAGTATGGTGATTGAGGAGGCGCGACAGCTCAATGCTCGACGCAAGGGCGGCTCATGGCAGAGGAGACGGATTAGCCACGGACCGCGGTCATCTTTTCCAGGTCGTGAACCAGCAATCTTTGATTTTTAATCTGTGAAACATACACAAGCTGGGTCCTCCATCCGGATTAACTTTTCTTTTGCTTTGGGCGATTTTAGACGCAAGTCTTGAGCCTTTTTCTAAATCGATGTTGACCACGATGGGATAACCTTCAGCCCCGGTGATTTGCGAGATAGTGTCTGAGAGAAGCTGATCAGCACCCCAATTTTCCTTTGAACTCAAACTTGTTCCGGTACTAGATATGACTTCTTGCCTTCGAAACAATATAAATCCTTCATCGATAAATCTCCTTCCTCTGGAAAATTGTGAATTTCTCGATCCCTTTAAAGAGATCCCTCCAAGAACTCAACACCACCATGCGCGGCCCCATGGTGGGTGCAACTGTCATGGAATTAACACGTCAGATGTCCTAGTGCGAGGACTTAGTCGTGAGGCCAACGCATCTATGTGGTAGTTTGAGAGGGGTTGAGCGGAATCGAGAGACACAACAGGCAAGACAAAGATTTAAACAGCTTCGTGCCCCGGGAAACATCATCCGGTAACAACCCTATATGATGTTTCTGGCTAGGTCTCATTATCATCATGAGGGAGTCGCCGTAAACCGGCTCTCCTTCGTTGTGTCTAGCCTTAGAGATTGTTTCTTGTTTTTTGTCCCTCTTGGGGTGCCCTGCCCCTCCTTATATAAGTTGAAGGGGCGGGTTACATGTAGAGTCCATCTCGTACTAAGACTTAAACTATTTTGACTTCCCTTCATGGGCTTCTTAACGTCTTGGGCTTCATAACGTCTCGGGCTTCATAACCCCTGGCAAACACAGTTATCACTGTATGCCGGGTTATGACTGGAGCCGGTTTAACATGGTCTGCCAGTTTATGATGGTCTGACGGTTTAACATGGTATGACGGTTTATGATGGTCTGTCAATTTATGATGGTATGCCGGTTTATGATTGACTTAACACCTACTGGGTTATCATCTGACTTAACTCCTGCCGGTGTTACCATCCGTCTTAACATCTGCCGGTTTACCACTCGCCGGTTTGCCGTCTGTCTTAGCCATCTGTCTTAACTGTCTGCCGGTTTACCATCTGCCGGTTTACCAAGTCCCAGCCGGGTTATGACTCCGGCCGGGTCATACCGCAGGGTATATCCCCGAGACATAATTCATTGGCCACACCACTAGCCTCACCACACAGGACTTGCACTCCCGCAAAAGGTATGCTGATTTGCTACGTCTTGAGCTTGCGTTGGTTTTCCTTGAAGAGGAAAGGGGGATGCAGCAAAGTAGCGTAAGTATTTCCCTCGGTTTTTGAGAATCAAGGTATCAATCCAGTAGGAGGCTCCTCAAAAGTCCCACACACCTACACAAACAAACAAACAAGAAGCTCGCAACCAACGCAATAAAGGGGTTGTCAATCCCTTCACGGCCACTTGCGAAAGTGATATCTGATAGAGATAATATGATAAAATAAATATATTTTTGGTATTTTATGATATAGATTGGAAAGGTAAAGATGCAAATAAAAGTAGATAGTAAACTTATATGATAAAAGATAGACCTGGGGGCCCTAGATTTCACTAGTGGCTTCTCTCAAGATAGCATAAGTATTGCAATTGATAGAAAAGCGAATAATTATGAGATTATCTAGGCATGATCATGTATATAGGCATCACGTCCGTGACAAGTAGATCGACTCCTGCCTACATCTACTACTATTACTCCACACATCGACCGCTATCCAGCATGCATCTAGAGTATTAACTTCATAAAGAACAGAGAAACGCATTAAGAAAGATGACATGACGTAGAGGGATAAGCTCATGCAATATGATATAAACCCCATCTTTTTATCCTCGACGGCAACAATACAATACATGCCTTGCTGCCCCTGCTGTCACTGGGAAAGGACACCACAAGATTGAACCCAAAGCTAAGAACTTCTCCCATTGCAAGAAAGATCAATCTAGTAGGCCAAGCCAAACTGATAATTCGAAGAGACTTGCGAAGATAACTTAATCACACATAAAAGAATTCAGAGGAGATTCAAATATTTCTCATACATAAACTTGATCATAAACCCACAATTCATTGGATCTCGACAAACACACCGCAAAAAGAGTTACATCAAATAGATCTCCAAGAAGATCGAGGAGAACATGGTATTGAGATTCAAAGAGAGAGAAGAAGCCATCTAGCTAATAACTATCGACCCGAAGGTCTGTGGTAAACTACTCACAACTCATCGAAGAGGCTATGGTGTTTATGTAGAAGCCCTCCATCGTCGATTCCCCCTCCGACGGAGCACCGACGAAGGCTCCAAGATGGGATCTCGCGGATACATAAGGTTACGGCGGTGCAAATAGTTTTTTGTGGTCCCCGCTGATGTTTTCAGGGTACATGGGTATATATAGAAGGAAGAAGTAGGTCGGTGACGCCCGAGGGGCCCACGAGATAGGGGGCGCACCCAGTAGGGGGGCGCGCCCTCCACCCTCGTGGCCGCCTCGTTTATTTCTTGACTTCCACTCCAAGTCCTCTGGATCACGTGTCTTGCAACCCTTTCTGTCACTGGGTAAGAACACCGCAAGATTGAACCCAAATCTAAGCACTTCTCCCATTGCAAGAAAGATCAATCTAGTAGGCCAAACCAAACTGATAATTTGAAGAGACTTGCAAAGATAACTTAATCACACATAAAAGAATTCAGAGGAGATGCAAATATTTCTCATATATAAACTTGATCATAAACCCACAATTCATCAGATCTTTACAAACACACCACAAAAAGAGTTACATCGAATAGATCTACAAGAAGATCGAGGAAAACTTTGTATTGAGATTCAAAGAGAGAGAAGAAGCCATCTAGCTAATAACTATGGACCCGAAGGTCTGTGGTAAACTGCTCACAACTCATCGGAGAGGCCTTGGAGTTGATGTATAGGCCCTCCATGGTCGATTCCCCCTCCAGCGGAGCACCGGCGAAGGCCCCAAGATGGGATCTCGCGGATACAGAAGGTTGCGGCGGTGGAATTAGGTTTTCATGCTCTGTTCTGATGTTCTCGGGGTACGTGGGTATATATAGGAGGAAGAAGTAGGTCAGTGGATGCTCGAGGGGCCCATGAGGGCGGGGGGCGTGCCCACTTCCAGGGGGCGCACCGGGGATCCTTGTGGCCGCCTCCTCTGTTGCTTGACGTCCACTCCAAGTCTCCCGGTCTGCATTTGTTCCAAAAAGATCGCTCCCGAAGGTTTCATCCCGTTTGGACTCCGCTTGATATTCCTTTTCTTTGACACACTGAAATAGGCAAAAAAACAGCAATTCGGGCTGGGCCTCCGGTTAGTAGGTTAGTCCCAAAAATGATATAAAAGTGTAAAGTAAAGCCCATAAACATCCAAAACGGGTAATATAATAGCATGGAACAATCCAAAATTATAGATACGTTGGAGATGTATCAAGCATCCCCAAGCTTAATTCCTACTCGTCCTCGAGTAGGTAAATGATAAAAACAGAATTTTTGATGTGGAATGCTACCTAGCATAATTCTCAATGTAATTTTCTTTATTGTGGCATGAATGTTCAGATGCAAATGATTCAAAATAAAAGTTCATATTCACATAAGAAATAATAATACTTCAAGCATACTAATCAAAGCAATCATGTCTTCTCAAAATAGCATGGCTAAAGAAAGTTATCCCTACAAAATCATGTAGTCTGGCTGTTGCTCTATCTTCATCACACAAAGTATTTAATCATGCACAACCCCGATGACAAGCCAGGCAATTGTTTCATACTTTAGTAATCTCAAACTTTTTTAACTTTCACTCAATACATAAGCGTGAGCCATGGACATAGCACTATATGTGGAATAGAATGCTGGCTGTGGAGAAGACAAAAAAGGAGAAGATAGTCCCACATCAACTAGGCGTATCAACGGGCTATGGAGATTCCCATTAATAGATATCAACGTGAGTGAGTAGGGATTGCCATGCAACGTATGCACTAGATCTATAAATGTATGAAAGCTCAACAAAAGAAACTAAGTGGGTGTGCATCCAACTCACTTGCTCACAAAGACCTAGGGCATTTTGAGGAAGCCCATCATTTGAATATACAAGACAAGTCCTACAATGAAAAATTCCCACTAGTATATGAAAATGACAACATAGGATACTCTCTATCATGAAGATCATGGTGCTACTTTGAAGCACAAGTGTGGTAAAAAGGATAGTAGCATTGTCCCTTCTCTCATTTTCTCTCATATTTTCTTTTTTTTATTTGGCCTTTCTCTTTTTTTTGCCTTTCTTTTTTTTAAAGTCCAAAGTCTCATCCCGACTTGTGGGGGAATCATAGTCTCCATCATCCTTTCCTCACTGGGACAATGCTCTAATAATGAAGATCATCACACTTTTATTTACTTACAACTCAAGATTACAACTCAATACTTAGAACAAGATATGACTCTATATGAATGCCTCCGGTGGTGTACCAGGATATGCAATGAATCAAGAGTGACATGTATGAAAATTATGAAGGTGGCCTTGCCACAAATACGATGTCAACTACATGATCATGCAAAGAGCAATATGACAATGATGGTGCGTGTCATATAAACGGAACGGTGGAAAGTTGCATGGAAATATATCTCGGAATGGCTATGGAAATACCATAATAGGTAGGTATGGTGGCTGTTTTGAGGAAGGCATGTGGTGGGTGTATTGTACCGGCGAAAGTTGCGTGGCACAAGAGAGGCTAGCAATGGTGGAAGAGTGAGAGTGCGTATAATCCATGGACTCAACATTAGTCATAAAGAACTCATATACTTATTGCAAAAAATCTACAAGTCATTGAAAACAAAGTACTACGCGCATGCTCCTAGGGGGATAGATTGGTAGGAGCAGACCATCGCTCGTCCCCTGCCGCCACTCATAAGGAAGACAATCAATAAATAAATTGTGCTCCAACTTCATCACAAAGCGGCTCACCATACGTGCATGCTACGGGAATCACAAACTTCAACACAAGTATTCTTTAAATTAATAATCACCAAACTAGCATGAATCTAATATTATCACCTCTATATATCAAAACAATTATCAAGTATCAAATTGATAATAGCATCCAATTCACTTTCTATGATAGTTTTTTTATACCCAACATGGATGCCCATCATTCTAGGACCAATTTTATAACCATAGAAAATACCATGATGTTCTAAGATACTCTCAAAATAATATAAGTGAAGCGTGAGAGATCAACAATTTCTACAAAATTAAGCTACCGCCATGCTCTAAAAGATATAAGTGAAGCACTAGAGCAAAGATTATCTAGCTCAAAAGATATAAGTGAAGCACACAGAGTATTCTTATAAATTCTAAATCAAGTGGGATTCTCCCAAAAGGTGTGTACAGCAAGTATGATTGTGGTAATCTAAAAATCAAATACTAATATCATACAAGACGCTCCAAGCAAAACACATATCATGTGGCGAATAAAAATATAGCTCCAAGTAAAGTTACCGATAGACGAAGACGAAAGAGGGGATGCCTTCCGGGACATCCCCAAGCTTAGGATTTTGGTTATACTTGAATATATTGGGGTTCCATGGGCATCCCCAAGCTTAGGCTCTTGCCACTACTTATTCCATAGTCCATCAAATCTTTACCCAAAACTTGAAAACTTCACAACACAAAACTCAACAGGAAATCTCATAAGCTTCGTTAGTGCAAGAAAGAAAAACCACCACATAAGGTACTGTAATTAACTCATTCTTTATTTATATTGGTGTTAAACCTACTGTATTCCAACTTCTCTATGGT
>NC_041383.1:49251839-49280769 GCF_002162155.2 Triticum dicoccoides
CACACGAAAAACCGAATCTGTCAAAAACAGAACAGTCTGTAGCAATCTGTAACTCTCGAATACTTATGGAACTCTAAAAATCCTACCAAAATAGGAAGTCCTGAGAAATTTGTCTATTGATATACAGCAGAAAGAATCAACGCAAAATCACGTTTCTGTGAATTACTAAAATTATTTTCGTGCGCGCAAAGTTTCTGTTTTTCAGCAGAATCAAATTAACTATCACCATAGGTTATCCTATAGGTTCTACTTGGCACAAACACTAATTAAAACATGAAAACACATCTAAACAGAAGCTAGATAAAAAATTTATTACTAAACAGAAGCAAAACAAAAAACTAAAATAAAATTGGGCTGCCTCCCAACTAGCGCTATTGTTTAATGCCCCAGGCTATTCATAAAAGCGAGGATAGATATAAGTAGTGCCATCTTTGGCACTCAATTAATAAGTAGCTCGCATGATAGATTCATAAGGTAATTTGACTATCTTTCTTGGAAAGTGTTCCATGCCTTTCCTTAATGGAAATTGGAATCTAATATTCCCTTCCTTCATATCAATAATTGCACCAATCGTTCTAAGGAAAGGTCTACCAAGAATAGTAGGACAAGAAAGATTGCAATCTATGTCAAGAACGATAAAATCTACGGGCACATAATTCCTATTTGCAACAATAAGAACACCATTAATCCTTCCCATAGGTTTCTTAATGGTGGAATCTGCAAGGTGCAAATTTAAAGAGCAATCATCAAACTCATGGAAACCTAGAATATCACATAAAGTTATCGGAATTGTGGAAACACTAGCACCCAAATCACATAAAGCATAGCACTCATGATCTTTAATTTTAATCTTTATAGTAGGTTCCCACTCATCATAAAGTTTTCTAGGTATAGAAACTTCCAAATTAAGTTTTTAATCATAAGATTCCATCAAGGCATCAACGATATGTTTGGTAAAAGCTTTATTTTGACTATAAGCATGAGGAGGATTCAACACGGATTGCAACAAGGAAATGCAATCTATTAAAGAACAATTATCATAATTAAATTCCTTGAAATCCAAGATAGTGGGTTCAATGCTATTTAAAGTCTTGACCTCTCCAATCCCACTTTTACCAAAATTAGCATCAAGATCTAAAAACTCTGAATCATTGGGACGCCTTTTAACTAAAGTTGACTCATCTCCAGTCCCATCATTATTAAGATTAATATTTCAAAACAAGGATTTAATAGGGGACACATCAATAACTTTTAGATCTTCATCAATATTTTCATGGAAACTAGAAGAACACGCTTTTACAGAACAATCTTTCTTAGCACGCAATCTAGCGGTTCTTTCTTAAACTCATCAATGGAAATTCTCATGGCTTTGGGAGACTCATTGATATCATGCTTGGGAGGAGTAGATCTAAGTTTCAAAGAATCAACATCAAGCGAAAGTCTATCAACGTTCCTAGCCAAATCATCAACTTTAAGCAATTTTTCTTCAAGCAAAGCATTAAAATTCTTTTGAGAGATCATAAATTCTTTAACACTATTCTCAAAATCAGAGGGCATCTTATTAAAATTACCATAAGAATTATTGTAGGAATTTCCATAATTGTTAGAGGAATTACTAGGGAACGGTCTAGGATTAAAGTTTCCTCTATAAGCATTGTTACCAAAATTATTCCTACCAACAAAATTCACATCCATAGATTCATTGTTATTCTCAATCAAAGTAGACAAAGGCATATCATTGGGATCAATAGGAGAACTCTTAGTAGCAAACAATTTCATAAGTTCATCCATCTTTCCACTCAAAACATTCATTTCTTCTATAGCATGCACTTTCTTACTAGTAGATCTTTCGGTGTGCCATTGAGAATAATTAGCCATAATGTTATCAAGGAGTTTGGTAGCTTCTCCTAAGGTGATTTCCATAAAAGTGCCTCCCATGGCCGAATCTAAAAGATTTCTAGAAGCAATATTCAATCTGGCATAAAAAAATTGTATGATCATCCTTAAATTCAAACCATGACTAGGGCAATTGCGAATCATTAATTTCATTCTTTTCCAAGATTGGGCAACATGCTCATGATCAAGTTGTTTAAAATTCATAATATCGTTCCTAAGAGAGATGATCTTAGCGGGAGGAAAATACTTCGAGATAATAGCATCTTTGCACTTATTCCACGAATCAATACAATTCTTAGGCAAAGACGAAAAGCAAACTTTAGCATGATCTCTAAGTGAAAACGGAAATAATTTCAATTTAACAATATCATTATCCGTATCTTTCTTCTTTTGCATCTCACACAAATCAACAAAGTTGTTTAGATGGGTAGTGGCATCTTCGCTAGGAAGGCCGGAGAATTGATCTTTCATAACAAGATTCAGCAAAGCAGCATTGATTTCACAAGACTCAACATCATTAATAGGAACAATCGGAGTACTAAGGAAATCATTATTATTGGTATTGGAAAAATCACACAACTTGGTATTATCCTGCGCCATAGCGACAAGCAATCCAACACAAGCAAACAAAAAGGCAAGCGAAAGAGATAGGAGATTGGGAAAGAGAGGGCGAATAAAACGGCAATGGTGAAGTGGGGGAGAGGAAAATGAGAGGCAAATGGCAAATAATGTAATGCGAGGGAGATGAGTTTGTGATGGGTACTTGGTATGTTTTGACTTGAGCGAAGACCTCCCCGGCAACGGCGCCAGAAATCCTTCTTGCTATGTATTGAGCTTCAGTTGGTTTTCCTTGAAGAGGAAAGGGTGATGCAGCAAAGTAGCGTAAGTATTTCCCTCGGTTTTTGAGAACCAAGGTAACAATCCAGTAGGAGGCCCCTCAAAAGTCCCACGCACCTACACAAACAAACAAGAACCTCGCAACCAACGCAATAAAGGGGTTGTCAATCCCTTCACGGCCACTGGCGAAAGTGAGATTTGATAGAGATAATATGATAAGATAAATATATTTTTGATATTTTATGATATAGATTGGAAAAGTAAAGATGTAAATAGAAGTAGATAGTAAACTTATATGATAAAAGATAGACCCTGGGGCCATAGGTTTCACTAGTGGCTTCGCTCAAGATAGCATAAGTATTACGGTGGGTCAACAAATTATTGTGGAGCAATTGATAGAAAAGTGAATAATTATGAGATTATCTAGGCATGATCATGTATATAGGCATCACGTCTGTGACAAGTAGATCGACTCCTGCCTGCATCTACTACTATTACTCCACACATCGACCGCTATCCAACATGCATCTAGAGTATTAAGTTCATAAACAATAGAGTAACGCATTAAGAAAGATGACATGATGTAGAGGGATAAACTCACGCAATATGATATAAACCCCATCTTTTTATCCTCGATGGAAACAATACAATATGTGCCTTGGTACCCCTGCTGTCACTAGGAAAGGACACTGCAAGATTGAACCCAAATCTAAGCACTTCTCCCATTGCAAGAAATATCAATCTAGTAGGCCAAACCAAACTGATAATTCGAAGAGACTTGCGAAGATAACTTAATCACACATAAAAGAATTCAGAGGAGATTCAAATATTTCTCATAGATAAACTTGATCATAAACCCACAATTCATTGGATCTCGACAAACAAACCGCAAAAAGAGTTACATCAAATAGATCTCCAAGAAGATCGAGGAAAACTTTGTATTGAGATTCAATGAGAGAGGAGAAGCCATCTAGATAATAACTATGGACCCGAAGGTCTGTGGGAAATTACTCACAACTCATCGGAGAGGCCTTGGAGATGATGTAGAGGCCCTCCGTGGTCGATTCCCCCTCCGGCGGAGCGCCGGCGAAGGCTCCAAGATGGTATCTCGCGGATACAGAAGGTTGCGGCGGTGGAATTAGGTTTTCGTGGTCTGTTCTGATGTTCTTGGGGTACGTGGGTATATATAGGAGGAAGAAGTAGGTTGGTGGACGCTCGAGGGGCCGACGAGGGTGGGGGGCACGCCCACTTATAGGGGGTGCATCGGGCACCCTCGTGGACGCTTCCTCTGTTGCTTGACGTCCACTCCAAGTCTCCCGGTTTGCATTTGTTCCAAAAAGATCGCTCCTGAAGGTTTCATCCCATTTGGACTCCGTTTGATATTCCTTTTCTTCGAAACATTGAAATAGGCAAAAAAAACAGCAAATCCGGCTGGGCCTCCGGTTATTAGGTTAGTCCCAAAAATGATATAAAAGTGTAAAGTAAAGCCCATAAACATCCAAAACAGGTAATATAATAGCATGGAACATTCAAAAATTATAGATACGTTGGAGACGTATCACGATTTTAGTTGCCATAGCACCAACCGTACCACAGAAAAATCCCACTCCAGCAAAAAGTACAGCAAGTCCACCGGCCGAAGACCTATCCCAACTGCAAAGATGGCCAATTCCTACAGATTGGAACCCCATTCCTATTATTCCCAGTTTAAAAGACACTGCTTTCAATGTTGTTAGGGACTACATGCATATATTCCCATCATGGGAAGATTATAGTGAAGACAAACACCATTTTCACATCTTCTTGTCCCACTTATGTGTAAGTGCTATTATTCATGGTGATTATTTTCCTATTTTCTGCTTATTGAGAACATCAATGATTTACATGACATTGTTGTAAGTAGGCGAGGGTCAATATGGATGGTCATGACAAGCAAAGCTTTCTTGCGCTTTTCAAGGAAGCATTGCAGCAGTATCAGTGTTACCTGAGGAAATCACACTTTGATGGCAAGTCTATAAACGAATTTCCGGTGAAGTCTCCTGTGCTAAATTTAGAATACATTGAATGGAAAAACCTTGTTATGCAGTGGTCTTGTCCCATGATGAGGTACTGTCTATGATATCACTTGACAATTTGAACTTCTACTTTTCCGCATGTGCCTTACGGATCTCTTTTACAGGAAATCTACTCGAAGAAGAATTCCGGTTTGAAAAGGACGACAAGATATCGTAAATATGATGCCCGCTGCTTTTCTCTTGTTAGTACATGTTGTCATGTATCGTACTTGCATACATACCTGGTTCATTATGTGATAGCAGTATGCATGATAGCTTTCTTATCAATTGTTCGCTCCAAATTATCTGATATGTATTAATGGTTACATTAGTGTAGAATATATCCAATGCCAATGAAATAGTTTAGCTCTGCATTGTTCTTGTAAGTACATGTTGTCCTTTATTAGTGTACTTATATTAATAGCTACTTGTTCATGTATCATCACTCTGCAGCTTATTTTCCTTTGCCCTCCATTTTCAACACATCAGATCTATATTTACACTTACCATAATGTTGGATAACACCAATGGTACTGAAGAAGTTTAGCTCTGCATTGCACTGGGTTGTACCTTGTGCCTCTATCGCTGTACTTACATTTATAGCTACTTGTTATGTAGCATCACTCTTCATCTTATCTTAAATATTCTCCATTTTTCTTATATTATCACATCTATATTTACTCTTAACAAAATGTAGAATAAAGGCAATGATTATGAAGAAGATTCTGTGGTAAACTTCTTGAATTGCCCCCCCCCCCCACCAGCATGGACAAGGGCTTTATCGAGCCGGTCTTCACCACCAATGTAAGTTTGTCCTTCTCGAGCCTTCAAACTTTGTTGTGTATATTTGGTTAGGCATGGCTACAACAGCTGTTTATTTTTGGTGTTTGCATCAAATTGCATGTTTAAAGTTTATTATGTAGTTCATAAACAAAAGTTTGTCCTTCTCAATTTAAGTTTTCAGTTGTACAACCAAGTTCCTTCTTCATACCATGTAAATTTAAATATACAACGCAAGTCCTCTTCTTTTGCACTGCATGTATGCTTTTGTTCTTGATCCGTAATCCAGTGGTGTGGTTAACCTACCCGCTACAGCACACTAACCATTATTTAAACCGTTTCTTTATTTGCCAATCTGAAATGGGATAAATTGATAGCACACTAACCATTGATACTTATGAGTTCTTGATCTGTAGTCCAGTAGTGTCGTGAATCTATGGCTAATTCATTTCCTGCCATGTCTTAACCTGAACAATATTGATACGTCCATTTTGCATCATGCTTTTATATCAATATTTATTGCACTATGGGCTGTCATTACATATTATATCTCAATACTTATGGCTATTCTCTCTTATTTTACAAGGTTTACCATGAAGAGGGGGAATGTCGGCAGCTGGAATTCTGGCTAGAAAAGGAGCAAACGTTGGAAACCTATTTTGCACAACTCCAAAAGTCCTGAAACTCCACGAAACAACTTTTTGGTTTATTAAGAATTTATGAGCGAAAGAAATAGGCCAGGGGGCCCACACCCTGTCCAGGAGACAGGGGGCGCCCCTCCCCCCCTATAGGGCGCGGCCCCCTATCTCCTGGGCCCCCTGGTGGGCCTCCGGCGTCCATCTTCTGCTATATCATCACTCTTACCCTGGAAAAAATTGTGGTCAAGCTTACGGGATGAAACAGCGCCTCCACAAGGCGGAACCTTGGCGGAATCAATCTAGGGCTCTGGCGGAGCTGTTCTGCCGGGGACACTTCCCTCCGAGAGGGGGAAATCATCACCAACGTCATCACCAACGATCCTCTCATTGGGAGGGGGTCAATCTCCATCAACATCTTCACCAGCACCATCTCCTCTCAAAACCCTAGTTCATCTCTTGTATCCAATCTTGTATCAAACCACAAATTGGTACCTGTGGGTTGCTAGTAGTGTTTATTACTCTTTGTAGTTGATGCTAATTGGTTTACTTGGTGGAAGATCATATGTTCAGATCCTTTATGCATATTATTACTCCTCTGATTATGAACATGAATATGCTTTGTGAGTAGTTACGTTTGTTCCTGAGGACATGGGTGAAGTCTTGCTATTAGTAGTCATGTGAATTTGGTATTTGTTCGATATTTTGATGAGATGTATGTTGTCTTTCCTCTAGTGGTGTTATGTGAATGTCGACTACATGAGACTTCACCATTATTTGGGCCTAGAGGAAGGCATAACTAGATGATGGGTTGCTAGAGTGACAGAAGCTTAAACCCTAGTTTATGCGTTGCTTCGTTAGGGGTTGATATGGACCCATATGTTTAATGATGTGGTTAGGTTTACCTTAATACTCCTTTTTGTAGTTGTGGATGCTTGCAACAGGGGTTAATCATAAGTGGGATGCTTGTCCAAGTTAGGGCATTACCCAAGTGCCGGTCCACCCACATATCAAATTATCAAAGTACCGAACGCGAATCTTATGAACGTGATGAAAACTAGCTCGACGATAATTCACAATGTGTCCTCGGGAGCTCCTTCCTCATTATTAGAATTTGACCAGGCTTATCCTTTGCTCCATAAAGGATTGGGCCACCTTGCTGCACTTTATTTACTTTAGTTACTTTTTGCTTGTTACTATTTATCTTATCACAGAACAATCTATCACCTACTATTTCAGTGCTTGCAGAGAAAACCTTACTGAAAACCGCTTATGTGACGCCCGGATATTTAAGCTACAGTGAACCTCTGCTAATGATGCCATGTCACGTCGATTACTGTTGCTAATCTCGCATTACTTCGAAACTAGTTCGAATTCAAATTCAAAATCAAGCAAACAATAAAAGTTTTGAAATGTTAAAACTAAAATGTTTGGAGAGAGCCAAATAATGCATAGGTAATTATGGAGGAGAAACCACACTTTTATAAAATGTTTAAATACTCTAAAAGTAATAAAACAATAGCAAAAACTATTATTTAAATACTTTTAAAATAATAAATAATTATGAAACTATCTTAATTAGGTGCCAAAGTTATTGTGGCACAGGTATATTTGGTAATGCAAAATTGGGTGTTAACTATATATTTTACAAACAAAAATAAGTTGGGAAATGAAATAAAAACCGTAAAAGGAAAATAAACAAAATCAAACAAAAACAAAAGAAGGAACCTAACTACTATGCACTTTAGCCCAGTATATGAACAGTTAATAGCCTAGCCCACCGGACCGGCATAGCCCAACTCCTCCCCTCTGTCTTCTTCGTTCTCTGTTCACCGACCGCGGTGGACGACCGTGTGTCGTCCATAGATGGATTAGCCATGAGGCGGCCATCCCACGCCTCCCCACCGTCTCCCAGCGGAGGATAAGACCGTACCCGACGCTGCTGTCAAACCCTATCATATCCACTTCTTCCCCTTCGCTCTCCTCCCCCATCTGGAGAGGCACCCGTACGCAGCCGTCAATGCCGCCTCGTCGTTGACATGCTCCGGCACCACCCCGTCGCGCCCGAAGGCACCCAGGAGCTGCGCCTCGATGTCCTCTACCTCCACGGCAACCGGCTCGAGCTGGAGCGCCCCGGAGCCGCTGCTATGGACCCCTCCTCTTCGACCAGGAACGTCTGCTCCGCCTCGTCGATCTGCTACCTCCGGTCCTCCCCGAACCACCCTGAGCTCGCCGCCGCCTTCCCCTTGATGAGTCGCACCCATTCCCCCTTTTCCCCCTCGGATTTGTCACCGTACAAGCGCGCCCCGCGTCGCTGTTGCTCCTGCTGTTGTCGCCTTGCTCGTGTGCGCCTTCGCCTTGCCAGACCCGCCCCTGTCGACCGAAGTCGTGCCCACACGCGCGGACCGCTGCCCACGCTCGCATCGTTGCCCCCCTACCGCTGCGTCTACTACCTCGGCCAAGTGCGACTATAGACCCGCACCGGCCGCTGTGGCTGTTGCCGCCGTGGCCTCCGCCCCGTTCGCAGCAGCGGCTGTGTCTCGCCACTGCTCGGGCCGACCGCGCCTGCTCCGCCCATCTCCGCCACCTGCCGCTCGCTTGTCGGCGGCGACCCGCCCATCGCCGGCCACCACACCCCGCGCCCACTGCCGGCCTCCACTCCCCATGCGGCCTGCTGCCGCCCCCTGCTAGCTGCTTTTGGCTGCTGCTGTCACTCGATACACGCCGGGTGCCCCTGTTCGATTACGTGCTAATGCCCCCTAATCCTAACACTAATTAGGCGCTGACAGTAGGCCCCACTACTTAATTAGATTAACTAAACCCGTTTAAAACTCTGTTTAACAAATTGTCCCACTAGCATATGGGTCCCCACGCTAAATAAATCTAGTTACTTAAATAGTTTAACTAGAAGTCTATGACATGTGGCGCCCACATGACAGTTGGACCAGTTAACAAGTTGACTGTTGACCGTTGACTAGGCGGTCAACAAGGCCCACCTGTCAGTCAAATAGTCATATCTTTGGGTACACCTCTGTGTACCCATAGCATTTAGTATTTAATATATTTCAGAATTAAATTAACTCCAGAATTTTAGAAAATCATTTAAAGCTTTAAAAATTAATATAAAATAAACGGTAGCTCGGATGGAAAAGATTTATACATGAAAGTTGCTCAAAACGACAAGACGAATCTGAATACGTAGCCCGTTTGTCTGCCACACATCCCTAGCATATCAAACACGCAACTTTCTCCCTCCGGTTCATTTGTCCGAAAACGCAAAACACAGGGATACTTTCCCGGATGTTTTCCCCCTTCGCCAGTATGTCCTCCTACCGCGTTAGGGCACACCTAACACCGTTGTTTGCTTTGTCATGCATCGTTATGCTTTTGTTTGCATTGTATTCATTGTTTCTTCCCCCTCTTCTTTCCGATAGACTACGAGACCGACGCTGCTGCTGGTGCCCCGATCGACTACGTTGTTGATGACCCCTACTTGCCAGAGCAACCAGGCAAGCCCCCCCCCCCCTTGATCACCAGATATCGCCTATTCTCCTCTATACTGCTTGCATTAGAGTAGTGTAGCATGTTACTGTCTCGATTAGTCCTATTCTGTTGCATAGCCTGTCATTATTGCTACAGCCGTTGATACCTTACCCGCAATCCTAAATGCTTAGTATAGGATGCTAGTTTATCATCATTGTCCCTACATTCTTGTTAGTCTGCCTTGCTATACTATCAGGCCGTGATCACTTGGGAGGTGATCACGAGTATATACTATACATATACACATACTATACAGATGGTGACTAAAGTCGGGTTGGCTCGTTGATTACCCGCAAGTGATTCCAATGTGGGGGCTAAAAGGACAGGTGGCTCCATCCCGGTAGAGGTGGGCCTGGGTTCTCGACGGCCCCCGACTGTTACTATGTGGCAGAGCGACAGGGCAGGTTGAGACCACCTAGGCGAGAGGTGGGCCTGGCCCTGGTCGGCGTCCGCGGTTACTTCATAATAACACGCTTAACGAGATCTTGGTATTTGATCTGAGTCTGGCCACTGGCCTATACACACTAACCAACTACGCGGGAAAGATATGGGCACTCGATGTCGTGGTATCAGCCGAAGCCTTCTTGACGTTAGCGACGGAGCGGCGCGCACTGGATTGGACTGGAACGCCTGCTCTTGTATTAGGGTGGCTAGGTCTACTTCCGGCCACCCTCGCAACATGCAGGTGTGCAATGGGCGATGGGCCCAGACGCCTGCGCATAGGATTTAGACCGGCGTGCTGACCTCTCTGTTGTGCTGAGGTGGGGCTGTGACGTGTTGATCTTCCGAGGCCGGGCATGACCCAGGAAAGTGTGTCCGGCCAAATGGGATCGAGCGTGTTGGGTTATGTGGTGCACCCCTACAGGGAAGTTAATCTATTCGAATAGTCGTGTCCCTCGATAAAAGGACAACCCGGAGTTGTACCTTGACCTTATGACAACTAGAACCGGATATTTAATAAAACACACCCAGACAAGTTCCACAGACAACCCGGTGATCATTTTTCCACAGGGCGACGAGGGGAGGATCGCCGGGTAGGATTATGCTATGCGATGCTACTTGGAGGACTTCAATCTACTCTCTTCTACATGCTGCAAGACGGAGGCTGCCAGAAGCGTAGTCTTCTACATGATTAGATATCCCCCTCTTATTCTGGCATTCTGCAGTTCAGTCCACCGATATGGCTCTTTACACATATACCCATGCATATGTAGTGTAGCTCCTTGCTTGCGAGTACTTTGGATGAGTACTCGTGGTTGCTTTTCTCCCTCTTTTCCCCCTTTCCCTTCTACCTGGTTATCGCAACCAGATGCTGGAGCCCTGGAGCCAGACGCCACCTTCGACGACGACTCCTACTACACCGGAGGTGCCTACTACTACGTGCAGGCCGATGATGACGACCAGGAGTAGTTTAGGAGGATCCCAGGCAGGAGGCATGCGCCTCTTTCGATCTGTATCCCAGTTTGTGCTAGCCATCTTATGGCAACTTGTTTACTTATGTCTGTACTCAGATATTGTTGCTTCCGTTGACTCGTCTATGATTGAGCACTTGTATTCGAGCCCTTGAGGCCCCTGGCTTGTATTATGATGCTTGTATGACTTATTTATGTTTTAGAGTTGTGTTGTGATATCTTCTCGTGAGTCCTTGATCTTGATCGTATACGTTTGCATGCATGATTAGTGTACGATCTAAATCGGGGGCGTCACAAGTTGGTATCAGAGCCGACTGACTGTAGGAATCCCCCTTCCACACTCCTTGGCCGAAGTTGAGTCTAGTCATTGCAAAACTTTTACTAACATGGCTGTGTGGCCTATGGGCCCACGTCGCCATTGGGTGGTATTAGGATCTTTTATTCCTCGATCTATACTTTGGGACTCTAATCTCCCTTATATTCGGGTTAAATGATTTTGCTAACTCTAACTCTAGGTTCTCATAACTATTTTCCCCCGGAGAGCCCTCATTTCGGAAGACCATCTGCTTCGTCAAAAGATTCTAAGGATATCCCTCGATATTTTCCCGAGACCCTTGCGCTCATCGCCTTTGCAATCCACTGTCACCGATATATCCCTATGGATATCTGTATGCACTTGTTATTCTCTTGATCATTCGTCGTCACTCTTGTTGTTACAAGATGCCTCGAAATATTTGTCGTTGTCCTCAGAATCCTTTGAGTTTACTGTCTTGCAGTTTTATTTCGCATGAAACCCCTTACGGGTTTTTCCTCACAATTATCGAGGATCCGTTCTTCTCAATTGTTCATGTGTCTCACAAAATTCTTTGGAATAGTTTTTGATCTTTCAAAAATCCTCTGCAGCTTGTTATTCTTGAAATTCTTGCCTGCTTGCATTATGGTTAATTCCATATGACTAGTAGTCCTTGATAACATCCCTTGTCTTAGTCATTTTGAATTATATTGATTCAACATGAGTGCGAATGCATGCAATCATCGGTTGCTCCTTTTAAAATTATCTTTCCGGCTGAGATGTCATTTTGAACATGAACTGTTTATCGACCAATCAAATTGTCGTCGATTATTCCCCTAAGCCTACTCGGCTTATCCATCCTTAATTAGAGCCCTTGCTCCTGATCCCTTGAATTGGAAATCTTAATTCCTTTGCCTTTGAGCTTTAAACTAGTCAGTTTTTTCTATAATCCAAAGTCCTTGCTTTGTTTCGTCCTCTGGTCATGTGCCGATGCCCACATCAGCCCTATTATGGACCGTCAGATCCTTTGTTGAATTATCATCCGACAGTGTCCTTCATATACAAAACCTCAAGAAGTTCTTTCTCTGATACATAATGCCATTCGTAAATCATATTCTCCGATTTGGCCAACCATGCTCTGCTTTCGAGCTGGTGATAATTGCTCTTGAAGCTTGTGGTATATGTTTCTAAGATGCCTCGATGGGTTGAACCTATGCCTTTCCTAAAATCTGTGTGAACCCGAAAGTTTTTCAAGGTTCATACTCCTCCGGTAATTCACCAAGTAGGTCTTCACACTCAAATCATTTTAATAGAGCAGGGAACGAAAGGTTATACATTGAAGAAGTGGGAGTCGACCTTGAACTCTGTGTTCATGCCCATGGACACGATGTAGATCTTATCATTAAAGCTTCTCTTACATTAATTATTCCCTTGGTATTAGTTCATCTTATATCTGGGATCTGACCTTTTTGCAATCGTTGTTCCGACCATGTTCTCCTTTAATTACCATTTCTCGTGCAAGTTTAAGCACTTCACTTTTGCAGAGCAATACCCCAGTCCAACCTCTACATTGATCTGTCGTCGAGTATTACCCCCTGGTATCTTGAGATTATCATGGAACTGCATAACTTCTTATGAGTTCTTCATTAAGTACTACGTTCGCATTGATCCAAATTTTTCATGGGCTCTGAGTTATTAAACACTCAATGACACTGAAAACTGAACCGAGTCTGCACTGCGATTCAACAACTCTTAGTAATCTTCATTGCTTACGAGTTGTACTCGATCATGTCATTCCCAGCTGATTAACTACATCATCATTGTCAGGCTGACTGCTTGACCATTCTACCTATGTCCTTCATCTCTGGGACATAATTCCAACAGTGCTCTAAGATTACATCGACTTTCAGCATCATTTTGTTCGTCTTAAGAGACAACTCTGAATTCTGAGATGACATCTTATATATAGTTATAATAACCTTTTGCTTCACCATTCCCTTGGCTTGATGTCGTCGACGATCGAATACATCTTCTTGAAACCCCTCGATAAATGTGTCGTGATCATCGTCAGCATTTTAACGTCTTCTGAGACATACATTGAGTTCCTGATGAGAAATACCATCCTTGCCCTCGATGATCTGTGTTATCACCTACCACTTTATTGCCTTCCCACCAACACAAGTTTGTTCATGTTTGGTGTTATACCTTGAGTTCCTTGCTATCCAGCCATTGTTCTTCTTTACCTTGGAACATTAACATCTCTTATGTCATCAATGTTCTGAGAATTTCACCACCTCTTAAGAATTCTTGGTATGGTGATACTTCTCACCATCACCATTCTTTCTTGGGTCCTCATGTTGATTCCAACCGGGGTACCAACAAGTGAGCGGTGCTGTTTGGATTCTGCCCTTCTAGCAACCCTCTTGCTTTGAAGTTAATGGTCGGCCGTTCAATTCTTAGACTATTGATTACTGAATCACCATTCCAACGTTGGTCGTGCAACCCAGCCCATATTTGAGTGCACCTTTCAACCAATGTTTAATTGTGAATGTTTTCCTCGAGCATACATCATTATACCATTTGATCTGACAAATGTTATCTCCTTGTTCACATAATTGTGGAAATCCATCTTTTGTTAATCTCGATGAATTGCCGCTGATTCCATCAGCCACCTCCTCATCCTCTCGTTGGTTTACTGATGAACTCTTGTTTCGGAACTCGCTTCCATAGGTCATTTCTCGAGAATTTTACAATGTCATCTCGTCAATTTGTATTACACCTTTTCCTCTCAGGCATCCTGAATCTGAGGTATTTTGACACCGATCAGATCTGAATCTCAGTCAGATATGATGGTTGAAACATATTTTCAAGAGTTACAACATTGGTCCCTATATGACCCGGTAAGGTGATGTCATGCCTAGCACACCTGGCTGGAGGACCTATTGTTATAGTATCCTTTTACAAGGTTAGCCATTCGTCCATGAGGAAATTGTAAGACTTATTCTATAAGTTGTTCCTGATGGATCCTTTTTGTATCCAAAGTCTGATCTTTATCCAGTGACCATGTCAATGCTGTCTCGAAGCATGTCTGTGGTACTCCGTTTTTTCAACAAGAATATTTGAAGCCCAAAGCTAAATGTTTCCTGCTCAATTATACAAACACCGCTATTTGGGTAATGTCATGAAATTTCTTTCCCCCTTTCCTAAGGGGTTTTCTACGTCATATCCTGTCAAGGATTCATGCTCTGCTTGTCCTAGGAAGGATATACCCTTGAAATATATGTTTAAACACATTTTCCTTTCCATTGTTCTGTTTAATATGATGACCACCTTTTCCTTTCCATTGTTTATTTAACCTCTCTGGTGATCTATATGATCTAAGCAGTAATATTCTTCTGCTTATGAAAACACCTTGGTGTACAACCGTGTCAGTAAGACCATGTTGCTTTTGTTGATGGGATTCTGGTAACCACCGATGGACGAGAACTTTGCCTATAGGCCCGCCTCGTTTCAACGAGCAGGAAAATGGTTCTCTTTGTCCCTCACCCTTGGTACCGGTATTGTTGCCAACATAACCGACCGGCTATCCTCTGTCATGCCTTGCTATCGTGGCCGTGCAAGATGTTAGCGCCCCTTATCTACTTTTGACCCACATGGTGGGCCCATAACCCAACAGTTCCACAGGATCGCAACCTGACTCTCATGTACGCCCTTGTTTCCAAATTTATTCCTCATGCTTGGCTTCATATGCAGATCATGAGCCACCTTCCTAGATATCATCAATTCTGGTATCTGATACAATATGTAATGCATTGCTTTGAACCCCTTTCATGCCCTATTTCAGACATCGAACGATTGCCTGCCTGCTCGAAACTTCCCATGATACCTCCTTACTTTTGCTCTCGATATTTTCTTAAGTTTCAATTCAAGAGTTATTTTCCGCCACCTTCCTGATCTTATCGACCCGATAATCAACCTTGTAGAGGTTCGTTCTTCCAGAATACACACCCTTTATTCTTTCGTACGTACGATGGAGTTTTCGAAGAAAGGATGCCGACTTGATCATGATGACCTGAAGCAGAGAAATGAAGACATCCACGTAATAAATTGATCTCTTCGAGAAGAGAAACCAAGACCAAGAACACTCACTAGAATTCCGTAACCCGAACCTTCCCCCTTTACTTCCCTCTTAAATCTCGGTGCGAGATTTCTTGTAGTGGAGGAGAATTGTGACGCCTAGATATTTAAGCTACAATGAACATCTGCTAATGATGCCATGTCACATCGATTACTGTTGCTAATCTCGCGTTAGTTCGAAACTAGTTCGAATTCAAATTCAAAATCAAGCAAACAATAAAAGTTTTCAAATGTTAAAACTAAAATGTTTGGAGAGAGTCAAATAATGCATAGGTAATTATGGAGGAGAAACCACACTTTTATAAAATGTTTAAATACTCTAAAAGGAATAAAACAATAGCAAAAACTGTTATTTAAATACTTTTAAAATAATAAATAATTATGAAACTATATTAATTAGGTGCCAAAGTTATTGTGGCAGAGGTATATTTGGTAATGCAAAATTGGGTGTTAACTATATATTTTACAAACAAAAATAAGTTGGGAAATGAAATAAAAACCGTAAAAGAAAAATAAACAAAATCAAACAAAAACAAAAGAAGGAACCTAAATACTATGCACTTTAGCCCAGTATATGAACAGTTGCTAGCCTAGCCCACCGGACCGGCATAGCCCAACTCCTCCCCTCTGTCTTCTTCGTTCTTTGTTCACCGACCGCGGTGGACGACCGTGTGTCGTCCATAGATGGATTAGCCACGAGGCGGCCATCCCGCGCCTCCCCACAGTCTCCCAGCGGAGGATAAGACTGTACCCAATGCCGTTGTCGAACCCTATC
This sequence comes from Triticum dicoccoides, assembly GCF_002162155.2. Lineage (NCBI taxonomy): Eukaryota > Viridiplantae > Streptophyta > Magnoliopsida > Poales > Poaceae > Triticum > Triticum dicoccoides. The sequence continues at coordinate 49,268,201 of NC_041383.1, forward strand.
CTATCCACTTCTTCCCCTTCGCTCTCCTCCCCGATCTAGAGAGGCACCCATACGCAGCCGTCAACGCTGCCTCGTCGTTGACACGCTCCGGCACCACCCCGTCGCGCCCGAAGGCACCCAAGAGCTGCGCCTCGACGTCCTCTACCTCCACGGCAACCGGCTCGAGCTGGAGCACCCCGGAGCCGCCTCCATGGACCCCTCCTCTTCGACCAGGGACGTCTGCTCCGCCTCGTCGATCTGCTACCTCCGGTCCTCCCCGAACCACCCCGAGCTCGTCACCCCCTTACCCTCGGTGAGCCGCACCCATTACCCCTTTTCCCCCTCAGATTTGTCGTCGTATGAGCACGCCCCGCGTCACTGTTGCTCCTGCTGTTGTCGCCTTGCTCGTGTGCGCCTTCGCCTTGCCAGGCCCGCCCCTGTCTACCGAAGTCGTGCCCACACATGCGGACCAATGCCCCTGCTTGCATCGTTGCCCCCCTACCGCTATGTATACTACCTCGGCCAAGCGCGACTACAGACCCGCACCGGCTGCTGCGGCTGTTGCTGCCATGGCCTCCGCCCCGTTTGCAGCATCGGCTGTGTCTCGCCACTGCTCGGGCCGACCGCGCCCGCTCCGCCCATCTCCGTCGCCTGCCGCTCGCTCGCCGGCGGCGACCCGCCCACCGCCGGCCACCACACCCCGCGCCCACTGCCGGCCTCCACTCCCCATGCGGCCTGCTGCCGCCCCCCTGCTAGTTGCTTTTGGCTGCTGCTGTCGCTAGATACAGGTCGGGTGCCCCTGTTGGATTACGTGCTAATGCCCCCTAATCCTAACACTAATTAGGTGCTGATAGTAGGCCCCACTACTTAATTAGATTAACTAAACCCGTTTAAAACTCTGTTTAACAAATTGTCCCACTGACATATGGATCCCAGCGCTAAATAAATCTAGTTACTTAAATAGTTTAACTAGCAGTCTATGACATGTGGCCCCCACATGACAGTTGAACCAGTCAACAAGTTGATTGTTGACCGTTGACTAGGCGGTCAACAGGGCCCACCTCTCAGTCAAATAGTCATATCTTTGGGTACACTTATGTGTACCCATAGCATTTAGTATTTAATATATTTCAGAATTAAATTAACTCCAGAATTTTAGAAAATCATTTAAAGCTTTAAAAATTAATACTCCCTCCATTCCTAAATATAGGGTGTATAGTTTTTGGCACGGAAATTAAAGAACACACATTGACGGAAAATTTCATAAGTTTTGGGCGACATTACACATGACTAATTGACATGAGGAAATAGAGGAGCTTGCGTGATATAAGGAAATGTAAACAAATCCCTCAAAAAATTATCCAAACGAGTGGTGCAGCGCAATACACCTTATATTTCAGAATTTTTCTCAAAAATCTATACACCTTATATCAAGGAACGGAGGGAGTATAAAATAAACGTAGCTCGGATGGAAAAGATTTATACATGAAAGTTGCTCAAAACGACAAGATGAATCTGAATACGTAGCCCGTTTGTCCGCCACACATCCCTAGCATATCAAACATGCAACTTTCTCCCTCCGGTTCATTTCTCCGAAAACGCGAAACACCGGGATACTTTCCCGGATGTTTTCCCCCTTCGCCGGTATGTCCTCCTACCGCGTTAGGGAACACCTAACACCACTGTTTGCTTTGTCTTGCATCGTTATGCTTTTGTTTGCATTGTATTCATTGTTTCTTCCCCTCTTCTTTCCGGTAGACTACGTGACCGACGCCGCTGCTGGTGCCCCGACCGACTATGTTGTTGACGACCCCTACTTGCTAGAGCAACCAGGCAAGCCCCCCCTTGATCACCAGATATCACCTATTCTCCTATATACTGCTTGCATTAGAGTAGTGCAGCATGTTACTGTTTTGATTAATCCTATTCTGTTGCATAGCCTGTCATTGTGGCTACAGCCGTTGATACCTTACCCGCAATCCTAAATGCTTAGTATAGGATGCTAATTTATAATCATTGGCCCTACATTCTTGTCAGTCTGCCTTGCTATACTATCGGGCCGTGATCACTTGGGAGGTGATCACGGGTATATACTATACATATATACATACTATACAAATGGTGACTAAAGTCGGGTTGGCTCGTTGAGTACCCGCAAGTGATTCCGATGTGGGGGCTAAAAGGACGGGTGGATCCATCCCGGTAGAGGTGGGCCTGGGTTCCCGACGGCCCTCGACTGTTACTATGTGGCGGAGCGACAGGGCAGGTTGAGACCAACTAGGCGAGAGGTGGGCCTGGCCCTGGTCAGCGTCCGCGGTTACTTCATAATAACACACTTAACGAGATCTTGGTATTTGATCTGAGTCTGGCCACTGGCCTATACGCACTAACCAACTACGCGGGAAAGATATAGGCACTTGATGTCGTGGTATCAGCCGAAGACTTCTTGACGTCGGCGACGGAGCGGCGCGCGCCGGATTGGACTGGAACGCCTGCTCTTGTATTAGGGAGGCTAGGTCTGCTTCCGGCAGCCCTCGCAACATGCAGGTGTGCAATGGGTGATGGGCCCAGACCCCTGCGCCCATAGGCTTTATATCGGCGTGCTGACCTCTCTGTTGTGCTGAGGTGGGGCTGTGACGTGTTGATCTTCCGAGGCCGGGCATGACCCAGGAAAGTGTGTCCGGCCAAATGGGATCGAGCGTGTTGGGTTATGTGGTGCACCCCTGCAGGGAAGTTAATCTATTCGAATAGCCGTGTCCCTTGGTAAAAGGACGACCCGGAGTTGTACCTTGACCTTATGACAACTAGAACCAGATACTTAATAAAACACCCCCAGACAAGTTCCACAGACAACCCGGTGATCCCTTTTCCACAGGGCGACGAGGGGAGGATCGCTGGGTAGGATTATGCTATGCGATGCTACTTGGAGGACTTCAATCTACTCTCTTCTACATGCTGCAAGATGGAGGCTGCCAGAAGCATAGTCTTCTACAGGATTAGCTATCCCCCTCTTATTCTGGCATTCTGCAGTTCAGTCCACCGATATGGCCCTTTACACATATACCCATGCATATGTAGTGTAGCTCCTTGCTTGCGAGTACTTTGGATGAGTACTCACGGTTCCTTTTCTCCCTCTTTTCCCCCTTTCCCTTCTACCTGGTTGTCACAACCAGATGCTGGAGCCCTGGAGCCAGATGCCACCATCGACGATGACTCCTACTACACCGGAGGTGCCTACTACTACGTGCAGGCTGCTGATGACGACCAGGAGTAGTTTAGGAGGATCCCAGGCAGGAGGCCCGCGCCTCTTTCGATCTGTATCCCAGTTTGTGCTAGCCATGTTATGGCAACTTGTTTACTTATGTCTGTACTCAGATATTGTTGCTTCCGCTAACTCGTCTATGATCGAGCACTTGTATTCGAGCCCTCGAGGCCCCTGGCTTGTATTATGATGCTTGTATGACTTATTTATGTTTTAGAGTTGTGTTGTGATATCTTCCCGTGAGTCCCTGATCTTGATCGTATACGTTTGCGTGCATGATTAGTGTACGATCTAAATCGGGGGCGTCACTGCTTATCATTTCCTTCTGCTCCTCGTTGGGTTCGACACTCTTACTTCGAAAGGACTACGATAGATCCCCTACACTTGTGGGTCATCAAGACTCTTTTCTGGCGCCGTTGCCGGGGAGCGTAGTGCTTTTGGTGAGTGGAACTTGGTAAGGAAACATTTATATAGTATGCTGAAAATTTTCTGTTACTTTTCACTATGGAAACTAATCCTTTGAGGGGCTTGTTTGGGGTATCTTCACCCCAACCAGAAGAGCAAAGAGATGCTCCTCAACCTACTGAACCTTATGAAAATATTCACTTTGAGATTCCTTCGGGTATGATAGAACAACTGCTAGCTAATCCCTTTGCAGGAGACGGAACATTGCATCCCGATTTACACCTTATCTTTGTGGATGAAGTTTGTGGATTATTTAAGCTTGCAGGTATCCCCATGATGTTGTCAAGAGGAAGGTCTTCCCTTTATCTTTGAAGGGAGATGCAATGACATGGTATAGGCTATGTGATGATACGAGATTTTGGAATTATAAGCGACTGAAGTTGGAATTTCACCAGAAGTTCTATCCTATGCATCTTGTTCATCGTGATCATAATTATATATATAATTTCTGGCCTCGCGAAGGAGAAAGCATCGCTCGAGCTTGGGGGAGGCTTAAGTCAATGTTATATTCATGCCCCAATCGTGAGCTCTCTTGGGAAATGATTATTCAAAAATTTTATGCTCGGCGTTCTCTTGATAATCGCAATCTGCTCGATACTTCCTGTGGTTGTTCCTATATGCTGAAGACTATTGATTTCAAATGGGACTTATTGGAAAGAATTAAATGCAACTCTGAAGATTGGGGTTCCGACGATGGTAAGGAGTCAGGTATGACACCTAAGTTCGATTGTGTTAAATCTTTTATGGATACCGATGCTTTCCGTGGATTTAGCTCTAAGTATGGACTTGACTCTGAGATAGTAGCTACTTTTTGTGAAACTTTTGCTACTCATGTTGATCTCCCTAAAGAGAAGTGGTTTAAATATAATCCTCCTGTTGAAGTGAAAGTAGTTGCACCTATTACAGTCGACGAAAAGACTATTACATATAGTGATCCTATTATTCCTACTGCTTATGTCGAAAAACCTCCTTTTCCTATTAGGATAAAAGATCATATTAAAGCTTCGACTGTTGTTTGTAAGAGTAATACTAGGACCTATACACCTCCTGAGCAAATTAATGTTGAACCTGGTATTGCTATGATTAAAGATCTCTTGGATGAGGACTTAGATGGGCATGTTATCTCTTTTCTTGGGTGAAACTGCTAATATTGCTAGACCCGATACTAAGACACGTAGACCTGTTGTAGGCACACCTGTTATTTCTGTTAAAATAGGAGATCATTGTTATCATGGCTTATGTGATATGCGTGCTAGTGCTAATGCAATACCTGATGATCTTTATAAAGAAATTATGCACGATATTGCACCTGTTGAATTAGAAGACATTGATGTTACTATTAAGCTTGCTAATAGGGACACCATTAAACCTATTGGGATTGTTAAAGATGTTGAAGTCTTGTGTGGGAAGATTAAATACCCTGCTGGTTTTGTTGTTCTTGGTTCCCCACAAGATGATTTTTGTCCCATTATTTTTGGTAGACCCTTCTTGAATACTTCTAGTGCTAAGATTAATTGTGAAAAGAATATTGTCACTGTTGGCATAGATGGTATGTCTAATGATTTTAATTTCGCTAAGTTTAGTAGACAACCTCGTGAAAGTGAACCACCTAGTAAGGATGAAATTATTGGTCTTGCTTCCATTGTTGTTCCTCCAACTGAGCCGTTAGAACAATATTTGTTAGACCATGAAAATGATATGTTTATGAAGGAAAGGGAAGAAATAGATGAAGTGTTCCTTAAACAAGAACCTATGCTAAAACATAACCTTCCCGTTGAAATTCTTGGGGATCCCCCTCCACCCAAGGGTGATCCCGTGTTCAAACTCAAAACTTTACCTGATAATCTCAAGTATGCTTATCTTGATGAAAAAGAAATATATCATGTTATTATTAGTGCTACCCTTTTAGAGAAAGAAGAAGAAAGATTATTGAAAACTCTGAAGAAGCACTGAGCTGCTATTGGATATACTCTGGACGATCTTAAGGGCACTAGTCCCACATTATGTCAACACAAAGTTTCAGTGGAGAAAGATGCCAAACCAGTTAGAGATCCTCAAAGACGATTAAAACCCAAAATGAAGGAAGTGGTAAGAAAGGAGATTCTAAAACTCCTTGAGGCAGGTATTATTTATCCCGTTGCTGATAGTGAATGGGTAAGCCCTGTCCATTGTGTCCCTAAAAAGGAAGGTATTACCGTTGTTCCTAATGATAAAGATGAATTGACCCTGCAAAGAATTATTACAGGCTATAGGATGGTAATTGATTTCCATAAGTTAAAGAAAGCTACTAAGAAAGATCATTGCCCTTTACCTTTCATTGATCAAATGCTAGAAATGCTATCCAAACACACCCATTTTTGCTTTCTAGATGGTTATTCTGGCTTCTCTCAAATACCTGTGTCTGCGAAGGATCAATCTAAAACTACTTTTACTTGCCCTTTTGGTACTTTTGCTTATAGACATATGCCTTTTGGTTCATGCAATGCACCTGCTACCTTTCAAAGATGCATGATGGCTATATTTTCTGATTTTGTGAAAAGATTTGTGTGGTATTCATGGATGATTTCTCGGTCTATGGATCCTCTTTTGATGATTGTTTGAGCAACCTTGATCGAGTTTTGCAGAGATGCGAAGACACTAGTCTCATCCTGAATTGGGAAAAGTGTCACTTTATGGTTAATGAAGGCATTGTCTTGGGGCACAAGATCTCCGAGAGAGGTATTGAAGTTGATAAAGCCAAAGTTGATGCTATTGAAAAGATGCCATGTCCCAAGGACATAAAAGGTATAAGAAGTTTCCTTGGTCATGTCGGCTTTTATAGGAGGTTCATTAAGGACTTCTCTAAAATCTCTACGCGTCTGACTAATTTATTGCAAAAAGATATTCCTTTTGTCTTTGATGATGATTGTGTAGAAGCATTTGAAACACTTAAGAAAGCTTTGATCACTGCACCTATTGTTCAGCCACCTGATTGGAATTTACCTTTTGAAATTATGTGCGATGCTAGTGATTATGTTGTAGGTGTTGTTTTAGGGCAAAGAGTCGATAAGAAATTGAATGTTATCCAGTATGCTAGTAAGACTCTTGATACTACCCAGAGAAATTATGCTACTACTGAAAAAGGGTTCTTAGCAGTTGTGTTTGCATGTGATAAGTTTAGACCTTATATTGTTGATTCCAAAGTTACTATTAACACTGATCATGCTACTATTAAATATCTTATGGAAAAGAAAGATGCTAAGCCTAGACTCATTAGATGAGTTCTCTTGCTCCAAGAATTTGACTTGCATATTATTGATAGAAAGGGAGATGAGAACCCCGTTGCAGACAACTTGTCTATGTTAGAGATTGTTCTTGATGACCCACTGCCTATTAATGATAGTTTTCCTGATGAACAATTAGCGGTTGTCAATGCTTCTCGTACTGCTCCTTGGTATGCTGATTATGCTAATTACATTGTTGCTAAATATATACCGCCTAGTTTCACATACCAGCAAAAGAAAAAGTTCTTTTATGATTTAAGACATTACTTCTGGGATGATCCACACCTTTATAAAGAAGGAGTAGATGGTATTATTAGACGTTGTGTGCCTGAGCATGAACAGGAACAAATCCTACGCAAGTGTCACTCTGAATCTTATGGAGGACACCACGCTGGAGATAGAACTGCACACAAGGTATTACAATCTAGTTTTTATTGGCCTACTCTCTTCAAAGATGCTCGTAACTTTGTCTTATCTTGTGATGAATGTCAAAGAATAGGTAACATTAGTAGACGTCAAGAAATGCCTATGAATTATTCTCTTGTTATTGAACCGTTTGATTATTTGGAGCTTTGATTATATGGGACCTTTTCCTGCCTCCAATGGTTATACACACATTTTAGTTGTTGTTGATTACATTACTAAGTGGGTAGAAGCTATTCCAAGTAGTACTGCTGATCATAACACTTCTATTAAAATGCTTAAAGAAGATATTTTTCCGAGGTTTGGAGTTCCTAGATATCTTATGACTGATGGTGGTTCACACTTTATTCATGGTGCTTTCCGTAAGATTCTTGCTAAGTATGATGTCAATCATAGAATCGCGTCTCCTTATCACCCGCAGTCTAGTGGTCAAGTAGAGTTGAGCAATAGAGAGCTCAAGTTAATTTTGCAAAAGACTGTGAATAGATCTAGAAAGAATTGGTCCAAAAAACTTGATGATGCATTATGGGCCTATAGAACTGCATACAAAAATCCTATGGGTATGTCTCCATATAAGATGGTTTATGGAAAAGCATGTCATTTACCTCTTGAACTTGAACATAAAGCATATTGGGCTATTAAAGAGCTCAATTATGACTTCAAACTTTCCGGTGAGAAGAGGTTGTTTGATATTAGCTCACTTGATGAATGGAGAACCCAAGCATATGAGAATGCCAAGCTTTTCAAAGAAAAAGTCAAACGCTGGCATGATAAGAGGATACAAAAGTGTGAGTTTAATGTAGGAGAGTATCTGTTATTATTCAACTCACGTTTAAGATTTTTTGCAGGAAAACTTCTCTCAAAATGGGAAGGTCCCTACGTTATCGAGGAGGTCTATCACTCTAGTGCTATAAAAATCAACAACTTCGAAGGCACAAATCCGAGGGTGGTTAACGGTCAAAGAATTAAACATTATATTTCAGGTAATCCTATCAATGTTGAAACTAATATTATTGAAACCATAACCCCCGAGGAATACATAAGAGACACTTTCCAGAATGTTCCAGACTCCGAAAAGGCATAGGTACGTGGTACGGTAAGTAAACCGACTCCAAAACAACTCTAATGGCATTTTTTATCAGTTTTGGATTATTTAAGAATTTTATGAAGAAAGAAGTAGTCCGAAAGGGACACGAGGCTCCCATGAGAGAGGAGGCCGCACCCCCTGTAGGGCGCGCCCCCCTGTCTCGTGAGCACCTCGTGTGCCTCCCAGACTCCGTTTTCTTGTATTTTACGTATTTTGGTTGGTAAAAATTCATTACATATACTCCCGAAGGTTTTGACCACCGTATCATGCAAATACCTTCTGTTTTCGTTTCGAGTTGTTCCTGTTGCAGATTTGGAACAAGATGTCATCCCATGATTCAGAGGGAGAGAGCTACATGGCTGATTATATTGCAAATCCAAAAGTATATGGGGATGTGGAACATTATGGCTAGACCACAGAGGAAGAAGAAGACTATGATCCAAAGAGGAAGGAGGAGACAAGCTATTGCCTCAACTGGGTGATATGCATGTGGAGTTCAAGAAGTCAAGCCTCCCTAAGGTCCAATCTATCCCACCACGTTTTTTGCAGGACAGCAAGGCAGTACTATGCAAAAAGATAAGGAAACTTGAGATCGAGAATGAAGATCTGAGGGAGGAAAATTTTATCCTCAGACGCAAGCTAGAGAAGAAAAATGCAACAATTCCACCGTCATCATCACCACCTCCATCACCTCCGAGGAAATAATCACATGGGTATGGGCACTCCCCTTGGCAACTACCAAGCTTGGGGGAGGTGCCCCGGTATCGTATCGCCATCACACTCCTATCTTTACCGCTTTATTTAGTTCGATCCTTTTAGTAGTATCTTGATCTAGTAGATTGAAGTTTTGATAAGTAGTTTTGAGTTTTGTTTTGTGATATCTTTATGTAAGCGAGTCTGTGTGCTATCTATAATAAAGATTAGTGTTGACTCAAGGGCTTTGCTATGTTGCTATGATCTTGAGAAAGTAGAAAGAACAAAAGAGTTCATATTCATCTTATGGGTAGTGATAACTTCACACATAGAAGTATGAGGCATGAAAATTGTTGAGAGTAGATGAACGTAGCCTTGGCCATCGTTGCAATTAATAGGAAGTGATAAGGAAAGAGTGGTTAACATATAGATATATTATCTTGGACATCTTTTATGATTGTGAAGCACTCATTAAGTATGACATGCTAAAAGAGTTGATGTTGGACAAGGAAGACAATGTAATGGTTTATGTTTTCCGACGTCTCAGTTAAAGTATATTGTCATTGACCTTCCAAACATGTTGAGCTTTCCTTTCCCCCTCTTGATAGCCAAATTCCTTGCACCAAGTAGAGATACTACTTGTGCTTCCAAATATCCTCAAACCCAGTTTTGCCATGAGAGTCCACCATACCTACCTATGGATTGAGTAAGATCCTTCAAGTAAGTTGTCATCGGTGCAAGCAATAAAAAATTGCTCTCTAAATATTTATGACTTATTAGTGCAGAGAAAATAAGCTTTGTACAAACTTTTTGTGGAAGTAATAAAAGTGACGAATTGCATAATAAAGGTCCACATACAAGGGGCAATATAAAGTGACGTTCTTTTGCATTAAGATTTCGTTCATCAACCCTAAATGCGCATGACAACCTCTGCTTCCCTCTGCGAAGGGCCTATCTTTTACTTTATGTTTTTACTTTATGCTTGAGTCAAGGTGATCCTCGCCTTTCCCCTTTTTCATTTTATCCTTTAGCAAGCTCCTCGTGTTTGAAAGATCATGATACATATATCCAATTGGATGTAAGTTGGCATAGGCTATTATTGTTGACATCACCTAAAGGTGAATACGTCGGGAGGCAATACAATAAGCCCCTGTCTTTCTCAGTGTCCGGCTGAAACTCTATAACCACAAGTATTGCGTGAGTGTTAGCAATTATGGGAGACTACGAGATAGTTGAGTGTGTGAGCTTGTTGAAAAGCTTTATTATTGACTCTTTCGGATGTTACGATAAATTGCAATTGCTTCAATGACTGAGATTATAGTTTGTTAGTTCCCAATGAAGTTTATGAACCATACTTGACATTGTGAATTGCTTATTACTTGAGCATAGGAAATCATATGACAAAATCTATATATGTTGCTGTTATTAGAATGATCATGATGCCCTCATGTCCGCATTTTATTTTTATTGACACCTCTATCTCTAAACATGCGGACATATTTTTCGATTTCAGCTTCCGCTTGAGGACAAGCGAGGTCTAAGCTTGGGGGAGTTGATACGTACATTTTGCATCATGCTTTTATATCAATATTTATTGCATTATGGGCTGTCATTACATATTATATCTCAATACTTATGGCTATTCTCTCTTATTTTACAAGGTTTACCATGAAGAGGGGGAATGTCGGCAGCTGGAATTCTGGCTAGAAAAGGAGCAAACCTTGGAAACCTATTATGCACAACTCCAAAAGTCCTGAAACTCCACGAAACAACTTTTTGGATTTATTAAGAATTTATGAGCGAAAGAAATATGACATGGGGTCCCACACCCTGTCCAGGAGACAAGGGGCGCCCCCCCCCCTATAGGGCGCGGCCCCCTATCTCCTGGGCCCCCTGGTGGGCCTCCGGCGTCCATCTTCTGCTATATCATCACTCTTACCCTGGAAAAAATCGTGGGCAAGCTTACGGGACGAAACTCCGCCGCCACGAGCCGGAACCTTGGCGGAATCAATTTAGGGCTCTGGCGGAGCTGTTCTGCCGGGGACACTTCCCTCCGAGAGGGGGAAATCATCACCAACGTCATCACAAATGATCCTCTCATCGGGAGAGGGTCAATCTCTATCAACATCTTCACCAGCACCATCTCCTCTCAAAACCCTAGTTCATCTCTTGTATCCAATCTTGTATCAAACCACAAATTGGTACCTGTGGGTTGCTAGTAGTGTTGATTACTCCTTGTAGATGATGCTAATTAGTTTACTTGGTGAAAGATCATATTTTCAGATCCTTTATGCATATTATTACTCCTATGATTATGAACATGAATATGCTTTGTGAGTAGTTACGTTTGTTCCTGAGGACATGGGTGAAGTCTTGCTATTAGTAGTCATGTGAATTTAGTATTCGTTCGATATTTTGATGAGATGTATGTTGTCTTTCCTCTAGTGGTGTTATGTGAACGTCGACTACATGACACTTCACCATTATTTGGGCCTAGAGGAAGGCATAGGGAAGTAATAAGTAGATGATGGGTTGCTAGAGTGACAGAAGCTTAAACCCTAGTTTATGCGTTGCTTCGTTAGGGGTTGATATGGACCCATATGTTTAATGTTGTGGCTAGGTTTACCTTAATACTCCTTTTTGTAGTTGCGGATGCTTGCAATAGGGGTTAATCATAAGTGGGATGCTTGTCCAAGTTAGGGCAGCAACCAAGTGCCGGTCACCCACATGTCTAATTATCAAAGTACCGAACGCGAATCTTATGAACGTGATGAAAACTAGCTCGACGATAATTCCGAATGTGTCCTCGGGAGATCCTTACTCATTATTAGAATTTGTCCAGGCTTATCCTTTGCTACATAAAGGATTGGGCCACCTTGCTGCACTTTATTAACTTTATTTACTTTTTGCTCGTTACTATTTATCATATCACAAAACTATCTATCACCTACTATTTCAGTGCTTGCGGAGAAAACCTTACTGAAAACCGTTTATCATTTCCTTCTGCTCCTCGTTGGGTTCGACACTCTTACTTATCGAAAGGATTATGATAGATCCCCTACACTTGTGGGTCATCAAATATCATATTGTGTTAATGCTATTTTAAAATGTGTCACTTTATTCGTCAATAAGAAATGTGATGAATTGTCAGCACTGATACTTATATGTGCAAAACCTATCATATGTTTGCTTGTTTCTCTCTCAGATTGAGGAGGATATAAGCATCAAACAAGCATAGTCTCATCAGCTTGCTCAGCTGCTTGCGATGTAGCTCCCGAGCAGGGCTAACCTTTCTTGAACTCTATTGAAGTGTTGTCGGTTTTGTATATTATTGGCAATCTTTGATGCCCAGTGTATGTAATCTGATGTCTGCTTGTCCTATTTCTCGATGATATAT
>NC_041383.1:49281031-49304257 GCF_002162155.2 Triticum dicoccoides
TCTTCGCTCCATGAAAAGTAAACCGGCCAAACCATAGAATTATGGTACATAACCGGACCGTCATCACTATGTATGGGCCGCATCATGGGCCCAGTCATCTTGGTCCATTAACAGGCCTAAATGTAAACTGGCCCACTAGTAGTTTCGGGCCTTTAATAAGCCGAGTAAACCTCCGGCCCTATTTTCGCAAGAAAATTCAATGGGCTTTTAGGAGGCTCAAAAGTAGGTTGGGCCAGAAATGTGTCGAACAGGTCATGGGCCAACAGCAGGCCGAAATAGACCCCGGCCTATGATTGTGCCAATCACATCACGGGCCTGGTCCTTGTTTGGCCCAATCAAATTATCGGCTGTGTGCAGGCCGGATGCAAAGCGAGCCATTGTTAGGCCCAACTATATGACGGGCTTTTAACAGGCCGAAATAAATATAGGGTCGAAATGTTAAACGGGCTTTCAACAGGCCAAAACTAATATCAGGTCGTATTTCTAAATGGGCCTTTAGAAAACAGAAATCCTAACCGGGCCTCAAGTGGGCCCAAAAGCACAGGGTAAAATTGACGGGCCGAATCTGATATGGCCATAATTTAGCCCAAAGGCTCTTAAAGGGACGGATCTTATATGGGTCGTAATATGGCCCGGAACATGGTAAACTATTAACGGGCCGGATCCCATATGGGCCCTTATTAGGCCCAAAACGTGACAGGCTGTTAATGGACCGGATCAAATATGGGCCGGCATTTGGCCTAAATCATGGCAGCCTGTTAACAGGTCGGTCCACTAGTGTCTTCAAAATCTCGTGGGCCTTTAGCTGGGCCGACCCGTTATGGTCTACAAAATCTTGTGGGCCTTTAGCGCCCATAATGGTCTGCAAACTTTTGTGGGTCTTTAGCTGGGTTGGCCCATTATGGTCTACAAAATTTTGTGGGCCTTCAGTTGGGCCGGCCCATTTAATCTTTATGGGCCACTTTTGGGCCGGTCCACGTGTCAACATATCATAGGTGCATCTCGCCCATTGGATGAGTGAAAAATGTGCCAACGCCGAGCTGACACGTAGTCCCGTCGGCCAATGAGAATTTTACACGTGGAAAATCGTCATTGGTCGTAGTTGTTAGCGGGTTATCGGATCCAAAACCGGACCTGATAGCTTAACGGCGACCCATTACGGTGGATGCCACATGTCGGTCACTTCTATGATGCGCGGTTTATCGTCATGGAAGTGGACACTTGTGTGATGATAATTTTGGTATTGTCATGGAACACTTCTACGACAGCACAGGTATGACTATCTTGATTCTATCATAAAATCGTCATGGATGTACATGCATGATAGAAAACGTGACCTACTGTGAAAAACACGTATCATCACGGAAGTGTATTTTTTTGCAGTGCCAGTTGCTATCTCTGAGGCAGATGTTGTTGCCGCCACCTGTGAAGAAACAGCAGACTTTTGGGCTGCCTTGGTCGCCCGGTCGCAGATTGCGGCCGCGCTCATGCACCTTTTTAGCACGCGCATGGTGGCTACGGCCGCGCTCTGGCCGGAGTGGGCCACCGAATTTGCCCTCACGACGCAGGTCCACGTCTCCATCTTTCACTAGCGATGATTGAAGACTGAAATGATATTTGGGGAGTGAGCTAGTGTGCTTGACACACCGGCTGTGGACTGTAGCCGATGCACCTTCTCGCGTAAGCCATAGGCGTACTATACACCAACAGTGCTCCAGGATATTTTCTACTGCATCTCACACGGTTGGTGATAATAAACTGTGTCGATCTACTTGATTTTTTGTCTTAATTTGAATTACATAATGGGGTCACAGCTGCAAAGGATGGTGTTTGAATTGCTAGAACTTCTATTTGTAGTGAACATGCAACTATAGGTGCCGTCAAAAAAATGGAATTATTCAGGGTTCATTTGGACATTTTTATACAGTAACTAGGTTTTCTAGGCATTTCAGGTGCACAATTCAAAATTAAACCACATGCACATGCTCCGGTGCACCAAAAAGGGTTGTAAAATGATATATGTGTCCATGGGTTGATTCTTACGTCCCATTCAAGAAATGGGGATAAATTTCAAACACCACGGCACCATGGCTCTTTGGCAAACATTGAGGTGCTTGCTTTTGTAATTCTAGTAAATATGAAACTCGTCTGAAATTCATGAACCTTGACATGCTATCATGGAACGGCATCAAGATGCTGGGGTAAAAAATATTGTCCCATTTGGGGCAAGTTATGGTATAAGCTTCTCGCAAACAAGAGCTTCTCTCACAACAAGCATGATGGTTTCAGTAGGGAACGTGCCACCTTGGGGGACGAAACAATATATGTTGCCTCTGCTTACTTTCATAAAAATCTCATGTCAACATAGAACAACAGGAGTGTTGTGCAATTTTTTGGGATTGTTCGGGGTTCGCGTGGACATTTGTATACATTAACTGAGTTTTCTATGCATTCATGTGCATAATTCAAATTTGAACTACATGCACATGCTCTAGTGCATATAAACGGGTTGAAATATCAAATGTGTATCCTTGGTTGCAACCTTAGGTCCCATGCAAGAAATGGGAATGAATGTCTTTGCCACCATCGCTCGGCCGCTAACATTGAGATACATGGTTTTAAAATTCTAGTAAATTGAAAACTCATCTGAAATTCATGAAACTTGACATGCTATCATGGAACGAAAGCAACATGAAGTGGTAAAAATGTTGGGGAACGTAGAAAAAATTCAAAATTTTCCTACGTGTCATCAAGATCTATCTATGGAGAGACTAGCAACGAGGGGAAGGAGAGTGCATCTACATACCCTTGTAGATCGCTAAGCGGAAGCGTTCCAGAGAACGGGGTTGAAGGAGTCGTACTCGTCGTGATCCAAATCACCGGAGATCCTAGTGCCGAACGGACGGCTCCTCCGCGTTCAACACACGTACAGCCCGGTGACGTCTCCCATGCCTTGATCCAGCAAGGAGAGAGGGAGAGGTTGAGGAAGACTCCATCCAGCAGCAGCACGACGGCGTGGTGGTGGTGGAGGAGCATGGCAATCCTGCAGGTCTTCGCCAAGCACCGCGGGAGAGGAGGAGGACTTGGGAGAGGGGCAGGGCTGCGCCAGAACTTTGGTAAAGCTCCCATGCGCCTTCCCACTATATATAGGGGTGGAGGGGGCTGGTTCCTTGCCCTCCAAGTCCATTGGGGCATTGGCAAAGGTGGGAGGAAAGAAATCCCATCATTTCCTTCCCCATCGATTGTTATCCCCCCTTTTTAGGGATCTTGATCTTATCCCTTCGGGATATGATCTTATTCCTTCTAAGGGGGAATCTTGGTGCGCCTTGACCAGGGGTGTGGGGCCTTGCCCCCACTACCCACGTTCATGTGGGTCCCCCCATGCAGGTGGGCCCCACTCCGGAACCTTCTAGAACCTTCCTGGTACAATACCGAAAATTCCCGACCATTTTCCGGTGGCCAAAATAGGACTTCCCATATATAAATCTTTACCTCCGGACCATTCCGGAACTCCTCCTGACATCCGGGATCTCATCCGGGACTCCGAACAACATTCGGCAACCACATACAAACTTCCTTTATAACCCTAGCGTCATCGAACCTTAAGTGTGTAGACCCTACGGGTTCGGGAACCATGCAGACATGACCGAGACGTTCTACGGTCAATAACCAACAGCGGGATCTGGATACCCATGTTGGCTCCCACATGTTCCACGATGATCTCATCGGATGAACCATGATGTCAAGGACTCAATCGATCCCGTATACAATTCCCTTTGTCTAACGGTATTGTATTTGCCCGAGATTCGATCGTCGGTATACCGATACCTTGTTCAATCTCGTTACCGGCAAGTCTCTTTACTCGTTCCGTAACACATCATCCCGCGATCAACTCTTTGATCACATTGTGCACATTATGATGATGTCCTACCGAGTGGGCCCAGAGATACCTCTCCGTCACACGGAGTGACAAATCCCAGTCTCGATTCGTGCCAACCCAACAGACACTTTCGGAGATACCTGTAGTGCACCTTTATAGCCACCCAATTACGTTGTGACATTTGGTACACCCAAAGCATTCCTACGGTATCCGGGAGTTGCACAATCTCATGGTCTAAGGAAATGATACTTGACATTAGAAAAGCTTTAGCATACGAACTACACGATCTCTGTGCTAGGCTTAGGATTGGGTCTTGTCCATCACATCATTCTCCTAATGATGTGATCCCATTATCAACGACATCCAATGTCCATGGTCAGGAAACCGTAACCATCTATTGATCAACGAGCTAGTCAACTAGAGGCTTACTAGGGACATGGTGTTGTCTATGTACCCACACATGTATCTGAGTTTCCTGTCAATACAATTATAGCATGGATAATAAACGATTATCATGAACAAGGAAATATAATAATAACTAATTTATTATTGCCTCTAGGGCATATTTCCAACAAAAAAATTGTCCCATTTGGGGCAGGTTGGGGTATAAGCTTCTCACAAACCAAAGCTTCTCGCAACAAGCCTCATGGTTACGGTAGGGAACGTTTCACCTTCCTGGACGAAACGATATCCGTTGCCTCTTCTTGATTTAAACTTTTGCTTTAGTGTCAACATAGAACAACAGGAGTGTTGTGTTAAATTTTGGAATTTTTCGGGGTTTGTTTGGACATTTTTATGCATTAATTGAGTTTTGAATGCATTTATGTGCATAATTCAAATTTGAACTACATGCACATGCTCTAATCCTTAGGAAGGTCAAATATGTCTCCTTGGTTGCATGCTTAGGTCCCATGCAAGAAATGTGAATGAATGTCAAACACCCTGCCACTGTCACTCGGCCACAAACATTGATATACCAGATTTTTAAATTCTAGTAAATCCAAAACTCGTCTGAAATTCATGAAACATGGCATGCTATCATGGAGCGACATCAACATGCCATCGTAAATTTTTTGTCCCATTTGGGGCAGGTTTGGGTATAAGCTTCTCACAAACCAGAGCTTCTCACAACAAGCCTGATGGCTGAACGTTTCACCTTTCTGGACGAAACGATAGTCATTGCCTCTTCTTGATTTCTATTTTTTCTCTAGTGTCAACATAGAACAACATGAGTGTTTGATGTCTACTACGCAACCTTCTTCTTGTAGACGTTGTTGGGCCTCCAAGTGTAGAGGTTTGTAGGACAGTAGCAAATTTCCCTCAAGTGGATGACCTAGGGTTTATCAATCCATGGGAGGCGTAGGATGAAGATGGTCTCTCTCAAGCAACCCTGCAACCAAATAACAAAGAGTCTCTTGTGTCCCCAACACACCCAATACAATGGTAAATTGTATAGGTGCACTAGTTTGGCGAAGAGATGGTGATACAAGTGCAATATGGATGGTAGATATAGGTTTTTGTAATCTGAAAATATAAAACTAGCAAGGTAACTAATGATAAAAGTGAGCACGAATGGTATTGCAATGCTAGTAAACAAGGCCTAAGGTTCATACTTTCACTAGTGCAAGTTCTCTCAACAATAATAACATAATTGGATCATATAGCTATCCCTCAACATGCAACAAAGAGTCACTCCAAAGTCACTAATAGCAGAGAACAAACGAAGAGATTATGGTAGGGTACAAAACCACCTCAAAACTATTCTTTCTGGTCGATCTATTCAAGAGTCCGTACTAAAATAACACGAAGCTATTCTTTCCATTCAATCTATCCTAGAGTTCGTACTAGAATAACACCTTAAGATACAAATTAACCAAAAACCTAATGTCACCTAGATGTTCCAATGTCACCTCAAGTATCCGTGGATATGATTATACGATATGCATCACATAATCTCAGATTCATCTATTCAACCAACACAAAGTACTTCAAAGAGTGCCCCAAAGTTTCTACCGGAGAGTAAAGACGAAAACGTGAGCCAACCCCTATGCATAAGTTCACAAGGTCACTGAACCCGCAAGTTGATCACCAAAACATACATCAAGTAGATCACGTGATATCCCATTGTCACCACAGATAAGCACATGCAGGACATACATCAAGTGTTCTCAAATCCTTAAAGACTCAATCCAATAAGATAACTTCAAAGGGAAAACTCAATCCATTACAAGAGAGTAGAGGGGGAGAAACATCATAGGATCCAACTATAATAGCAAAGCTCACGATACATCAAGATCGTATCACCTCAAGAACACGAGAGATAGAGAGAGAGATCAAACACATAGCTACTGGTACATACCCTCAGCCCCGAGGGTGAACTACTCCCTCCTCGTCATGGAGAGCGCTGGGATGATGAAGATGGCCACCGGTGATTCCGGAATAGGGTCCCAATTGGTTTTTGGTGGCTACAGAGGCTTGAGGCGGTGGAACTCCCGATCTATTGTGCTCCTCGATGTTTTTAGGGTATATGGAGATATATAGGCAAAAGAAGTTGGTCAGGGGAACCACGAGGGGCCCACGAGGGTGGGGCGCGCCCAGGGGGTAGGGCGCGCCTCCCTGCCTTGTGGCCACCTCAAAGCTTCCATTACTTCCACTCCAAGTCTCATGGATTGCTTCCGTTCTAAAAATAACTCTCCCGAAGGTTTCATTCTGTTTGGACTCCGTTTGATATTCCTTTTCTTCGAAACACTGAAATAGGCAAGAAAACAGCAATTTGGGCTGGGCCTTCGGTTAATAGGTTAGTCCCAAAAATAATATAAAAGTGTATAATAAAGCCCATAAGCATCCAAAACAGATAATATAATAGCATGAATGCTTCATAAATTATAGATACGTTGGAGACGTATCAGTGTTGTGTGAAATTTTGGAATTTTTCAGGGTTTGTTAGGACATTCTTATGCATTAATTAAGTTTTCAATGCATTTATGTACATAATTCAAATTTGAGCTACATGCACATGCTCTAATGCATATAAATTGGTTGAAAATTCAAATATGCGTCCTTGGTTGAATGCTTAGGTCCCATGCAAGAAATGGGAATGAATGTCAAACACCCTGCCATCGTCACTCGGCCGCAGACATTGAGATACCTGGTTTTTAAATTCTAGTAAATCCAAAACTCGTTTGAAATTCATGAAACCTCGCATGCTATCATGGAATGGCACCCGACATGCCGTGGTAAAAATTTTGTCCCATTTGGGGCAGGTTTGGGTATAAGGTTCTCACAAACCAAAGCTTCTCACAACAAACCTGATGGTTTCGGAAGGGAACATTTCACCTTTCTGGACGAAACGATAGCCGTGCCTCTTCTTAATTTCAATTTTTTTCTCTAGTGTCAACATAGAACAACATGAGTGTTGTGTTAAATTTTGGAATTTTTTGGGGTTTTTTAGGACGGTCTTATGCATTAATTGAGTTTTCAATTCATTTATGTGCATAATTCAAATTTGAACTACATGCACATGCTCTAATGCATATAAATTGGTTGAAAATTCAAATGTGTCTCCTTAGTTACATTCTTAGGTCCCATGCAAGAAATGGGAATGAATGTCAAACACCCCACCAGTGTCACTCGGCCGCAAACATTGAGATACCTGGTTTTTAAATTCTAGTAAATCCAAAGCTTGTCTGAAATTCATGAAACCGGGCATGCTATCATGGAATGGCACCCAACATGTTGTGGTAATTTTTTTATCCCATTTGGGGCAGGTTTGGGTATAAGCTTCTCACAAACAAGAGCTTCTCACAACAAGCCTGATGGTTTCGATAGGGAACGTGCCACCTTTGGGTACGAATCGATACTCGTTGCCTATTATTGCTTTAAAAAAATTCTAGTGTCAACATAGAACAACACGACTGTTGTGTTAAATTTTAGAATTTTTCGGGGTTCGTTTGGATATTTTTATACATTAACTGGGTTTTCTAGGCGTTTTATGTGCTTAATTCAAATTTGAGCTACATGCACATGCTCCAGTGCATATAAATTGGTTGAAAAATCAAATCTGTGTTCTTGGGTGCATGCTTAGGTCTCATGCAAGAAATGGGAATGAATTTTCAAACACCAGGGCACTATTGATTGCCGACAAAATGTTGAGATACTTTGCTTTTAAATTCTAGTAAATCCAAAACTCGTTTGAAATTCATGAACTTGGCATGCTATCATGGAATGGCACTCGACATGCTGCGTTGAGAGAAGGTGCACTCGAATAACTGTCAACAAAGGCATTTTGAAACAACTAGCTGCCACTCCAACATCGCAAACGTTTTTGATAGAACACCCGTATGTACATTGGCAGCTTGCCCAGTAAGCCAACAGAAAATGTGCCGAGCAGATTTGGGCAGCTCTTCATCGCAAACGTTTTAGATAGAACACATATATGCAAAGTGAGAGCTATGGTCTTCCGCAGTAAGCCAAGGGAAAATTCGCTGTGCAGGATTTTTGCATCTCTTCAACGCAAACGGTTCAGATTAAATGAGGTATGCAAAGTGAGACTTTGGCGCTAAGCCAAGAGAAAATGTGGCAAGCGGGATTTCTACCTCCCTTCAAAGCAAACAGTTTTTTTGGATGACCCGTGTGCAACCACGTACAGACAATTTGGTAAGATTTGCATCTGTCATATTGGGTATATTGCCATTTGTCAACTAGAAAGATTAACACTTGTTGATCTAGTAACATTGCCATTTGTTAATCCTTGTAACACTATGATTTGTCAAAAATATGCAGCTAAAAATCACTAGCACTATCTAATTTTTGCAACTAAAATTCACTAATTAAGCATAGATTTCATTCATAGATTAAGCAGTCGTGCTTAATTTATACAAACAGTTCAACTCGACAGTTGAACCGACCAAACTTTTCCCCAATTGTTGACAATCATGTATTGAAATAGCTAGTTCAACTATATATACTAGCTAATTTTAAGCACGTTGTATAGTTCCACCACATCTATAGTTAGATGAACTAAAAAAATAGCCCCTAAATACTACTACTACGGAGGGGCTTTTTACTACTTCCGACAGCCTCTCCTCTATCGAGCGCGCTCAGTAAGAGGAAGAGGAGGAGGAGCCTACCGACGAGCTGGACAGCTGCAATATGGTGTCTACCGCTGCTGCACCTTCAGCGACACTCACCTCGAACGCCCTCTGCTGCACCAGACGACCCCTTTCGAAGCGGCCGGACTTCTCATAGATCTCTTGATTCATCACCTCTGCGTCAGCGTGTGCCGCGACCATGGCGGTGGTAAGGCTCTTTGCCTGCTCGACGAGGTGCTCCTCCTCCTCCCGCAGGAACTCGATGTAGCGCGCAAGGTCATTGTCGCATGTGTGGGCCTCCACCTCTGCCTCCCTCCTTTGGGCGGTGGTGGCGGAGCGGGTTATGATCCCGGCGGCCGATGATGGGCTGGCGGCCACGGCGGCTGATTATGGGGAGGCGGCCACGACCACCACCCCCCGCCTTCGGGCCATGGTGGCAGAGCGGGTGATGGCCATGGTGGCCGGCAGTGGGGTGGTGGCCACGACGGCCACCTTCTGCCTTCGGGCCGCGGCGGCGGAGCGGGCGATGGACCTGGCTTTCAACGAAGTTGTGACGGCAACGGCGGTCGGCAACAGCTGCCAACGGGCACCGGCATCCGAGCGTGTGGTGGGTCTTCCGCGCACACCCAACAGGGACGCCACGCGCACTACACTACGCTGGGGACTACGTCGCCGCCACCGCGGTGTAGCCTCCCAGCTAGAGCTGTGCTCTAATGAAGGCGGAGTGGCTGAGCGACGACGACGGTCCGGTACCATTGCCGATTGTGGGAGAAGCAGACGAGATAAGCTACAGGGAGGGATGGTAAAATGCAACGCAGGACTCACCGGCCGTGAGGGTTTATAAACTAGGCTGGTAAGCATTGGGATTTTGGGGGATTTCATCGAGTCGGGTGGGAAGCTTGTGGTGGAACGGGCTCACCACCGTTTGGCCAAAAGAACGCCCCCGCGCGCTGCTCAAGCTTGCGCTCGAACCGTCTGTGGCAGTGGGGTGACATGACGTGCGAGAGGAGGACAATATGACACGTGCACATACGTTTAATACAAAAATGTTTGCAATTTAATTACCTACTATACCCCCGTCCTGGTTTATAAGTAGGATTTAATTAATAAAATATGAATGTATGTCGCCAAAGATTATATCGTTGGATTCGTATTTGAACATAGTTTCCAGTTATATAATTTTTGTAACATGCATTAAAATTTTGTTGGTTAAATTTGAGGTCATATACCAGCAAGCTTTTGCCCACAACACACACGGCTTATTCCATCATAAACAGCTAGGATGGATCAACTGTATGCCATGTATCGCACACGCAACTCTAATTTGATTCGTGCTTGATGTCTCCGACATCGCTTGCACAGTTCGTCTTATTTGCCACATATCACTGTGTCGGCCTCTGCTCACGTCCCTCGGTAAGCTCTGCTCGCCGTTAGGCGCCACACCATGCTCTGCTCGCATCCGTCGGCACGCTCGGGTTGTGGACAGCTTTTCCTTGCGTCTTCAACTGCTCGATTGAGGCGACCGTGGAACGCTCTGCTCGCATCCCTCCGCGCATGCTCTGCCAGCGGTTGGGCCTATGCACAATCATGTCGAGGCTCCCATATGCATGGGGTTGCGCCGCACGCGTTGCCACATGATGCAGTTACGTGCGGCACGATGGAGTTACGTGTTGCGAATTACAACTGCCATCAGGGCGTGCCGATCGATATTCCAGGCCGTCTGGCTTCTCCTTTAATTCTCGCGGCCATTATAACCTTAGTCTCTTCAACCTTTCGATCGCCCCACAACACAACAAGCACACCCACGACGACACATAGAGAGGGGATGTCTAGCGGCGCTCCAATGGAGTTCGGCGAGCATAAAGTGGAGACCCACGCGAGGGAGACGAATCTCTCGGTGGTTTACACCACCGACCCGGCCGTGGTGGACGACTACATCAACACCGTTGAGCAGTTGCTTGCTGGCGACAAGTACAAGGTGGTTGGCATTGACCTCTAGTACATTGCCAATCTTCCCGGCAAAGGTTAGAAGGTTGCCGTCGTCCAGTTGTGTGTGCGCCATCATGCCTCATCTACCACTACTGCATGGCCACACAGCCTTGCGTCCGTTTTGCCAGGTTTGTCAATAGCACCGACTACAAGTTCGCTATGGTGGAAAACACCGACAATGTAAAAGCGCTCAGGTTTATGGGCTTGGCCTGCAAGAACCTTGTCGGAACCTGTGACTCCCTTATTGAACTCGCCTCAGCCATCATCAACCCTTAATACAAAAAGATGAAGCAGGATGCGCAGAGAACAAGTCATGTATCCTGGCACAGGGCCTGGATGCGGCGACTGGATGAATCTCACCTCAGTTTCGCGGCCAAGAGCGTGTACACATGCTACAAGTTGCACAGGCAGATCGTTGACATGAGGAAGTGCCTCGTTACCCAAATCGATGAGCCCGAATCGAGCCACAAGCAGAGCAAGCGTCACAAGCAGTAGATGATGATCAGATGATTGTTTATGCTAGTTAATCATGCATGTAATATATAGTTTACTTTGGTGTGTGGAAAAGGCATGTGTGTAGTAGACACCTATGTAATTATGCATGTAATAGTTTACTTTGGTGTGTGCAAATGCCATGGTTGTAGTAGCCACCTATGTAAGTGGATGTTTAATTTGATTATGCAACCATGTCCTTATAAGTGTGTGTATATATATGTTGTTGTTGTTCTGTATGCAATCCCATCGCACAACACACACGTCTTATTAGCAGCAATCGTCTGTGTTATTATTGGTCTTCGCACACATTTCTGATTACAGACCTATTTGCCGCGTATCACACACATCTTGTTATATTGAACCATTTCTGTTCTCTTGTCTCAACACAAATAGTTCATCTGAGTGAACGGCATGATGTATATCGCACACACCTTGATCTGGCTGACCGTCTTTTGTGTTGCCTAATCACAAATAGTTAATCCTAGTGAACCGTATGTTGTTTATCGCACACACCTTCATCTGGCTGCCCGTTTCTTTTGTTTCTCCTCATCGCAAATAGTTAATTGCACTGAATTGTATGCCCTACATCACACATAGAACTAAAATCGAACTGTGTTTGATGCATCCGTCATCGCAAACATTTTGCACCTTTTTTGACGGGTTTTTTACACCATCATTTGCGATTAATGCCTCGCACACAGTTTCGTCAAAGGGTCTCTGATCGTAGTGTCGTGTTAGCAGCATCCTGCACTAGTGAATCATGATGATATCCAAGGCAATGATCATGTATATAGGCATCACGTCCAAGATTAGTAGACCGACTCCTGCCTGCATCTACTACTATTACTCCACACATCGGCCGCTATCCAGCATGCATCTAGTGTATTAAGTCCATGGAAAAATGGAGTATAAGAACGATGACATGATGTAGACAAGATAAACTCACGTATGAATAAACCCCATCTTGTTACCCTTAATAGCAATGATACATGTGTGTCATGTCTCTTTCTGTCACTGAGATTGAGCACCGCAAGACTGAACCTATCACAAAGCACCTCTTCCCATGGCAAGAAAAATCAATCTAGTTGGCCAAACCAAACCAAAATTTCAGAGAAGAAATATGAGTCTATAACAATCATGCATATAAGAGTTCAACAAAGACTCAAATAATATTCATGATAGAGCTGATCATAAACCCACAATTCATCGGATCCCAACAAACACACCGCAAGTTATATCAAATAGATCTCCAAGAACATCAAGGAGAACATTGTATTGAAGATCAAAAAGAGAAAAGAATCCATCTATCTACTAGCTATGGACCCTTAGGTCTGTGGTTAACTGCTCACACATCATTGAAGGCGCAACAAGGATGATGAAGAACCCCTTCGTGATCGTTGCCCCCTCCGTCAAAGTGTTGGAGAAGGCCTCTAGATTGGATCTCGTGGTTCTGGAACTTGCGGCGGCTGGAAAAGTATTTCATTGACTCCGCTAGGGTTTTGGGGATTTAGAGTATTTATAGAGGTCGAGGTCGGTGGAGAAGCTGCCAGTGGGCTCCACTACCCACCAGGCGCGCCCTGGTGCCTAGTGGGCCCCATAGGCCTTCTCTAGTGTGCTCCTTTGACTCCCTGGGTATTTTCTGGGCGGAAAAAAAATCTCCAAAAAAGTTTCGTTGCATTTGGATTTCATTTGGTAAATGTATTCTGCAAAGTAAAAACCAAGCAAAAAAACATCAAGTGTCACTGGGCACTATGTCAATAGGTTAGTCCCAAAAAATGATATAAAATTGCTAGTAAATGAATATAAAACATCCAAGATTGATAATATAATGGCATGGAACAATAAAAATTATTATAAGTGCATCAAGTGCCCCCTTAGTGGTTTTGGAGTATTGATGACAAATAGGTTGAGGAACTAATGAGTTTGTGAGTATACACAGGAGACAGAGCCCCAGAAGATTTGGTTTAACACATGGAAGATGACCCCTGAAAACATATTTCTTCTAGTGAAGAAATTGGGAATGAAATTGGTACGGCCTTTGAAGAAATTGACATGAAGACTTTGAAGCTTGAAGTCTTTGTTTTCATTGTTTCTTTTCTTCTTCTTTGACTCATAGGAAAAACTGTACTATTAAAGGGGGTCTAGGTGAGTCATATTTCACATTTCCAAAGTGATGCTCAAACCTAAATCTCCAGTACAGCTGACACAATTGCTAGCAACAGTGACGAAGTTCATCTGGTCGCTACGAAATTGGTCATGCTGAGGAGTTAGGAGTTTTCCAGTGCGTATTGCCTAGACGTGGGGAAATTGAGTGCCCCGGCGAATTTGAGAGTCCAAATTCCGATTGTTGTTGCACCGCGTGCTACCTGTCGAGTGGATCTTTATCCTGACAACGGTTGAATCAGAGAAAGGAATTTATGAGAGAAACTGGCACCTGGCTATAAATAGCCACCCCCCACAACCACTTGTTGGTTGGCTGCTCTGAGAGAAACTGGCACTTGTCATAAGAGAGCAACCCATCCTCTGACGACTTTGACAGAACCCTAAGTGAGGGAAAACCCAGACCCAAAGTGATTGAGCATCACTGAAGAGATCGATATGTGATCTGACGCATGTTACCTTTGAAGACTGTCATTCTTCCAGACGGTTAGGCATCAAGTTCTGAGTACACCAAGATTCATTGTGGTGTGACGGTGAACAAGTCTGTGAAGGTTTTGGAAGTCTACCTTGAAGACTTACCATGAGTGATTGGACGAGATCTACAGGTCTTAGTTCAAGAGGAATACGGTGAGGACTATGTGTCCTCTGAGTTACGACTCAGCCGCCTCAACCAGACGTACAGTTGATGCAGCAACTAGAACTGGTCTACCAAATTCCATTGTCTTCATAGCCTACCTAGTTTCAATTCCTCAACCCTCTCTCACTTAATTCCGCTGCTGAAGAACTTGAAATCTGTGCTCTGACGAATTTGAACTGAAGAATTTCATCTTGCTATCTTTCATTTCCTCAGTTCATTTTCTTCGAGTGTGAATGATTGTATGTGTGCATGTTCTTCACTCTTACAAATCATGTTTGCATGTACTCTTATTATGTGATGACTTAGCTTGCCTATGTTTCTATTTTGTCACTCTGATCTTCATTAAAATCCTCAGAGTTTGACGGATTTCTAAAAATCTCCCATTCACCCCCCCCCCCCCTCTGGGAGTAAACCCGCGCTTTCAATTATAGATACGTTGGAGACGTATCAATTGTCACGGCTCCAACAATGTGAAATATAAGGGAGAGTTATACTATTAGCACTTAATTATTGGCCACCTCTAATTGCACAATTAAATTGGTTAATCTGTTGCATGCAATAAATTTGCATGTTATCTGCTTTTCTTATCAAACTTTTCTGTTCCGGTACAATAGGGTATATTCTTTGTTATTTTCAAATAGGGTTAGTCTTGTAGTGTTGCCCTGGATGACAGTTACATAGATACTAAATTAACTAGGTAGTAATAGAGTTCTTGATGTTGGATTGTTTTTCAATAATGCAATATTGTGTTGGTGATCTAGAAATCAACCTGAGCATTTTATCTTTGCTACTTTGAGGATGCATCGTAATTAGGCCTCGATCAAGAGTATAATGCCATAAAAACAGATGAAAATTACAAGGTTCCATCACAACTTGATTGCAGTGGTGCCTATTTTACCTGGACCTCCCTTCTATTAATGTTCATCATTGCATCCCAGAATGTGAACAACTAGATGATGCCCTAAGTGGTTAAGCAGCCAAGAATATGCGATGAAGGAAATATGCCCTAGAGGCAATAATAAAGTTATTATTTATTTCCTTATTTCATGATAAATGTTTATTATTCATGCTAGAATTGTATTAACCGAAAACATAATACATGTGTGAATACATAGACAAACATAGTGTCACTAGTATGCCTCTACTTGACTAGCTCATTAATCAAAGATGGTTATGTTTCCTAACCATAGACATGTGTTGTCATTTGATTAATGGGATCACGTCATTAGAAGAATGATGTGATTGACTTGACCCATTCAGTTAGCTTACCACGCGATCGTTTAGTATGTTGCTACTGCTTTCTTCGTGACTTATACATGTTCCTATGACTATGAGATTATGCAACTCCCGTTTACCAGAGGAACACTTTGTGTGCTACCAAACGTCACAACGTAACTGGGTGATTATAAAGGTGCTCTACAGGTGTCTCCGAAGGTACATGTTGGGTTGGCGTATTTCGAGATTAGGTTTTGTCACTTCGATTGTCGGAGAGGTATCTCTGGGCCCTCTCGGTAATACACATCACTTAAGCCTTGCAAGCATTGCAACTAATGAGTTAGTTGTGGGATTATGTGTTACGGAATGAGTAAAGAGACTTGCCGGTAACGAGATTGAACTAGGTATTGGATACCGACGATCGAATCTCGGGCAAGTAACATACCGATGACAAAGGGAACAACGTATGTTGTTATGCAGTTTGACCGATAAAGATCTTCGTAGAATATGTAGGAACCAATATGAACATCCAGATTCCACTATTGGTTATTGACCGGAAACAGTTCTAGGTCATGTCTACATAGTTCTCGAACCCGTAGGGTCCGCACGCTTAACGTTACGATGACAGTTATATTATGAGTTTATGAGTTTTGATGTACCAAAGGAGTTCGGAGTCCCAGATGAGATCAGGGACATGACGAGGAGTCTTGAAATGGTCGAGACGTAAAGATCGATATATTGGACGACTATATTCGGACTTCGGAAAGGTTCCGAGTGATTCAGGTATTTTTCGGAGTACCGGAGAGTTACGGGAATTCGCCGGGAGAAGTATTGAGCCTTATTGGGCCATACGGGAAAGAGAGAGGGGCTGCCTAGGGCAGGCCGCGCGCCCCCCCCCCCCAAGGCCCAGTCCGAATTGGACTAGGGGGAGGGGCCGCACCCCCTCCTTCCTTCCCTTCTCTCTTCCCTTTCCTTCTCTCCTACTCCTACTACATGGAAGGTCTCCTAGTTGGACTAGGAAAGGAGGGAATCCTACTCCTGGTGGGAGTAGGACTCCTCCCTGGCGCGCCCTCCCTTGGCCGGCCGCCCCCTCCCCCTTGCTCCTTTATATACGGGGGCAGGGGGGCACCCCATGACACAAGTTGATCTACGGATCGTTCCTTAGCCGTGTGCGGTGCCCCCCTCCACCATATTCCACCTCGGTCATATCGTCGCGGAGTTTAGGCGAAGCCCTGCACCGGTAGAACATCATCATCGTCACCACGCCGTCGTGCTGACGGAACTCATCCCCGACGCTTTGCTGGATTGGAGCCCGGGAACGTCATCGAGCTGAATGTGTGCTGATCACGGAGGTGCCGTACGTTCGGTGCTTGGATCGGTCGAATCGTGAAGACGTACGACTACATCAACCGCGTTGTCATAACGCTTCCGCTTACAGTCTACGAGGGTACGTGGACAACACTCTCCCCTCTCATTGCTACGCCATCACCATGATCTTGCGTGTGCGTAGGAAAATTTTTGAAATTACTACGTTCCCCAACAGTGGCATCCGAGCCTAGGTTTTATGCGTTGATGTTATATGCACGAGTAGAACACAAGTGAGTTGTGGGCGATATAAGTCATACTGCTTACCAGCATGTCATACTTTGGTTCGGCGGTATTGTTGGATGAAGCGGCCCGGACCGACATTACGCGTACGCTTACGCGAGACTAGTTCTACCGACGTGCTTTGCACACAGGTGGCTGGCGGGTTTCAGTTTCTCCAACTTTAGTTGAACCGAGTGTGGCTACGCCCGGTCCTTGTGAAGGTTAAAACAGCACCAACTTGACAAACTATCATTGTGGTTTTGATGCGTAGGTAAGAACGGTTCTTGCTCAGCCCGTAGCAGCCACGTAAAATTTGCAACAAACAAAGTAGAGGACGTCTAACTTGTTTTTGTAGGGCATGTTGTGATGTGATATGGTCAAGACGTGATGCTATATTTTATTGTATGAGATGATCATGTTTTGTAACCGAAGTTATCGACAACTGGCAGGAGCCATATGGTTGTCGCTTTATTGTATGCAATGCAATCGCCCTGTAATGCTTTACTTTATCACTAAGCGGTAGCGATAGTCGTAGAAGCATAAGATTGGCGAGACGACAACGATGCTACGATGGAGATCAAGGTGTCGCGCCGGTGACGATGGTGATCATAACAGTGCTCTGGAGATGGACATCACAAGCACAAGATGATGATGGCCATATCATATCACTTATATTGATTGCACGTGATGTTTATCCTTTATGCATCTTATCTTGCTTTGATTGACGGTAGCATTTTAAGATGATCTCTCACTAATTATCAAGAAGTGTTCTCCCTGAGTATGCACCGTTGCCAAAGTTCGTCATGCCCAGACACCACGTGATGATCGGGTGTGATAAGCTCTACGTCCATCTACAACGGGTGCAAGCCAGTTTTGCACACGCAGAATACTCAGGTTAAACTTGACGAGCCTAGCATATGCAGATATGGCCTTGGAACACGGAGACCGAAAGGTCGAGCGTGAATCATATACTAGATATGATCAACATAGTTATGTTCACCATTGAAAACTACTCCATCTCACGTGATGATCGGTTATGGTTTAGTTGATTTGGATCACGTGATCACTTAGAAGATTAGAGGGATGTCTTTCTAAGTGGGAGTTCTTAAGTAATATGATTAATTGAACTTTAATTTATCATGAACTTAGTCCTGGTAGTATTTTGCAAATTATGTTGTAGATCAATAGCTCGCGTTGTTGCTTTCATATGTTTATATTTATATGTGTTCCTAGAGAAAACTATGTTGAAAGATGTTAGTAGCAATGATGCGGATTGGATCCGTGATCTGAGGTTTATCCTCATTGCTGCGCAGAAGAATTATGTCCTTGATGCACCGCTAGGTGATAAACCTATTGCAGGAGCAGATGCAGACGTTATGAACGTTTGGCTAGCTCAATATGATGACTACTTGATAGTTTAGTGCACCATGCTTAACGGCTTAGAATCAGGACTTCAAAGACGTTCTGAATGTCATGGACCATATGAGATGTTCCAGGAATTGAAGTTAATATTTCAAGCAAATACCCGAGTTGAGAGATATGAAGTCTCCAACAAGTTCTATTGCTAAAAGATGGAGGAGAATCGCTCAACTAGTGAGCATGTGCTCAGATTGTCTGGGTACTACAATCGCTTGAATCAAGTGGGAGTTAATCTTCCAGATAAGATAGTGATTGACAGAGTTCTCTAGTCACCATCACTAAGTTAGTAGAACTTTGTGATGAACTATAGTATGCAAGGGATGACGAAAACGATTCCCGAGCTCTTCGTGATGTTGAAATCGACGAAGGTAGAAATCAAGAAAGAGCATCAAGTGTTGATGATTGACAAGACCACTAGTTTCAAGAAAAGGGCAAAGGGATAGAAAGGGAACTTCAAGTAGAATGACAAGCAAGTTGTCACTCCCGCGAAGAAGCTCACAGCTGGACCAAAGCCTGAAACTGAGTGCTTACACTGCAAAGGAAATAGTCACTAGAAGCGGAAATGCCCTAGATATTTAGTGGAATAAGTAGGATGGCAAAGTGAACAAGGGTATATTTGATATACAGGATTTGATGTGTACCTTACTAGTGTTTATAGTAACCCCTGAGTATTTGATACTTGTTCGGTTGCTAAGATTAGTAACTCGAAACAGGAGTTACAGAATAAACAGAAACTAGTTGAGGGTGAAGTGACGATGTGTGTTGGAAGTAGTTCCAAGATTGATATGATCATCATCGCACACTCCCTATACTTTCGGGATTAGTGTTGAAACTAAATAAGTGTTATTTGGTGTTTGTGTTGAGCATGAATATGATTTGATCATGTTTATTGCAATACGGTTATTCATTTAAGTAAGAGAATAAATTGTTGTTCTGTTTACATGAATAAAACCTTATATGGTTACACACCCAATGAAAATGGTTCGTTGGATCTCGATCGTAGTGATACACATATTCATAATATTGAAACCAAAAGATGCAAAGTTAATAATGATAGTGCAACTTATTTGTGCACTGCAGTTTAGGTCATATTGGTGTAAAGCGCATGAAGAAACTCCATGCTGATGGGATTTTGGAATCACTTGATTATGAATCACTTGATGCTTGCGAACCATGCCTTATGGGCAAGATGACTAAAGACTCCGTTCTCCGGAACAATAGAGCGAGCAACTGACTTATTGGAAACAATACATACTGATGTATGTGGTCCAGTGAGTGTTGATGCTCGTGGCGGGTATCGTTATTTTCTGACCTTCACAAGATGAATTGAGCAGATATGAATATATCTACTTGATGAAACATAAGTCTGAAATAATTGAAAGGTTCAAAGAATTTCAGAGTGAAGTGGAAAAATCATCATAACAAGAAAATAAAGTTTCTATGATCTGATCGCGGAGACGAATATTTGAGTTACGAGTTTGGTCTTCAATTAAAACAATGTGGAATAGTTTCACAGCTCAGGCCACCTGGAACACCACAATGTTATGGTGTGTCCGAACGTCGTAACTGCACTTTATTGGATATGGTGCGATCTATGATGTCTCTTATCGGTTTTACCACTATCGTTTTGGGGTTGTGCATTAGAGACAGCTGCATTCACATTTAAAAGGGCACCATCTAAATCCGTTGAGACGACACCGTATGAACTATGGTTTAGCAGTAAACCTAAGCTGTCGTTTCTTAAAGTTTGGAGTTGCGATGCTTATATGAAAAAGTTTCAACCTGATAAGCTCGAACCCAAATCGGAGAAGTGCGTCTTCATAGAATACCCAAAGGAAACTGTTGGGTACTCCTTCTATCACAAATCCAAAGGCAAAACATTCGTTGCTAAGAATGGATCCTTTCTAGAGAAGGAGTTTCTCTCGAAAGAAGTGAGTGGGAGGAAAGTAGAACTTGATGAGGTAACTGTACCTGCTCCCTTATTTGAAAGTAGTTCATCACAGAAATCTATTCATGTGGCTACTACACCAATTAGTGAGGAAGTTAATGATGATGATCATGAAACTTCAGATTAAGTTACTACAGAACCTCGTAGGTCTTCCAGAGTAAGATCCGCACCAGAGTGGTATGGTAATCCTGTTCTGGACGTTATGTTACTAGACCATGACGAACCTACGAACTATGAAGAAGCGATGGTGAGCCCAGATTCCGCAAAATGGCTTGAGGCCATGAGATCTGAGATAAGATCCATGTATGAAAACAAAGTATGGACTTTGATTGACTTGCCCAATGATCGGCGAGACATTGAGACTAAATGGATCTTCAAGAGGAAGACGGACGCTGATAGTGTTACTATCTACAAAGCTAGAATTGTCGCAAAAGGTTTTCGACAAGTTCAAGGTGTTGACTACGATGAGAGTTTTTCACTTGTATCTATGCTTAAGTCTGTCTGAATCATGTTAGCAATTGCCACATTTTATGAAATCTGGCAAATGGATGTCAAAACTGCATTCCTTAATGGATTTTTAAAGAAGAGTTGTATATGATGCAACCAGAAGGTTTTGTCGATCCGAAAGGTGCTAACAAAATGTGCAAGCTCCAGCGATCCATCAATGGACTAGTGCAAGCATCTCGGAGTTGGAATATACGCTTTGATAAGTTGATCAAAGCATATAGATTTAATACAGACTTGCGGTGAAGCCTGTATTTACAAGAAAGTGAGTGGGAGCACTACAGCATTTCTGATAAGTATATGTGAATGACATATTGTTGATCGGAAATAATGTAGAATTTTTCTGGAAAGCATAAAGGAGTGTTTGAAAGGAGTTTTTCAAAGAAAGACCTTGGTGAAGCTGCTTACACATTGAGCATCAAGATCTATAGAGATAGATCAAGATGCTTGATAAGATTTTTCAATGAGTACATACCTTGACAAGATTTTGAAGTAGTTCAAAATGGAACAGTCAAAGAAAGAGTTCTTGCCTGTGTTGCAAGGTGTGAAGTTGAGTAAGACTCAAAACCCGACCATGGCAAAAAAATAGAAAAGAATGAACAGTTATTCCCTATGCCTCAGTCATAGGTTCTATAAAGTATGCTATGATGTGTACTAGACCTATTGTATACCTTGCTCTGAGTTTGGCAAAGGAATACAATTTTGATCTAAAAGTAGATCACTAGAACAGCGGTCAAGAATATCCTTAGTGAGGACTAAGGAGATGTTTCTCGATTATGGAGGTGATAAAGAGCCAGTCGTAAAAGGTTACAACGATGCAAGCTTTTACACCAATCCAGATGACTCTAAGTATCAATCTGGATACATATTGAAAGTGGGAGCAATTAGCTAGAGTAGCTCCGCGCAGAGCATTGTGGACATAGAATATTTGCAAAATACATACGGCTCTGAATGTGACAGACCCGTTGACTAAACTTCTCTCATGAGCAAAACATGATCATACCTTAGTACTCTTTGGGTGTTAATCACATAGCTATGTGAACTAGATTATTGACTCTAGTAAACCCTTTGGGCGTTGATCACATGACGATGTGAACTATGGGTGTTAATCATATACAGATATGAATATTGATGTTAAATCACATGGCGATGTGAACTAGATTATTGACTCTAGTGCAAGTGGGAGACTGAAGGAAATATGCCCTAGAGGCAATAATAAAGTTATTATTTATTTCATTATTTCATGATAAATGTTTATTATTCATGCTAAATTGTATTAACCGGAAACATAATACATGTGTGAATACATAGACAAACATAGTGTCACTAGTATGCCTCTACTTGACTAGCTCATTAATCAAAGATGGTTATGTTTCCTAACCATAGACATGTGTTGTCATTTGATTAATGGGATTACGTCATTAGAAGAATGATGTGACTGACTTGACCCATTCCGTTAGCTTAGCACACGATCGTTTAGTATGTTGCTACTGCTTTCTTCATGACTTATACATGTTCCTGTGACTATGAGATTATGCAACTCCCGTTTACCAGAGGAACACTTTGTGTGCTACCAAACGTCACAGCGTAACTGGGTGATTATAAAGGTGCTCTACAGGTGTCTCCGAAGGTACATGTTGGGTTGGCGTATTTCGAGATTAGGTTTTGTCACTCCGATTGTCGGAGAGGTATCTCTGGGCCCTCTCGGTAATACACATCACTTAAGCCTTGCAAGCATTGCAACTAATGAGTTAGTTGTGGGATGACGTATTACGGAACGAGTAAAGAGACTTGTCGGTAACGAGATTGAACTAGGTATTGGATACCGACGATCGAATCTCGGGCAAGTAACATACCGATGACAAAGGGAACAGCGTATGTTGTTATGCGGTTTGACCGATAAAGATCTTCGTAGAATATGTAGGAACCAATATGAACATCCAGGTTCCACTATTGGTTATTGACCGGAAACAGTTCTAGGTCATGTCTACATAGTTCTCGAACCCGTAGGGTCCGCATGCTTAAAGTTACGATGACAGTTATATTATGAGTTTATGAGTTTTGATGTACCGAAGGAGTTTGGAGTCCCGGATGAGATCGGGGACATGAAGAGGAGTCTCGAAATGGTTGAGACGTAAAGATCGATATATTGGACGACTATATTTGGACTTCGGAAAGGTTCCGAGTGATTCGGGTATTTTTCGGAGTACCGGAGAGTTACGGGAATTCGCCGGGAGAAGTATTGAGCCTTATTGGGCCATACGGGAAAGAGAGAGGGGCTGCCTAGGGCAGGCCGCGCCCC
>NC_041383.1:49304504-49324329 GCF_002162155.2 Triticum dicoccoides
GAATTGGACTAGGGGGAGGGGCCGCACCCCCTCCTTCCTTCCCTTCTCTCTTCCCTTTCCTTCTCTCCTACTCCTACTACATGGAAGGTCTCCTAGTTGGACTAGGAAAGGAGGGAATCCTACTCCCGGTGGGAGTAGGACTCCTCCCTGGCGCGCCCTCCCTTGGCCGGCCGCCCCCTCCCCCTTGATCCTTTATATACGGGGGCAGGGGGCACCCCATGACACAAGTTGATCTACGGATCGTTCCTTAGCCGTGTGCGGTGCCCCCCTCCACCATATTCCACCTCGGTCATATCGCCGCGGAGTTTAGGCGAAGCCCTGCGCCGGTAGAACATCATCATCGTCACCATGCCGTCGTGCTGACGGAACTCATCCCCGACGCTTTGCTGGATTGGAGCCCGGGAACGTCATCGAGCTGAACGTGTGCTGAACACGGAGGTGCCGTACGTTCGGTGCTTGGATCGGTCGAATCATGAAGACGTACGACTACATCAACCGCGTTGTCATAACGCTTCCGCTTACGGTCTTCGAGGGTACATGGACAACATTCTCCCCTCTCGTTGCTATGCCATCACCATGATCTTGCGTGTGCGTAGGAATTTTTTTGAAATTACTACGTTCCCCAACATGCGACACCCAAGAATGCAAGCTCATAGCTTCAGCCACTGTTCTCCTATTGTAGTTTCTTGTGAATGGGAGGTGAATGGGAGATTATTAGAAATACGTTGACGCCCTGAGTGGTTAAGCAACCAACGGTATTTCCTTGGCCATTTTCCTAGATATTCATAACAAAGTAGCATTTCATTTCCAACCGAAATCTGCGCCAAACTCTTATATGTTTTAGCACATTGAAATGACTTGTTGCTTCAGACCTTATTATTCAAGTGACTGTTGGGAATCATTGCATGGAAGAAAAAAAACTTCTACGCACACGCAATGATGTATCCATGGAGATGCATAGCAACGAGGGGCCGAGTGTGTCTATGTACCCTCGTAGACTGTAAGCGAAAGCGTTTCTCAATGCGGTTGATGTAGTCGAACTTCTTCGCGCTTCAACCAATCAAGTACCGAACGCACGGCACATCCGCGTTTTGCACACGTTCAGCTCGGTGACGTCCCTCGCCTTCTTGATCCAGCAACGTCGAGGTAGTAGATGAGTTCCATCAGCACGACAGTGTGGTGACGGTGATGGTGAAGTGATCCTCGCAGGGCTTCGCCTAAGCACTACGAAAATATGATCGGGGTTGTAAACGGTGGAGGGGGCCCCGCACATGGCTAAACAATTGTCTCGGGTGTGCTAGGTGCCCGCCTCCCACATATATATAGGTCGGAGGGGGAGGGGAGAGGCAAGGAGGTGCCACAAGTAGGACCAAAACCTACTTGGGCTCCTCCCAAGCCGCGCGCCTCCCCTGCCATATATGTCGGAAGGGGGAGGAAAGAGGGGGAGAGAGAAGGAAGTGGGAATCCTATTCCCTTTCTTTCCTTTCCTCCTTCCCCTTTCCTTCTCCACCTTGGCTAGCCCATATGGGGGGCACAGCAGCCCCTTGTGGCTGGTGTGTTTCCCCTCTTGGCCCATAAGTCCCATATCTTTTGCCAAGGGTGCCCTGAACCCCTTCCGGTGACCTCATATGTACCAAGTACCCTTCGAAACACTTCTGGTGTCCGAATACTATCGTCCTATATATCAATCTTTACCTCTCGACCATTTCGAGACTCCTCGTCATGTCGGTGATCTCATCCGGGACTCCGAACAACATTCAATGACTATCGGGGATATACCCCGCAGTGTAACCCGGCCGGAAGTAATAACCGGCCGGACTTGGCGACACACTAATGACCCGTCCTGACTGGACGACACACTAAGTGACCCGCCCGATCCTGGCGACTTATGGGCGACCTGGCAAGCGGATCAGAGGAGCGACAAGACCCGGGGGCCCAGGAGGCTCAAGGCCCAGAAGGCCGGCTTACGTTATGATAGGCCGGCTTAAGAGGAAAGGCATGAGGAATATCTCTGAGGGAGTCCTGGATTAGGGGGTGTCCGGATAGCTGGACTACCATCATCAGACTGAACTATCATCGGCCGGACTATCATCATCGACCGGACTCCAAGACTATGAAGATACAAGATTGAAGACTTCGCCCCGTGTCCGGATGGGACTTTCCTTGGCGTGGAAGGCAAGCTTGGCGATACGGATATGTAGATCCCCTACCATTGTAACCGACTCTATGTAACCCTAGCCCTCTCTGGTGTTTATATAAACCGGATGGCTCTAGTCCGTAGAACAACAACCATTACAATCATACCATAGGCTAGCTTCTAGGGTTTAGCCTCCTTGATCTCGTGGTAGATCCACTCTTGTAAACATCCACAATATCAATATCAATCAAGCAGGACGTAGGGTTTTACCTCCATCAAGAGGGCCCGAACCTGGGTAAAACATCGTGTCCCCTGCCTCCTGTTACCATCCGCCTAGACGCACAGTTCGGGACCCCCTACCCGAGATCCGCCGGTTTTGACACCGACATTGGTGCTTTCATTGAGAGTTCCTCTGTGTCATCACCGATAGGCTTGATGACCTCTTCAATTGACAACAACGCAGTCCTGGGTGAGACTTTTCTCCCCGGATAGATCTTCGTATTCGGCGGCTTCGCGCTGCGGGCCAACTCACTTGGCCATCTGGAGCAGATCGAAAGCTACGCCCCTGGCCGTCAGGTCAGGTTTGGAAGCCTAAACTTCACGGCCGATATCCGCGGGGACTTGATCTTCGATGGATCTGAGCCACAGCCGAGCGTGCCGCGCTGTCACGATGGGCACGACCTAACTCTGCCGCCAGACAGCACCTGAGGCCGCACACGAATCCGCTCCGACCCATAGTCCGGAGCCGATCGCTCAGATCGAGGACGGATGGCTGGACACCGCCTCGGGAGCTGCAACTTCTGCGGTGATGGAGCCGAACACTTACCTTGTCCCACATAAAGCTCATGACTCCGAGGTGCCGGACTCCCTGCCGGACTCCGAACCTCCTGCGCCCCTTCCAGTCGAATCCGATCGGGCGCCGATCATGGAATTCACCACTGCGGACATCTTTCAGCACTCACCCTTCGGCAATATCTTAAATTTGCTGAAGCATCTCTCGCTATCCGGAGAGCCCTGGCCGAACTACGGCCAGGACGGTTGGGACGCAGACGACGAAGAAATTCAGAGCCCACCCACCACCCACTTCGTAGCCACCGTCGACGATCTAACCGACGTACTCGCCTACGACTCCAAAGACATCGACGGTATGGACGACGATGCCGAAGACTATCAAGAAGCAGTGCCTACAGGACACTGGAAGACCACCTCGTCATACGACATATACATGGTGGACACTCCAAAAGATGGGGACGGCGAAGAAGCAGCGGAGGCCGATTCATTAAAGAAACAGCCCAAGCGCCAACGTCAGCGGCGCCGCTCTAAATCCCGCCACAGCAAGAATGGAGATTCCGGCACAGGAGATAATAGCACCCCGGAAAGTGCCGAAGACAACCCCCTCCAGCACGATCCAGCGCAGGAGGAGGCAGAAGCAAGCCCTTACGAGAGGGCGGCAGACGAAGAGGTCGAGGATGATAATTACTTACCTCCCTCCGGAGACGAGGCAAGCCTCGACGACGACAAATTCGTCGTGCCTGAGGATCCCGTCGAACAAGAGCGTTTTAGACGCAGGCTAATGGCCACGGCAAACAGCCTAAAGAAAAAGCAGCAACAGCTTCAAGCTGATCAAGACCTACTGGCCGATAGATGGACCGAGGTCCTCGCGGCCGAAGAGTATGAACTCGAATGCCCCTCCAAAAGTTACCCAAAACGCAAGTTGCTCCCCCGACTAGAGGAGGAAGCGTACAAACCTGCATCACCAGCGCACAATACGGCAGACCGACCACCTCGTGGCCGCGACAGAGAGGCATGCAAGCCCTCCACCAAAACCGTACCCCGGCATCGCTCAAAAAGCATGGAGCAACGAGGGAACGCGCCGGACTTGCAAGATATATTTGAGGACAAGGCAAGACAATCAAGATCTATCTATGGATCACGTGGGCACCCCAAGACCCGCGATGAATACCGTCGCGCCGGATACAACTACTCCGGCCGGGCCAAACACAGCAGACAACGCTCTCTCGAGCTACGTCGCGATATTGCTCAATACAGAGGCGCCGCACACCCACTATGCTTCACTGATGAAGTAATGGATCATCAAATCCCTGAAGGGTTTAAACCTGTTAATATCGAATCCTACGATGGCACAACAGACCCCGCGGTTTGGATTGAGGATTATCTCCTCCATATACATATGGCCCGCGGCGACGATCTTCACGCCATCAAATATCTCCTGCTCAAGCTTAAAGGACCAGCTCGGCATTGGCTTAACAGCCTGCCCGCAGAGTCAATTGGATGCTGGGAAGACCTGGAAGCCGCATTCCTCGACAACTTCCAGGGCACGCATGTGCGACCACCGGACGCAGATGACCTAAGCCACATAATCCAGCAGCCAGACGAATCGGCCAGGCAATTCTGGACACGGTTCTTAACAAAGAAAAATCAAATCGTCGATTGTCCGGATGCAGAGGCCCTCGCTGCCTTCAAACATAACATCCGCGACGAGTGGCTGGCCCGGCACCTAGGACAGGAGAAGCCGAAATCCATGGCAGCCCTCACATCACTCATGACCCGCTTCTGTGCGGGAGAGGATAGCTGGCTAGCTCGCAGCAACAACCTCAGCAAAAACGCTGGCAGTCCGGATACCAAGGACCGCAATGGCAGGTTGCGTTGAAACAAAACCAAACGCCGCATTAACGGTGACAGCAATGAGGATACGGCAGTCAACGCCGGATTCCGAGGCTCCAAGCCCGGTCAACGGAAGAAGCCATTCAAAAGAACCACTCCGGGCCCGTCCAATTTGGACCGAATACTCGACCGCTCCTGTCAAATACATGGAACCCCTAAAAAGCCAGCTAACCACACCAACATAGATTGTTGGGTATTCAAGCAGGCAGGCAAATTAATCGCCGAAAACAGTGACAAGGGGCTACACAGCGATGACGAGGAAGAGACCTGGCCGCCGAACAACAGAGGACAAAAGGGATTCTCCCCTCAAGTTCGGACGGTAAACATGATATACGCAACGCATATCCCCAAGAGGAAGCGGAAGCGTGCACTAAGGGACGTATACGCGATGGAGCCAGTCGCCCCAAAATTCAACCCATGGTCCTCTTGCCCGATCACTTTCGATCGAAGAGACCATCCGACCAGTATCCGCCATGGCTTATTCTCCGCATTGGTTTTAGACCCAATCGTCGATGGATTTCACCTCACGAGAGTCCTGATGGACGGCGGCAGTAGCCTGAACCTGCTTTATCAGGATACAGTGTGCAAGATGGGCATAGACCCTTCAAGGATTAAACCTACAAAGACAACCTTCAAAGGCGTCATACCAGGTGTCGAGGCCTGTTGTACAGGCTCAGTTACACTGGAAGTGGTCTTCGGATCCCCGGATAATTTCCGAAGCAAGGAGTTAATCTTCGACATAGTCCCATTCCGCAGTTGCTATCACGCTCTGCTCGGGCGAACCGCGTTCGCAAAATTCAACGCGGTGCCGCATCATGCATACCTTAAGCTCAAGATGCCAGGCCCTCGTGGAGTCATCACGGTCAATGGAAACACGGAACGCTCCCTCCGAACGGAGGAACATACAGCGGCTCTCGCGGCAGAAGTACAGAGCAGCCTTTTAAGGCAATTCTCGAGTCCGGCCGTTAAACGACCGGACACGGCCAAACGCGCCCGGAGCAACATCAACCAAGACCACCTGGCACGTTCCGAGCACGCGTAGCAATGCGGCCTCAACCCCAGCCCTCGCACAATTGTAAGACAAACTCTCCGCGTACATAAATACGCCCTGGAGATACCATGGGCATAGGGGGAGAGGCACAACCACAACAAACCCAGAGTGCGGTTCGACCACACCAGGGGCTACCAAGTGTGTCGCTCTTTTTATCTTTTATTTTTCTCTTTTTTTTACAGAACTTTGTCCGGCGGCGAACCTGCCGAACTCATGATGCAACAGCCAGGGAGGGACAAAGGCTACGACGAACACTCAGGTGGTCTCCATTACGAGCATTAAATTTGTTAAATACACCATTCCGCGGCCTACCCCTAGAGGGAGACGCCTTTAATTCGTCCAATCCCTTGCTTTTCGCACTATTTGTGTCATTCCGCACTCATAGCAGATCTTCTCGAATAAAATGCAGCACTTTTTGCCCATAATTGCATTACCTTATATATATATGTTCATTTACGACATGTTGCATCCGTACATTTTGGTACGGCCAAATACACCAGGGGCTTATATTCCCCGCATTACGGTGTGATAAAGTCCGCACACTTTCACAAGTGCGGCACCCCGAACTTATAGCATTATATGAATCGGCTCCGAATCATGTCTTGGGTCAATAGTTGGGTTTGCCCGGCTCCCATGTTTGGCACCTTACGTTTCCGTTCTATCGGCTAAGGTAGCACTGGGAGAACCACTGCGATTGCGCCCCGGTTGAGCCGGGTTAACGCCTCAGTGGAGAAATCTAAAACTGACTGTCATGATAAGGCGAGAGACTGGTCGCTGTTCGAGAGGTCCTTTCGGGTCCTTAAAGACCTACGCCGCTTCGAGCGAAGTTCCGGATAATGTTCGACGAAGGCGTGGATAGCGCCCCTAATTCGGTCTTCCGAATACTAGGGGCTTCGCCGAAATTTAAAATTATAGAATTCTATGGCTAAGTGAGAGTGTTCAAGCACTATAAGTCCGGTTGCCTTGTTCGTTGTGTTGAGCGCCTCCCTAGATGGACCCAAAAATGGGAACAAGAGTGCTCAAGTTTATCCCGAACACCCCAGCACTCGTGGCATGGGGGCTGAAGCCGACGACTTGCCATCTCTCAGATTTAATAAACGGCCGCACATAAGGTAATATTTTAAATTAACAAGCGTTGCTTAGCGCATATGAACAAAGTTTTCAGCGCACAGGATAACACATTGCGAATTTACTCAATAATTACATCCCTGGGGCACTCATCCGCAATCTTGCGGGCACCCTTCAGGACAGTCTTATAGTACATTTCAGGCGTATGATATTCCTTGCCCACTGGCGGCGTGTCAGTGATTAGCTTCTCCGCATCCAGCTTGCCCCAATGCACCTTTGCGCGGGCAAGGGCCCGACGAGCACCTTCAATACAGGTGGAGCGCTTGATAACCTCCACCCAGGGGCACGCATCCACCAACCGTTGCACGAGGCCGAAGTAGCTCCCAGGCATGGCCTCTTCAGGCCACAGCCGGACTATGAGGCCCTTCATGGCCTCCTCGGCCACCTTGTGGAGCTCGACCAGCTGCTTCAGCTGGTCGCTAGGGGGCACCGGATGGCCGGCCTCAGCATACTGAGACCAGAAGACCTTCTCCGTTGAGCTCCCCTCCTCGGCCCGGTAGAATGCGGCGGCATCAGACACGCTGCGAGGCAGATCTGCAAACGCCCCTGGAGAGCTCCGAATTCGGGTAAGTAACACGTAATTTACATTCACATGCTTGCTCTGCATGCAAGCTCGGACTCTCGAGTCTTTGAGTCACGCTCCAAACTCTCATGCTTTTCCATGAGAGCCTGGAGCTCTTGCTGAACCACCGCCACCCGCGCCTCCTGCTTTTCTCGCTCTGCCCATTCCGCGGCCGCATTGCATTCGGCCGCAGACAACGCCTCCTTCAGGGTCGCCACCTCATTCATGGCCCCTGCAGTACCCATGTTATCCTTGTTATTTTTTGTTGCAACCTAAATCCTTTTCTGTAAGGTACAAGTTCAAAGTGGTGTTACTCACCCTCTTTGTCCTGGAGCTGCTTCTTGGCGCGGCCGAGCTCTTGCTCGGACCGCTCGAGCTCCTGCTTCAAAGCACCGACCTTTGCAGTCAGTGCGGCAGAGGTCAGCAGCGCAGCCTGCAACCCATATTGACATAATTTTTTAGCAACCCTGCGTATATCTTCTTTTTTTCAGATCCTCAGTTCAGCTTTTTCTTTCCGAACACCGAACCGAGCATCAGGGGCTACTGTCTATGCGGTATTACATTGCATAATTTTAACTTCTTACCTCAAAGCCTGATAGAAGGCTACTGCAGGCTTTGGTCAGCCCGCTCTTGGCGAGCTGCACCTTCTGAATCACCGCACTCATAATGGTGCGGTGTTCTTCCTCGACGGAAGCGGTCTGTAGCGCCTCCAACAAATTGTCTGGCGCCTCCGGTTGGACAAAAGCCGCCGGCGTCACGGTCTTGCCCTTCGTGCGAAGGGGCCGCCGGCCAGACTCCGGAACCACTGCGGGTTCTGATATGGAGTCCGGCGCAAAGTCCGGGAGGACGCCTTGTGGCGCCTCCGGAGCCTCCCCCTGATGGGTCCCTTCTTGGGATCCCACCTCGGCGTCCTCGGTGTTGCGAGGGGTGGAGGCGGTCAGGATGGAGTCTACATCCGACGGAGCCAACGACCCGCTCGATGAAGCGGGGAGATCATCATTGGCCGGACTACAGGCAGCATGCGGCATCAGAACGACACTATGTGACAGAGAAAAAGAAATTATAAATCACTCAGGAATCCAGATACTTACGATCTGGCTGGAGGCCTGGCCCTTGAAGGCCATTCTTCTTCGCCAACGTTGATGTTGGCGGAGCTGTCCGGGGGAATAGTCCTTCCCCTCTTGGACCCTTGGCCTCCCCTGTTGGGGAAGCCTTCCTCTTCCTCTCTCCCTCCTCTGAGAGAGAGTCCTCTTTCTCCTCCTCGTTTTCGGGGGAGGAGTCCGCCCCGGAGTCGTCGGACACCTGAAAACGGGAACTCTTTCGAGCACCCATGGCCTCCTTCTTGGCCTTCTTCTCCGGCACCACGTGCGGTGCCGGAACCAGCAGCCTCGCTAGATGGGCGTCTACTGGGTTTTCTGGCATAGGAGCCGGGCAGATAATCTGCTCCGCCTTCCTCATCCAGTCCTGTCAAAGGAAAAGGGGAAATTAAAACCCGCATAGAGTCAAACTATGAAAAGCAAGTGTCCCGTCAAGGGGTAGAATCACTTACCTCGTCGGCTTGGCGCTGCGAGCGAAATCCGCGATCTTCA
Source organism: Triticum dicoccoides (assembly GCF_002162155.2). NCBI lineage: Eukaryota > Viridiplantae > Streptophyta > Magnoliopsida > Poales > Poaceae > Triticum > Triticum dicoccoides. The sequence continues at coordinate 49,313,657 of NC_041383.1, forward strand.
GTCGCGGATGCGGGGGCTTCGGCGCCCTTAAACAGCACCCTCCAGGCGCCTTCGTACGTCGTGTCGAAGAGCCCGCTTAGCGCCTGGTGCTGTTCCGGATTGAACTCCCACAGATTGAATGCCCGCTCTTGGCATGGGAGAATCCGGCGGATGAGCATGACTTGGACCACATTAACCAGCCTGAGCTTCTTCACCAGCTTCTGGATACAGGCTTGGAGTCCCGTCAGCTCCTCCGAACTACCCCACAGCAAGCCCTTCTCTTTCCAGGAGGTGAGCTGCGTGGGGATACCAGATCTGAACTCGAGGGCCGCCGCCCACTTAGGGTCGCGCGGCTCGGTGATATAGAACCACCCCGATTGCCACCCCTTGACGGATTCCATGAAGGCCCCTTCGAACCAAAGGACATTGGGCATCTTGCCCAACATGGCACCTCCGCACTCCGCTTGAGTGCCCTTCACTACCTTCGGCTTGACATTGAAGGTCTTGAGCCACAAGCCGAAGTGGGGCTGGATGCAGAGGAAGGCCTCGCACACGATGATAAACGCCGAGATGTTGAGGATGAAGTTCGGCGCCAGATCATGGAAATCCAGGCCGTAGTAGAACATGAGCCCCTGGACAAAGGGGTGAAGTGGAAAACCCAGTCCGCGGAGGAAGTGGGGAAGAAAAATGACCCTCTCATGGGGCCTGGGGGTGGGGATGAGCTGCCCCTCGTCGGGCAGCCGGTGCGCGATGTCGCCGGACAGGTAGCCGGCGCTGCGCAGTCTTTCGATGTGCTCCTCCGTAACGGAGGAGGTCATCCACTTGCCTCCCGCTCCGGACATAACTGGGGAAGGTTGAGACGAGATGTGTGTGCTTGGGCGCTGGAGCTCGAGTGCGCGGAGATGGATAAGCAAAGGAGGAAGAAGGCGTAGGTGAAAAGGTGAATCCTTATCCCTTATATGGGCAGGCGAAGTCTACGCGTCCCCCACCGGCCTGGTAAAACTCGCTTATTCCCCAAGCGTCACCATCAATGGCGCGGTTGGGTTACCCACGTCCGTATTGATGAGAATCCCGGATTAAGGGGGACACGATCTCTGCTTCGACAAGACGTGCCAAGGAAACCGCTTCGCTAAATGCGCTGAGGTGGTAGAGTAAAAAACGATTCAAGTAATGGCTTGGTAGTGGCGTGACGTCATGCCGCAAAAAAACGTCAGCAGATTGAACTTGTGTATATATTATTCTCTCTACGGTGGAATGTGGAATTTATTTTGCAGAGCCGGACACTATCCTGGTGTTCACAATCTTCTATCATTTGAAGGAGGAACCCGCCTTGCAATGCCAAGCAATATACGCGCCGGACTTATCGTCATTAAAGCCTGGTTCAGGGGCTACTGAGGGAGTCCTGGATTAGGGGGTGTCTGGATAGCCGGACTACCATCATCAGACCGAACTATCATCGGCCGGACTATCATCATCGACCGGACTCCAAGACTATGAAGATACAAGATTGAAGACTTCGCCCCGTGTCCGGATGGGACTTTCCTCGGCGTGGAAGGCAAGCTTGGCGATACGGATATGTAGATCCCCTACCATTGTAACCGACTCTATGTAACCCTAGCCCTCTCCGGTGTTTATATAAACCGGATGGCTCTAGTCCGTAGAACAACAACCATTACAATCATACCATAGGCTAGCTTCTAGGGTTTAGCCTCCTTGATCTCGTGGTAGATCCACTCTTGTAAACATCCACAATATCAATATCAATCAAGCAGGACGTAGGGTTTTACCTCCATCAAGAGGGCCCGAACCTGGGTAAAACATCGTGTCCCCTGCCTCCTGTTACCATCCGCCTAGACGCACAGTTCGGGACCCCCTACCCGAGATCCGCCGGTTTTGACACCGACAATCTCCCTTACAAGGAATCAAGACCCGGACTTATATCCGGCTTGTAGTACAAGATAGGCTAGTCCTAATCCTATTTTGACTCCACATGTAACCCGCCCCTCTAACTTATATAAGGAGGGGCAGGGCTCCCCAAAGAGGGGAAGAAGAACAATCTCTAGGGCTAGACACAAAGAGCCGGCTTACCAGCGATTCCTCTCATGAGCATAATGAGACCTAGCCACAAACAGCATGTAGGGTTATTACCGGATGATGTTTCCCGAGGCCCGAAGCTGTCTAAATCCTTGTCTTCCGTGTTGCGTCTCTCGTCCTGATCAACCCCTCTCAAGCTACCACATAGATGTGTTGGCCTCATGACTAAGTCCTGACACTAAGGACATCTGACGTGTTAATTCCACGACAGTCACCAAATCACATAACTTCTATAATACTATATCATCATCGAACGTTAAGCGTGCAGACCCTACGGGTTCGAGAACTATGTAGACATGACCGAGACACCTCTCTGGTTAATAACCAATAGCGGAACATGGATGTCCATATTGGATCCTACATATTCTACGAAGATCTTTATCGATCGAACTGTTATGACAACATACACAATTCCATTTGTCCATCATTATGTTACTTGCCCGAGATTCGATCGTCGGTATCTTCATACCTAGTTCAATCTCGTTACCGGGAAGTATCTTTACTTGTTCCATAATACATCACTTCATGACTAACTCCTTAGTCGTTTGCTTGCAGGCTTATGATGTGTATTACCGAGAGGGCCCAGAGATACCTCTCCAATACTTGGAGTGACAAATCCTAATCTCGATCTATGCCAACTAAACAAACACCTTCGAAGATACCTATGGAGCATCTTTACAATCACCCAGTTACGTTGTGACATTTGATAGGACACAAGGTATTCCTCCGGTATCCGGGAGTTGCATAATCTCATAGTCGAAGGAATGTGTAGTTGACATGACGAAAGCAATAGCAATAAAACTTAATGATCATTATGTGAAGCTAATGGATGGGTCTTGTCCATCACATCATTCTCCTAATGATGTGATCCCGTTATAAAATGAAAACGCATGTACATGATTAGGAAACCTTAACCATCTTTGATCAACGAGCTAGTCTAGTAGAGGCTCACCAGGGACACATTGTTTGTTTATGTATTCACACATGTATTAAGATTTCCGATCAATACAATTCTAGCATGAATTATAAACCTTTATCATGAAAAAGGAAATATAAAATAACAACTTTAGTATTGCCTCTAGGGCATATTTCCTTTAGTCTCCCACTTGCACTAGAGCCGATAATCTAGATTATAATGTAATAAATCTAACACCCATGGAGTCTTGGTGCTGATCATGTTTTGCTCGCAGAAGAGGCTTAGTCAATGGGTCTGCTACAGTCAGATCCGTATGTATTTTGCAATCTCCATGTCTCCCTCCTTGACTTATTCACGGATGGAGTTGAAGCGTCTCTTGATGTGTTTGGTTCTCTTGTGAAATCTGGATTCTTTTGCCAGGGTAATTTCTCCAGTGTTGTCACAAAAGATTTTCATTGGACCCGATGCACTAGGTACGATATTACACCTAGATCAGATATGAACTCCTTCATTTGCTGCTTCCGAAGCAGCTATCTACTCCGCTTCACACGTAGATGCCACCACGACGCTCTGCTTGATACTGCACCAACTGACAGCTCCACAATTCAATATAAATACGTATCCGGTTTGTGACTTAGAGTCATCCGGATCAGTGTCAAAGGTAGCATCGATGTAACCATTTACGACGAGCTCTTTGTCACCTCCATATATGAGAAACATGTCCTTGGTCCTTTTCAGGTACTTAAGGATGTTCTTGACAGTTGTCCAGTGATTCACTCATGGATTACTTTGGTACCTCCCTATCAAACTTATGGCAAGGCACACATCAGGTCTGGTACACAGCATAGCATACATGATAGAACCGAGGGTTGAGGCATGGGGAATGACTTTCATTTTCTCTCTATCTTCTGCAATGGTCGGGCTTTGAGTCTGACTCAACTTCACACCTTGTAACACAGGCAAGAACCCTTTCTTCGACTGTTCCATTTTGAACTTCTTCAAAACTTTGTCATGGTATGTGCTTTGTGAAAGTCCTATTAAGCGACTTGATCTATATCTATAGATATTGATGCCCAATATATAAGTAGCTTCACCGAGGTCTTTCTTTGAAAAACTCTTATTCAAGTATCCTTTTATGCTATCCAGAAATTCTACATTATCTCCAATCAACAATATGTCATCTACATATCATATTAGAAATGCTACAGAGCTCCCACTCACTTTCTTGTAAATACATGCTTCACCGAAAGTCTGTATAAAAGCATATGCTTTGATCAACTCATCAAAGTGTATATTCCAACTCCGAGATGCTTGCACCAGTCCATAGATGGATCGCTGGTGCTTGCACACTTTGTTAACACCTTTAGGATTGACGAAACTTTCTGGTTGCATCATATACAACTCTTCTTAAAGAAATCCATTAAGGAATGCAGTTTTGATGTCCATTTGCCAGATTTCATAATCATAAAATGCGGAAATTGCTAACATGATTCGGACAGACTTAAGCATCGCTACGGGTGACAAGTCTCCTTGTAGTCAACCCCTTAAACTTGTCGAAAACCTTTTGCGACAAGTCAAGCTTTGTAGATAGTAACACTACCATCAGCGTCAGTCTTCTTACTGAAGGTCCATTTATTCTCTATGGCTTGCCGATCATCGGGCAAGTACACCAAAGTCCATACTTTGTTCTCATACATGGATCCTATCTCAGATTTCATGGCCTCAATCCATCTGTCGGAATCTGGGCTCATCATAGCTTCTTCATAGTTCGTAGGTTCGCCATCGTCTAGTAACATGACTTCCAAAACAAGATTACCATACCACTCTGGTGCTGAACGTGCTCTATTCGGCCTACGAGGTCCAGTAGTAACTTGATACAAAGTTTCATGATCACTATCATTAGCTTCCTCTCTAGTTGGTGTAGGCATCATGGGAACGGATTTCTCTTATGTGCTACTTTCCAATTCGAGAGAAGGTATGATTACCTCATCAAGTTCTACTTTCCTCCCACTCACTTCTTTCAAGAGAAACTCCTTCTCTAGAAATGTTCCATTCTTGGCAACAAAGATCTTGCCATCTAATCTATGGTAGAAGGTGTACCCAATTGTTTCTTTAGGGTCTCCTATGAAGACACTTTTCTCCAATTTGGGTTCAAGCTTATCAGGATGAAGCCTTTTGACATAAGTGTTGCAACCCCAAACTTTAAGAAACGACAACTTAGGTTTGTTGCAATACCATCGTTCGTACGGTGTCGTCTTGGATTTAGACGGTGCCCTATTTAACGTGAATTCAGTTGTCTCAAATGCATAACCCCAAAACGATAGTGGTAAATCGATAAGAGATATCATATATCACACCATATCTAATAAAGTATAGTTACGATGATCGGATACACCATTACATTGTGGTGTTCCAGGTGGCGTGAGTTGTGAAACTATTCCAGATTGTTTCAAATGAAGGCCAAACTCGTAACTCAAATATTCGCCTCCACGATCAGATCATAGAAACTTTATTTTCTTGTTACGATGATTCTCCACTTCACTTTGAAATTCTTTGAACTTTTCAAATGTTTTAGACTTGTGTTTCATTAAGTAGATATACCCATATCTGCTCAAATCATCTGTGAAGGTCATAAAATAATGATACCCGCTATGTGCCTCAATACTCATCGGACCGCATACATCGGTATGTATTATTTCCAATAAGTCATTGGCTCACTACATTGTTCTGGAGAATGGAGTTTTAGTTATCTTGCGCATGAGGCATGGTTCGCAAGTATCTGATTCACAATCAAGTGATTCCAAAAGTCCATCTGCATGGAGTTTCTTCATGCGCTTTACAACAATATGACCTAAACGGAAGTGCCACAAATATGTTGCACTATCAATATCAACTTTGCATCTTTTGGCATCAATATTATGAATATGTGTATCACTACAATCGAGATTCAACAAAAATAGACCACTCTTCAAGGGTGCATGACCATAAAAGAAATTACTCATCTAAATAGAACAACCATTATTCTCTGATTTAAATGAATAACCGTCTCGCACTAAACAAGATCCAGATATAACGTTCATGCTCAACGCTGGCACCAAATAATAATTATTCAGGTCTAAAACTAATCCCGAAGGTAGATGTAGAGGTAGTGTGCCGATGGCGATCATATCGACCTTGGAACTATTCCCGATGCGCATCCTCACCTCGTCCTTAGCCAATCTTTGTTTAATCCGTAGCTCTTGTTTCGAGTTACAAATATGAGCAACCGAACCAGTGTCAAATACCTAGGCGCTACTACAAGCATTAGTTCGGTACACATTAATAACATGTATATCAAATATACCTTTGTTCACTTTGCCATCCTTCTTATCCGCCAAATACTTGGGGCAGTTCCGCTTCTAGTGACCAGTCCCTTTGGAGTAGAAGCACTCAGTTTCAGGCTTAGGTCCAGCTTTGGGCTTCTTCCCGGGAGTGGCAACTTGCTTTCCATTCTTCTTGAAGTTCCCCTTCTTTCCCTTGCCCTTCTTGAAACTAGTGATCTTGTTAACCATCAACACTTGATGCTCCTTCTTGATTTCTACCTCCGCAGCTTTGAGCATTGCAAAGAGCTCGAGAATTATCTTGTCCATCCATTACATATTATAGTTCATCACGAAGCCTTTGTAGCTTGGGAGTGATTGAAGAACTCTGTCAATAACACCATCACCTGGAAGATTAACTCCCAGCTGAGCCAAGTGATTATGATACCCAGACATTCTAAGTATGTGTTCACTGACAGAACTATTCTCCTCCATCTTGTAGCTATAGAACTTGTTGGAGACTTCATATCTCTCAACCCGGGCATTTTCTTGAAATATTAACTTCAACTCCTTGAACATCTCATATGCTCCATGACGTTCAAAATGTCTTTAAAGTTCCGATTCTAAGCCGTAAGCATGGCACACTAAACTATCGAGTAGTCATCAGATTGAGCTTGTCAGATGTTCAAAACATCAGGATCTGCTCCTACAGTAGGCATTTCATCCAGCGGTACATCAAGGACATAACTCTTCGATGCAGCAATGGGGATAATCCTCAAGTTACGGACCCAGTCCGTGTAGTTGCTACCATCATCTTTCAATCTCTAGGAACTCATTAAAATTCAGGGGAACGGTAGCACGGGCCATTGATCTACAACATAGATATGCAAATACTATCAGGACTAAGTTTGTGATAAATTAAGTTCAATTAATAAAATTACTTAAGAACTGCCACTTAGATAGACATCCCTCAAGTCATCTAAGTGATACGTGATCCAAATCAACTAACCCATGTCCGATCATCACGTGAGATGGAGTAGTCATCAATGGTGAACATCTCTATGTTGATCATATCTACTATATGATTCACGTTCGACCTTTCGGTCTCCAGTGTTCCGAGGCCATGTCTGTACATGCTAGGCTCGTCAAGTTTAACCCAAGTATTATGCATGTGCAAAACTGTCTTGCATCCATTGTATGTGAACGTAGAGTCTATCACACCCAATCATCACGTGATGTCTCAACACGACAAACTGTAGCAGCGATGCATACTCACGGAGAACACTTTTACCTTGAAATTTAGTGAAGGGATCATCTTATAATGCTACCTCCATAGTAAGCAAAATAAGATGCATAAAAGATAAACATCACAGGCAATCAAAATATGTGACATGATACATCCATCATTATCTTGTGCTTTTCATCTCCATCTCCAAAGCATCGTCATGATCTCCATTGTCACCGGCTCGACACCTTGATCTCCATTGTCTCGTCGTGGTCGTCTTGCCAACTATTGCTTCTACAACTATCGCTAGCAAATAGTGATAAAGTAAAGCAATTACATGGCATTCACATTTCATACAATAAAGAGACAACCATAAGGCTCCTGCTGGTTGCCGATAACTTACAAAACATGATCATCTCATACAATAACATATATCACATCATGTCTTGACCATATCACATCACAACATGCCCTGCAAAAACAAGTTAGACGTCCTCTACTTTGTTGTTGCAAGTTTTACGTGGCTGCTACGGGCTTCTAGCAAGAACCGTTCTTACCTAGGCAAAAAAACCACAATGGTGTTTCGTCAAGTTTGATGTTTTAACCTTCTTCAAGGACGGGTCGCAGTCAAATTCGATTCAACTAAAGTAGGAGAAACAGACACCCGCCAGCCACCTTTATGCAAAACTAGTTGCATGTCTGTCAGTGGAACCGGTCTCATGTGCGTGGACATGTAAGGTTGGCCCGCGCCGCTTCATCCCACAATACTGCCGAATCAAAATAAGACGTTGGTGGTAAGCAGTATGACTATCACGGCCCACAACTCTTTGTGTTTTACTCATGCATATCATCTACACATGGACCTGGCTCTGATGCCACTATTGGGAATCGTTGCATGGAAAACAAAAAACAATTATACGTACACGCAATGATCTATCCATGGAGATGAATAGCAATGAGTGAGAGAGTGTGTCTACGTACCCTCGTAGACCGTCAGCGGAAGCGTTTCTCAACACGGTTGATGTAGTTGAACTTCTTCGTGCTTCAACCGATCAAGTACCCAACGCATGACGCCTCCGCGTTCTGCACACGTTCAACTCGGTGACGTCCCTCACCTTCTTGATCCAGCAAGACGTCGAGGTAGTAGATGAGTTTCGTCAGCATGATGGCATGGTGATGGTGATGGTGAAGTGATCCTCGTAGGGCTTCGCCTAATCACTACGAAAATATGACCGAGGTTGTAAACAGTGGAGGGGGACGCCGCACACGGCTAAACAATTGTCTCAGGTGTGCTAGGTGGCCCCCTCCCACATATATATAGGTGGGAGGGGAGGGGAGAGGCCACAAGGCGCCCCAAGTAGGACTAAATCCTACTTGGGCTCCTCCCAAGCCGCCCTCCCTACCATATATGTCGGAGGGGGAAGGAAAGAGGGGGGAGAGAGAAGGAAGTGGGAATCCTATTCCCTTTCTTTCCTTTCCACCTTCCCCTTTCCTGATCCACCTTGGCCGGCCCATATGGGGGGCGCACCAGCCCCTTGTGGCTGGTGTGTTTCCCCTCTTGGCCCACAAGGCCCATATCTTTTGTCGGGGGTGCCCAGAACCCCTTCTCGTGACTTGATATGTACCCGGTACCCTCAGGAACACTTCCGGTGTCCGAATACTATTGTCCTATATATCAATCTTTACCTCTTGACCATTTCGAGACTCCTCCTCATGTCCATGATCTCATCCGGGACTCCGAACAACATTCAGTCACCAAATCACATAACTCATATAATACTATATCATCATCAAACGTTAGGCATGCGGACCCTACGGGTTCGAAAACTACGTAGACATGATAGAGACACCTCTCTGGTAAATACCCAATAGCGGAACCTGGATGCCCATATTGGCTCCTACATATTCTACGAAGATCTTTATCGGTCTAACAATTATGACAACATACATAATTCCCTTTGTCCATCGGTATGTTACTTTCCCGAGATTCGATCGTCGGTATCTTCGTACCTAGTTCAATCTCGTTACCGGCAAGTCTCTTTACTCGTTCTGTAATACATCACCTCGTGAATAACTCCTTAGGTGTTTGCTTGCAAGCTTATGATGTGTATTACCGAGGGGGGCTAAAGATACCTCTCCAATACACGGAGTGACAAATCCTAATCTCGATCTATGCCTACTCAACAAACACCTTCGGAGATACCTATAGAGCATCTTTATAATCACCCAGTTATGTTGTGACATTTGATAGCACACAAGGCATTCCTCCGGTATCCGGGAGTTGCATAATCTCATAGTCGAAGGAATGTGTATTTGACATGAAGAAAGCAATAGCAATAAAACTTAATGATCATTATGCTAAGCTAATGGATGGGTCTTGTCCATCACATCTTTCTCCTAATGATGTGATCCCGTTATCAAATGACAACTCATGTCCATGGTTAGGAAACCTTAACCATCTTTGATCAACGAGCTAGTCTAGTAGAGGCTCACTAGGGACATGTTGTTTGTTTATGCATTCATACATGTATTAAGGTTTCTGATCAATACAATTCTAGCATGACTAATAAACCTTTATCATGAATAAGGAAATATAAAATAACAATTTTATTATTGCCTCTAGGGCATATTTCCTTCAGTGAGAACATTTATACATTGTGCTTACCAGATCGATATCATGTACTGACTATATGCTTCTCTTATGCATGTTCACGGATTGTTGCGAGATAAGTGGACGTAGAAAGAAAAGTTGAGGACATGGCGTGACGCTTATCCAGTACTTGAAGTCAGTGCTCACTTGATGCAATGGATTGTTTGGTTCTATTTGATTGATGGTAACTATGATTGCAATTATCTGAGGTTGACTGTGTTATCCTGGCCTTTTATCATACTTGATCATGGTTTTAGTGTGCTATAACACACTATAGCATTTAGAAGAGGTGTTGTGCTAGGGGACTTTTGTCAAAACACATGAACAAACATTTTAAAATAGTGCGCTATAACACCACTATAGCACGCTATAGTGTTTAGAAGAGGTCCATCGCTAAGAGGCGTAGCCCGCTATTTAAAACTATGTTTGATCAAAATCTCAAGAGAGCACAGATGGCATTGCAGTTGTTGCTTCAACTTATGGTTTGAATCCTACATTTTATGTACTCAT
>NC_041383.1:49324728-49331988 GCF_002162155.2 Triticum dicoccoides
TCTCTCTCTCTCTCTCTCTCTGGTACCGTCTAGAGACTTCCGCATCCTTTTTCCCCAATCGTCTTGCTCACATATCTATCGCTCTCATCCTCTCCTCTACTTAACTCACGATAGATCGAGCCACCAACCATCGCTACTACATGCCGCTGCAAATTCCCCTCCCAACCGCCTCCCTCTTTCCTCCATCGCATGCCTCTATGCAGGCAAGCCGGCCGCTGATACGTCTACGACATATTTATAATTTTTGATTGTTTCATTCTATTATATTATCAATCTTGTATGCTTTATATGCAATTTTATATAATTTTTTAGAACTAACCTATTAACCTAGTGCCTAGTGTTTGTTGCTCCTTTCTGCATGTTTTTGGTTTTACAAAAAATCCATACCAAACAGAGTCCAAACACGACAAAACGTTTTGACAATTTTTTATGGACCAAAAGAGACCCTGAAAGCTTTGGAGGGAGTCCAGAGGAGAAACGAGGAACAGGGCGTGCCCTGATGTCCTGTGGAAAATATTTTCTGCTACTATACAACTTCACTCTTTTTCTTCGAGGAAATCCCAACGCCCATCACAAGTAGCAGCCGCTGCCTCAACACAACCCCTGTTGCAAGCTCCACCTAGTCTTGCAAGCCTTCAAGGGAGGGCGATCGATGATGAGTGTCAGAGTTGCGTGCGTGTGGGGATCCATGGGGTGTACAAGCCACCGGAGTTGTTGTAACGCACACACGGGGAGGGGGTCTGCATAGGCACCACCATGGAGCGTGTATCGCCACCTGCTGGTTGTTGTAACGATCGATGCACAGAGCTAGGGTCGGCGCCTCACTGTGCCACAACCTTACTACGACGAGCTGCAATTGTCCATGGCGGAGCTGCAACTAGCGGAGTCCCGTGCTATGATCGTCGTTAGCGGAGCTTCAAGTAGCGATGGCCAAAACTCCAACCGCTTATGGCGAGAGCTGCAACCTGTGGCAACCCGTGCTACAGGCGTCATGGGTGGAGCTGCAACCGGCGATGGCAGGATCTGCAAACGACGATGGCAAAAGTTGCAACCTGAGGCGAGAGAAGCTGCGTCCTGCAATTGGACAAATAGGCTAGAGCTGCAGCTGGCACACTGGAAGCTTTGACCGGAGACGCGACGGAGAAAGCTACTAGCGCCGGTCGAGAATGCTACAATGAATAGCGCCCATTGCTTCAACGGGAAAGGCGCGCACACTTGGACCAACGGGGTGGAATGCTGCAAGCCTGCAACGATGAGCATCTATGCTAGGGACGATGGCCCGCGTGCCGCGGATGGCTGAGAACATTCGGCAAGCGGGTTGCTGCAACAGTCTCCACGACATCCATCTACGCTACGACGATGTGACGGCGACCACCAAGGGTGCCAACGGGCTTCGGTGACGGTGAGCATGGGATGTTGCAATGAGCGTTGAAGCAACTGCCGCAGCGCACATGATGGTGACGACAGACTGGACGCGCGCATCGCATGGTGCAGAGGGGATTTTTTTTTTCTCCTAAGCATTGACCGAGTGGGTGCGAGAATTGACGGCTCATGAGGGCTAATCCGACGACTCGCGAGGCGACCGATCTCGTTTCGGATCGATCGACTGACGCAGAGCGTCGCCCAAAAGTAAAACCTGTCGCCAGTCCAAAAAAATATAAACCCTCATCCCGCATCGAGTGCCCCACGTAACGCCGGCGCCCACGGTCGCCCCCGGCCGGCATCACCAGCCGGGACTCCTCCCCGCTGCCCGAGCAAGCCGAGGTCCAAACCATGCCTTCGCCGCCGTCCAGATGCACGGTCCTCTCCCCGATTTCCTTCCATGTCCCCACCCCGATGGATCCAAACGTCGCCGGCGGCACCGCCCGACGCTCCGGCAATCCCGATTGGGTCTTGCTCCACAACTCGGCGCGCATCTCGGGGCACCGGAACGCGACCACCGCCGGCTACCACACGGTGGAGGGCCACCCCATCGAGGCGTCCTTCTGGCTCGTCGACCCGCCGGGAGTCTCCTACTTCTCCGTCCACTGCCCCGGCCTCAGCAAGGACTTCCAGGGCGAGCCCTACGTTCACTGCGCGGAGGCGGCCCTCGTACTCTTCACCGTGACATTTGTCCCCGTCCCTGGCCGGAGATCCATCCAGCACTTCGTCTACACAGCCGGCCCCGGGGCGCCGTCATTGGACCTGATCCCGGACCCGAACCCGAACAAGGTCAGAAGAGGCGATCGATATGGCCTCTTGCCCGGTGGTGACGACGATACCGAGCACTACGCAGTGGTCTTCCTCGACAGGAATTTTATCGCCTGTGATAAGCCTTGGTGTTTCAATGCTCACGTCTTCTCGTCAAAGACGAGGTCGTGGAGCAGCAAGGTGCCCATGTCTTGCCTATCTCAAGATGATCAGGCATTGCTGCTTAAGCATGGCACCTGCAAGCCGCCGATCATGATCGGCGCAACCTCGCTGGGCTGGGTCGATCTCTTCAGAGGTATCCTCCTCCTCTCCGACGTGCTCGGCGACTGTCCTGTGGTCACGTACATCCAGCTGCCCGTGTCAAGGGTTTGCCACATGAACGAGCGTGGCCTCCCTTACACTGCCAAGCAATACTGCTGCGATGTCTCTTCCTGCCGCGACAACGGCGGTCTCATCAAGTTTGTCGAGATAGAGTTCGATGAGCCGGACCGCAGGCACATTGGCAATCAAGGCTGGAGAGCCATCATATGGGACAGGATGATAAATACTTCAGATGGTTGGAGCCAGCGCTTCAGAGTTGATGTTGATAACATTTCGGTGGACCGATATTATTCCGATTTACTGCCTCAGCTGTGGAACGACGAGACCGGAGAACTAGAACTGAAGAGACTGATTTTATGTACCCCCACGCTGAGCAAGCACGACGACGATCTTCTTTACGTGATGGCTGAGGTGAACGGTGAAGACGGCAAGGCCTGGGTCATCACCGTCGATATGAAACGCGAGGCCGTGGAAGCAATCGCCCCGTATTCTACCAGAGGGCGCAAACTCACCTCATGGCATAGTCCATGCACCTTTCCAAAGTACATCGACCCGACGACCCGTACAGGTGAAGTCATTCTCCTCATCAGGTGAAATTTCAGAGAATAACAGAGACCGGCTTTTGTAGTAGCCATTAGGTTCTTTCCGACAAATTTTGGTTCATGATCTGTTTGTGACTTGGGTTAGGATCCAGTAGTTGTGAGAGGACTCGGGTTGAGGTTCTTCCACATAAAAATTGCTCCCTTGTGAACTGCCACAATTTTTGCAGTAGGAGTAATTGTTTCCTGATGCTTTTGTATGTAGGAGTAATTGTTTCTTTGACCAATTTTTGCAGGGGATCACGTGGCCACACATTCTACTAAGAGGTAATTCATATATTCCTGCATCCAATTTATTGTATGTATTTGGTGTTTGCTTGTGTGACATCATGTTGATTCCGTCTGCCGTTGTTGATGCTACTTCTGTTGGATGCCTCTTGCCAGGATTAGTGCAGCAGACTGTGTACTGCAAGTGCTGCTGACTCAAGACTGGTTCAGAGAAATTGGTAATTGATTAGTTCACCCTTGATACACATGCACTAATTTTTATTGGTTTTGATTGCACTATATATGCGCAAGCGCAGATGGGCCACCAACATTTAGCAAGTGAAATATTTGTAGAGTCTTGATTCAGAATCAATTTTCTTACACTAACTGCGAATATCTTCTCAATTTATTCTGCAACGTTACTCTGAATTCTGAAAGTCTGAAACTCTCAATGTTTGTTGTGTGATTTCACCCTTCATTTGTGTGTTCTACTTTCTGAATGTACTAAATGTTAATCAAGTTCAGCACTTGGAGTATTATGGAAGCATTATTTGCTAGATACAAGTTACTGTGAGTTTACTGTCATGACAGGAAGACTCACAAATGCGTGATCATCCTTTGTAGATGAACGCTTGGAAATTGAGAGGCCAACCCTTGTTGAGTGCCTATCACTACTTCAGTGTTGCCCAGTATCATCTGTGCTTTCAGATATCCAAGAAGTAAGTGTGTTCTAAAGTTTTGTTCCCGTGTCCACGGTTTCACGCTATGAGAATTCAGTTTATGTTTCTTTTCCAAACCATTTGTCATAAGTCCTTTTATTTGTTTCTTCAAACTATGCACGCACATTTGCTTGCACAAGCTTGAAGTGCTTAATTGTCTCTTTAAACCATGCACATAGCCGTTGGTAGAGTATTTAAACAGCCATATTCCAATAGCTTTATTCCAATTCAGGTTATTTGAATCCTTTTTCTATGCAGGTGGTAAAATATGCATTCTCTACTGGTGAAGGCGAAGCTGCTCCCAAAGCTGTGAATTTATGCATACGGTATATAGTATATCAGGAAGCATTTCTTCAATGCTTAGTTGTCTGTACCTCACCATAATTTCTGTTCTTCCCTAGATCCTTCGAAGACTTCGATGTGCAGCTACGTGGGTTATTGCATGATCCAGCGTCAACTGCCGAAGGCATGAGGAGCAAAATCAGTGTTGCCCTTCGAGCTTTAGACAGGTTAGAGAACGAAAGACCTTTCTGCACTTTACCATCAAAAAGAAAAGGAATCATTTAGTGATGGTGCATTTTCTGTTTCAGTATCTTGGACATCGTGCCGCCATCCTTGAAGGCGCTTGCGGATGCCTGCCATCAAAAAGGAGGGAAAACAATATTTGATCTGGGTGAGGAGCCTGGTGATACAAAGGTTTTGAAGTTGCAGTGCTCTCCTGATGCTAGTAACCTTTCCCACGGAAAGAAGCCGGTCCATACAAATGACATATCTTACAAGTTGCAGCAGGGGGGAAACAACCCCAACAACCGTCAGCGGAGTAAGCATAGCCAAGCACTAAGCAAGGAAGCTAGCCGCGATGAACGAGCGGTGGTTCCGGATCGCCGCCGACTGGGACGGCCCAGAGGCCCTCGGTATGTGATGGTTTTCTTGTGCTTGCTCTTTGCTGCCTACGTATGGACAACAGTCAAGTGGTAAACTGGCCATTATAGTTTTCTATAGAGAGGTAAAGTGGCCACTATGGCCAATGATAGATGAGGTCCTTGTTTTTAGAAAAAAAAGGGGGCCGAGACAGAGAGGCACACTATCCCCTGCTCTGTCTAATGTTGTTGTAGATGCTTCAGGCTATTATAGTTGATAGAACTCAAGAATAGTGGTTAATTAAATCGGTTTGGCTTTGCAGCAGCACTTGGCTGCAGTAAGGCAGAGTGACAAACACACGCTCATCATGATCCTCATGTACATACTCAAATAAGGGCCCAGTATATGTACATATTAAAATAAATTACAAAAAAAAATTGATTTGCAGAACATAGACAGGGGGCAATAGCCTCCCGCCCCCTCCCCACACACACAGCGGCGCACGTCACTATGCTGTCTTCATTGTAGTAGTTAAGTACGTGTATTTTTTTGTTGGTGGTAAACTTCCAGCCTCAAAACCGATTTGTGCTTCTTTCGGCGGTGAGGAGCGAGTCGACACGAAAGGATTTGTAGTACATTTCAGGTTGTTGGGTTCATCTCAGTGTAAGATTACTCCGTGTACCTACAGATCAAGTGTTCAGAGTTATGGGGCTCTCAGAACAAAGCCGATGAGTCGTCTGAAAGCCTCTATATATGAAGGAGGAATTCTATTCCAGCAAGCAAAGGAAGATGCGGTTGCTTCACATGCTGATGTGGCCACCCTTGAGAAGGGTAGGAGCAATGTTAAGAGGCAGACATGAGCAGAGCCATGGGAGATGGTCAAAGTCGTCAGAGTTTTAATCATAATTTTTTCACACACCTTTTATGTTTTTAATATAAATTTTTCGTATACATCAGAAGTATAAAAAATTGACATAAACAAATAAAGAAAAAACCGTGACCAAAAAACATGAAACTAAAAATAAAGAAACGAGGTCGCGGCCTCTCCCACGCCTGGGCCGGCCCATCTGGCGCCCACCTGCTTTTGGGAAGGTTCTAGAACCTCCCAGACTTTTTTTAATCTTTTATTGTTTGGTTGTTATCTGATTTTTTTTTATTTTCCTTCTTTATTTTGTCATTATCGCTTTCTATTATCTTTCTTTATTTTCCTTTTTCATATTTGATTTTTATTTTCTTTTTCTTTCTTACTTTTTCATGTTTATTTCATTACTTTTTTGCCTTTTCATTTTGCAAACATCTTTTGTCAAATTTATCAACATTTTCAAATATCCAGAACAATCTCTTAAATCATGAACAACATCATATTCGCGATCAGTTTTATGAAATCATGAACAATTTTTAAAAAATCGTGATTTTTTTTGTCTTAAATCATGAAATTATTTCACTTCACTATTATTTTCCTGAATATTTTTTGAAATTTGGGAACTGTTTTTTGTAAATCATGATTTTTTTTAAGAACCGTTTTGAAGTGCATGAACATTATTTTTAGCCGAATTGTTTTTTGAATCAATGATTTTTTTTCTAATTGACGGTCATTTTTTGTGAACATTGTTTAAATTCGTGAATATTGTTTCAAATTCATGCACCATTTTTAATACACAAACAATTTTTTCCCAAACCATGTTTTTCAAAATCGTGAACATGTTTTTTAATATGCGAACATGTTTTAAAAATAATGAGATCTTTTGGAGTCCATAATCATTTTCTAATTTCTTGAAAAAAAAATTCACAAAAAATATGGAAACTTTTGGAAATCCCTAATCGTTTTAAAGATGTAAAAAATAAAATAGAGAAAAACAAAAAGCAAAAAATGAAACTTTGAATGTTTTAAATTAAAAGAAATTCTAGGGCCTTAAGCAGTTCGTTGGTGAATAGTTGGTTGGTGAATCCATGTTCGGGTAACAAGGGAGAGAGTAAATGCATGCATTCACATATTTGGAAAGGCGCATCATCGTGAATTATTTTCTGTTACTGTCCACACTTTGGGAATACAAGGATTATATCCGCATGTCTATAGGAAGACAGAGGAAGAGCGACCACAGATCTCAAAGCAAAGTGGAGTGTTGAAGTGCCGACCATGGCTTGCAAGCTGCTCATCCCTCGTCTGGTGCGTGGCCACGGCAAAATCAACATGAACCCGCCAATCTCTCGGCACTGTTTCGCCATTGTGGCTGCACTTTGGTGCAGTAAGGCAGAGTGACGAACACATGCTCACCATGATCCTCTTGTACATACTTAAATAAGGTATGAATATATGTAGATATTAAAAAAATTAATTTGCAGAACATAACATCAACATGGAC